>NC_073342.2:32162500-32480000 GCF_027580225.2 Misgurnus anguillicaudatus
GGCGTGTTTGAACGAGATGTTTTAGGAAGGCATGGATGAGGCTTAACTTTAAAAAAAAAAAGATATTTTTGGGTTTGAAACTTTTTAATTTTGCAGATCTTCTATATGCACAGACATCTTTTAACACTCAAAAAACAAAGAAATCAGATAATTTCACTCCTTTAGTATGAATTTAAGGAAATTTCCAAGAATTCATGGGAATTATTTGGAAGTTTATGGAAATTTATGTAAACTATATATTTTACAAACATAAATAAACATTTGGTTTGGTGTTAAGCAGACATGCATGCAAGGCAATACAAATTTTGAAGAATGCTGATACTTACACTCATCAAGCCATGGATATATTTGATCAAAAATCTTTCTAATGTGTTTGAACAAGCCGTTTTAGGAAGGCATCGATGAGGCTTAACTTTAAAAAAAAAAAAAGTATTTTTGGGTTTGAAACTTTAATTTTTGCACCTTTACAGATCTTATATATGCACAGACATCTTTTAACACTCAAAAAACAAAAAAATCTGATAATTTCACTCGTTTAATATGAATTTAAGGAAATTTCCAAGAATTATTTGGAAGTTTATGGGAATATATGTAAACTATATATTTTACAAACATAAATAAACATTTGGTTTGGTCTTAAGCAGACATGCATGCAACGCCATACAAATTTTGAAGAATCCTGATACTTATGATCATCAAGCCATGGATATATTTGATCAAAAATCTTTCTAATATGAACACACAGCACGAGGAAGTTTGAAACAAATTATTTTTATTTACGTGAATACATGCAAAGATGGAGATTTTGACTTTATATTTTAGGCACGATTGAAGAAATGATCTGTGCATGTTATGGAAAAATGTAAGTACATGCAGGGGGTGTGACCTCAATGTCCTGTCAGTAAGCCATGTGCAGGGGAGAAATTAAATTGAATTAAATCTTGTTTGTTAAAAACAATATTATGCTGCAAGCTTTTTGACTACACTTTAAGCTCCCTGTTATTGGCAACTCTGCAGTTGTTTAAAATGTTCCCGTTAATTCCCATGAAAAGTTCCCAGCCTTGAAAATTCTCAGAATTTTGCAACCCCAGGTGATGCTGACCAAAATTCATATCTCTGTAATTTTAGGATGAACGGCGATATACAATAAATCTTTAGTATTTTCTATAAAGTGGAATAAATGTTTGCATGTCAAAACCTCATGTGAGATGTCATGATCAACTTTAGTAATACAGGGTATGAAGATAAAATTCAAAGACATGGTTTTCCTCACTGTTGCACAACATGCGAGCCGGTTGGAAAGCTTTCGTCTGATCTTAGTGCACATTTCTGCCAGAACTTCTGTTGCAAATGAGGGTCATATCAGACTGTACTAATACAGACAATATTGTCTAATCCCCTATCCTAAAAAATACAGATTTACTAAAACTCAATATACCGCCCAGCCTTATCTTTGGGTGGTCTGTACTTTAATGTGCACACTAACACCGCATCTGTCCACTAGAGGGCTGTATGTGCATTTCATCTGATGTTGTCCCTGCAGCCGACAGGGAACGTCTGGCCCACCATCTCTGAAACTCAATGTGCGTTGATGTACATGTGTGACATTATATCTGACTAAAGCATCTCCGAGAGAGAGAGAGAGAGACGAGAAGACAGTCAGTAATCATCAGTTATTGTCTCTGCTATTGTACTGTGTGAAGCTGAACCTGATTACACATTGATGGACTCACACACTGTAATCTCAAACCTACAGAGACCTGATTTCATCAATGCACATCAATCAAGTCTTCAACATAACATTAACTGCACTCTGCAGACAACACACTACACAGTGCACACTACAACTCTCACACTAACTCTAAATGTATATTACAAAATAAATTTTGTAATACTGTAAATGCACACTGCACAGTATGTGTGCCATTACTCAGTCTTTTGAAAAATATAGTTCCTTTAGAAACCAAAAGAGAATAAACATGCACTTTTATGTCGTGGTCTCCATGGAGACAGAAAGTTAGTTAGTGCAGTAAAGAAGGTTAAGCAGAAGGGTTGAAAGGCAAATGATGTGTTAGTTTAAAATGCATCATTCGAGCATCTGGTCACGGCCGATATCAGACGCTTCATTTCACGTCTGTATTAAATGTCAATGATGTGACCTGACGTGCTGTGATGCTGATTACATCAGAAATGTTTCAGATTCACACGATATCTGGGGTAAGAACGAACCATTTCATCTGCAGTGCAGAAATGGCGTTTGGTCCAGCGGACATCATAACCGTGTCATTACAGCTTCTCTATATGTGATCGCTAGAATGTCCCGTGCCAAATGAAAGCGTTAAACACAGTTTGTGCCAGCCGCACACTCGCTCTACTTCTGGGAAATGTCTCTATAGGACTGATTTTACTTTCTATCTAGACGTTGATGGGCTAGACACATTTCAGTGTCTCTCTGTGGGTTTCTGCTCATTCACAGCATGTACTGTATCTTCAGTTCGTCTCTGTGGCATGATGTTCCTCTGATAGCTCATGTAGTTTGTACACAATAATATTCAGCTACATGCAATATTTTATTGCAATGTACAAGGAGGAAATAATTAAAGTGTATCTTGAAAAATGTTTTTGCAACCCTCAAACCAGCCAGCAGAGATCATCTTAGAAGCAAATGCATGCAAATCAACCTAATAATAACAAATAGTTTATACCAAATGTTTTTAACCATACTGGTGTCTCAGATTTCAACATTTGGTGAGAAATGCGAGGTCTCTGTTTAAGTTTTCATGTATTTTTTCAAATTATTTTCTATAGTTGGGTAAGTGCAGCTTTGGAAATGTCACATCTATAAATCATAAATCACATAAATAAAGGTGTCAAAGAATGCATTGATGTTAAATTGTTCTCTGATATCTACACAGAAGGTTTTCCATGCCCATAGGATTTGCCTTTAGAATGAAATGGTCTATTATTATTATCTTATTTAAAGGGTAATGAATAATAATGTTGAGCTCTGCTCTGATTGGCTGTTTCTCAGAGCAGGTCCTTCAGTAGCTCTGTGTGTGTGTAATCAGATCTTATGTTTGACCGTGGGTTTACACCAGTTGCGTTTGAGGCATCAAAATCGCGTCTAGTTTGCCACTTGAACATTTTGAATGCATCTACTTCGCTCTAGTTGCGCAGAAAAAGCAAGCATTTGACGTGCGTCAGAGGCGAAATCCGCTTCTTGTGGGAGGGGCAAGTGCTATGTAGGGCTGTCACAATGATTAAATAATCGTCTCATCGCAATTGTTTGACCTCATCGTGATGATTTCAGATCACCGCAATGATTGCACATCTCTCTAAAAAACACAAGGGGGAGCTGCAGCGCCTGTATAAACAAGACAGTATCAGATTACTTTTAAATATGTGTTATGTGTATTAATATTTACTGCCAGGTAAACCTTGCAAAAGATTGAATTTAAATAATCACAACAATATGTGAAACTTATTTCATAAACAAAGAAAAAAAATTAAATGTCAAAGCAATGAAATAGAAAATAATCGTCATAATTGTCAAAGCCCTAAAACAGACAATTAATCGTCATAATCGCCACAGTTTATTAGGCAATTAACCGTCAGCCAAATTTCATAACCGTGACAGCCCTAGTGCTATGCGGTTGTCTGTCTGCAAGATGCCGATGTTGATCGTGCATTCATTGAAAGTTACCGGTTTGTATTTGGTCACCTTACTATAGGGGGAAAATAAACGCTGCGGGTCGATAAGCGTCACGTGACTCAAAAGTGAAATATGTATTTACAACTTAACAGGTTGTCCGATGTCCTCACTGACACTCTTCCAAGCGAGGTCCTTTTTATTCCTATCTCTATTGAAATAAGAACTTGTGTCGTATAGCTCCGGGTGACTGCTCACGGACAATATCAAGCGTTCCTCCATGTTGAATGAGTGACCCCGGCCTGGCTGCCACCACAGCAGCAAACAGGCTCCTGATTGGTTAGCGCAGCGTGAAAATCCGCCAAAGTTCAAATTTTTTAACTCAAGCATCAGGCGCAAATTTGTGTGAAACACAAAATGCACAACAAGCACCATTCTCGTGTACTGCGCCAGACGCTCAATTCGTGAGAACGAGGCGGAATCGCGCCATAAACGGCACATTCGCACTGCGAGACCTCCAGACGCGAGTCAACGCATCTTCACATTGACTTAACATTGAAATCACTCGCGCTTGATGCCTCTATTGTCAATGCAGCATGAGTCTGTATCAGATGAAGAGACAGATTTTAAGGAATAATCAATTGTTTGGAGATTAATGGACGTTTCTGAGTGGCAAGTTTGTGTTTTTCTTTTCAGTATGGACCTGCAATACGTAACTTACCGCAATAGTCGAACTTCAGCATAAAACGTTAGCATATAGTGCTAAGTAGCATATAGCATTAATTAGCATATAGCGCTAACTAGCATATAGCATTAACTAGCATATAACATTAATTAGCATATAGCGTTACCTAGCATATAACATTAATTAGCATATAGCGCTTACTCTGCAGTCACAACTTTGTTTTTAGCATTGTAACAACATTGTAATTAATGTGTAATATAATTTGGGGGCCGTATATCTGGACTGTAACGTCACGGTGTTATGTTGAGATTGGTCTGTTTTTCAGCGGTCTTTTGTATACACACTTTTAAGGTTTACATGAGGAGGAGGCAACAGTCGTGTTTGAAGCTCACGATATGTCATTACCATGTGCTGTATTATTCATCTATTCCTAGATAAATACAGTTTTACATTCTACAGCACCTTTAAAATAAAACATTTGTTGTTTGTAGAGCCGTCTCTTCTCTATTTATTGGATATTATTTCCTCTGGTTTGTGCATTTTTATTCACAGATTTCCTACAAATTGTTGTGTTTTTTTTTTTACTTGTTTTCTGTTTTGTGACATCTCATCTGTAACAGAAAATATGAGTACAGGCTGAAATTTTTCTGATGTCTAGTTCAGCAAAACATAAAAAGATGGTTCAATATATTGGTAATAAATGCATTCTCTGAGAAATTATATTTAAAAATGTGACTGAAAATATCACATGCATAACTCAGGAATCGCTCTTCTAGGATTTTTCCGCATAGTTTTAGGAGTAATTGTTAATTACAGGATCCTGGCAAACGAATAATTATACTCCTAGTCCTTGTTAGGTGAACTCAGTTTGGCAGGGTTAGCAGGATGGACAGAAACATTGCGGTTTAATGAGCAGAACGCCTCTCTTCATTGCTGCAATATCCATAATATGCTATTGCTGATTCAGGCGTGCCATGGCCCCGAGCGGGAATCTAATGAAGAGACGAACGACTCAGAAGCGGAATGCTGACAGGGAAATGTCTGTTTCCGGGGAGGATTGCTTCCAAAAGCCATAAAACAGCTGAGAAATGAACCATCAGCTGCTAAACAAACACGTTAGTGCAGAGAAAACAAACTACAGAGACTCTGATGCATCACAAACGCGTGTGTTGACGTGGCGCCAGACTGATTTCCAGACTGGAATACTTTCATTTAGCCGAATTACACTTTCCGCGGCCCTTAAATCAGATTTTTCTGTCCGGCAAGACCTGATGCAACATTAAGAAAGGGTTATGAAGATAAATAATTCACTTTGAGAAGAGACTTCTTGATGATTCATAAATATCTGGGAAGTAACTGAATATTATTCTGCATCACTGGAACATCTAACAGGGACAAACGGACATCATGAGAAATTGAATTGTCTTTGATCTTTGGAGATGAATGAGTTTGTTGCGCTATGAAAACACAATGCAACTTTCAGAGTGAGGTTTGAAACGACTCGATCTTAAACCGGTGCTGTGGGACACCTTAGTTTACTTCAATATTTATCATGACATTTTTATCTATCACGACAAACTATATATTTCAAAACATTTTAGCAGTAAAAATAATAGTGCAGTGACAGTAATTTATTAATTTGTGACAAGAGTATGCAGCAAACCAACGACACCTAGTGGCTGTTGTTGGTAAAACCACTAAAGTGTAACGCCTACTTTTTTGTGATCATTTTATGTATAGAATATATACTTTATTGCAGTGGTTCCCAAACTTTTTCAGCGTGCGGCCCCCCTTGTGTACAGTGCATTCCTTTGTGGCCCCCCAAAGAAAATTTGTGACAAAACTGTTCAAAAACTCAACATTTTAATTAAAAAAACATTAAATTATACAAAAAAGTAGTGCTTTTGGTTAGGAGCCTTATTTTTTTAGGTTTAATTACACAGAATTCATGATAAATTAATGTATTTCAGAAAATGTCATAAAACTGGGGCCCCCCGGGCACCATCTCGCGGCCCCCAGTTTGAAAACCACTGCTTTATTGCATTATTTATATTTGTTACAATAAATTTCATATTTTCACCTCCAGACACTTCCGTGAAAAAAACTTTAAAGTGTCTTCTTTAAAACAAGACCAAGATGGTTTTTAATTTTTTTCAATGGAAGAGCCACACTTTTCAAAAACGCCAGCAGCTGGCGTGTTTTGTCTGCGCTTGGCGCAGAGAGTTGAAAAATATTCAACGTTGGTTGAAACGCTCAGCTCGTCAATGTCACTTCTCACTCGACCGTCCAATCACAGTGGAGGAGGGGTGGGACAATTACCACAATATCAACCAACCGGCACATCGTTCAACAACTAATAAACAAAGCAGAACTATCCTATCAACCAAAAGCGCTCCGCTGAAAAAAGCTGCCAAGCGCCTACATGGCATGGCGAGTGACTGGCATTTTTAGTCGCGTTAAAATGCTTTGGTGTGCTTTTGGACCAGAGTTATATTAATTTGTACACCTTTTCACCCCCCCAAAAACTCAAGTTAAGGGGTAAACACTATATAGATTGGTTATTATGAATCTAAGGATGTTATAGATGGAAAAGTTTAAAATGATATTAAACATGTGAACTAACACAGCATGCAGATCAGGAGATCATCCAATCTCAGGACATTTTAAGTTGAACAATATCATGCAAAACTAAATTTAGTTAACCTTGAGTCGGTTTCAAAACCAGCCGAGCTGCTTATGTGGGCATTAAAGTTGTAATACAAATCTCTCCACAAGATTCTTTTGTGATGCCAGTGTCACACAAGGCTTCATTTTGGCTGAGATGTTGGTGGTATGATGATACATACAGTACCACAAGTCACATGGCACCAGATTACCTGAAAAGTTCTGGTGTTCAGAGGAGATGTTGAAGGACACGATTAGATATTCAGAGCAGATCCGCAGACATCTGAATCAATCTGGTGCTTGCAAAGAGAGAAAAAGACAAAGAGGGATGTTTTATACTGTCATTTGATCGGTGAGGTGAAGAAAATAATACATATATCCTCGCAGGTCATGAATTGAACGGCTGCAATAATCCTCCTCTCTTGAGGAAATCAAAGCGCGTTCTGTGAATCAATTACAGCGGCCTGCGTGAACCTGGTGGGTTTGTTGGGTTCCGAAAGCGACACGTAATAAATGACAGTGAGTTTAATCAGCAGAAATGATGATGGGTTGTAGTGATTGTTACTGCATGCAGGTTTAATGACTGACTCTGGAGCGTCTGAATGAGTGAATGTGAGCGATACGACCTAATGATCCCAAACACCTCATGACTTTACTGACCGTGTTCTTCTAGCCTTCATATCGCAGTCACCCAGAACCTCGAGGACGGGAGTTTTTCTTCAGACTGTAAAATGAAATTTCTCTTTTGTTTCTCAGGTCGTCTCCTGCGTCTAAAGATGTTTCGTGAAGATCACGGCTCGTGGATGACGATGTTCTTCAGCACGATTCTCTCGCTGTTCGTCTTCTCTCACATCTACAATATCTTTCTGCTCATGAACGGACGGATGGGGTAAGATCACGCACACGTCTGTCTCACAAACGAATCAACATGTTTGAATGGTTTTGTTCTTCATTTGCTAATGTTTTTTGCATTGGGGTTAAAATTGAATTAGGGCTAGTAAACTGGCGCCCCACAGGCCAAATGCGGCCCTCCAAACATCTTTATCCAATCTGCCGGTCATCTTTGTCTGATTTAAAATTAACGCGGTTACTTTAAAGTTGCGGTTACTTTCCACTATACATGTCAAATGACGGCTGATGAACCAGAAGGGGCTGTGTGGTGTGCCAGCCATCTGCTGATGTGTAATTTTTGGATCCAATTTGAGTTTTGGATGCATAAAAAAAATTGTGCGACTACACCGCATGTGACACGTCGACCGGAAGTGATGTATTTCAGTGTGTTTCAATCAAAACACTTTGAGGTGAAAATAATTAATCTTTTTTTTGTTTACTTTATCAGTAACACTTGAATCCTTTATAAACTATTTATTACTTATATATTTATAGTTAGAGGCGTCAAGCGCGAGTGATCTCAATGTTAAGTCAATGCGGAGACGCGTTGACGCGCGTCTGGAGGTCTAGAATGGTGCTTTTGTGCATTTTGCGTTTGACGTGAATTTGCGGCTGACGCCCGAGTTGAAAAATTTTAACTTTGGCGGATTTTCGTGCCGCGTTAACCAATCAGGAGCCCCCCGCAGTTTATTTTCCCCCTATAGTAAGGTGACTAAATACAAACCAATAACTCTCTCGATAAATGCACAATCAACATCAGTCATCTTGCAACAGACAACCGCATAGCACTTGCCCCTCCCACAAGAGACGTATTTCGCCTCTGACGCACGTCAAATGCTTGCTTTTTCCGAGCGTCTACTTCGCTCTAGACGCGCGAATGCATTCAAACTGTTCAAGCGGCAAACTAGGTGCGATAGACGCGATTTTGACTCCTCAAACGCGGTTGGTGTAAACGCAGCATTAGGATTAAACTGGATTTCATGACGACTGCCACTAGGGGGTGAACCCCTACAGTCGTGTCTAAATATAGTTTTCAATGGAAAGGCGGTTTAGCCTATACATCTTTAAAATAGAAAACATGAAGATAATACAATAATCTACCTTTCCATCCTCCTTCAAAACAAAAACGAAGCACTTACCAAACAGTCCGTATCAATTCAAATATATAAGCGGTTCAACGAGCCCCCACTTGTCACGCCCAATAGGGAGAAATAATGAAGGAGGAGGAAGCGATAAATATACATTTATTCCAAACAATTATCACAAAAGTACGGCTACACGTCGTTCAAAGCCGCGACGGATTACGTCTCGGCCCTGGCCAGGGATCGGTGTCAGCTCCTGGCATCACAAGTCGGTGTTTTTATGGACGGGCACACCTGGTGAACTCAATCCACCTGATTTTCCCCCCCAGCACTGTAGAGGGAGCACAACACGGCACAGGGGGAAACACGGATAGGTGGCTGTAACATGCACTTTCAATCATTAGGAGAATTCTGACTATATGTAACAACTCAGACAAGTTTGGATCCATTTGCAACTCTTTATTGATGACAGGCTTTCACAACAAACAAGCGATAATCAAGAGACAGGCAACAAAGGTTCGTAAACGTAGTGCGGGCTTTGGGTCGAGGCAGACGGATATCAATCATAGGTGAGAAACTGTCCAGGATTGGGGCAGGCGGCATTAAATCACGGTCCATAAACAGTCCAACGTCAAAAGGCAGGCAGCAATCAAACTAAATAATCCAATAGGCAGGCAAATGGTCACAAGAAGAAAACAAACACGGGCACACAGGGAAAAACACTGAAAATACATAAGGGGTAAAAGTTTGGCCTGCATCATATTTACATTTTTAAAATCTGGCCCTCAAAGAAGAGTAATTAAGAAACCCCTCCCTAAAGACATGATTCTTGAAGTTTTATTATTAAGGAAATATAGAGTTTATACCAAGTCCTTGTTTAACTCATTCACCGCCATTGACAAATTTATCGAATTTATCAAAAACGGAAGTTAAAAAGATTTAATTATTTATTTTAACTGCCTTTATGTTTGATAGTCATTCTGAGTCTGATGTCTAACATAAATTCCTTTACAAAAACGCAAATTTTTAAGCTTTTTGCTCAAAATGTTGTATTTTTGAAGAGAAATATCCATATTTCAGTGGTTAAATTAAGTAGAAAAAGTAAATATATAATGAAACGTTTTTTCCCCATTTTGTTTGTTTGTTTGTTTGTTTGTTTGTTTGTTTGTTTGTTTGTTTGTTTGTTTGAAAGCAGAGGGTGTGTTCTTTAATTTTATATAATTTGTATGTTTATATATTTATAGAAAATAATTTTTCCTGCAAGGAATTTTGTGAAAATTGTTAAAATCACAAAAATACAGGTGGGCAACTTTTCTCAAAAAGGCTGGCGGTGAATGAGTTAATTAAAATACCATAACAATAATTTCTGTCTCACAAGCTGTAAAGTCATTTTTATTTCCTAGTTTGATATTCAGAGGCGACTAAGTTATTTGTATTTTATTCCTCTACAAGTCCAACATTGGTTTAGTCTTAGGTTTTTGGAAAGGACTGTCTGTTTTAAATGTTGATTAAACAGATTATTCATTGACAGATTCATCATTTTTTCTTGAATCAGACTATAATACATGTACTTGATGTTTGTTATTGAGGGCATCAGGTGAGGATTGTGTTATTATTCATCTATTGTATTATTTATCCGGCATGTGTTTTTTCTCAAAACTTTTAAAACTAAGTAAAACATAATTTCTTTCATTGTGTTTGTGTAAATGAAGCTGAACGGTGTGAAATGAGGTGAGTATTTAAGTATGAAGCTCTGTCAGATAAATGAAGACGTTCATGAACACTTAACTCTGAAATTTGGCGAAAATGAAAAGGGTTTTGAATGAGAACAGATCTGCTGCCGTGTTCCTCGTCCTCTTAAATGAGTGATGTGATTGAATCGACGTTCTCTTTCATTTCCCTGATCTAAACCCATTTAAGCACTGATCCGGGGTCAGTGTCTACAGTCTGTTTTGCATTATGGCATCTGAGGATGAATGATTTCTGATCAGCACTTTGTGCGTATACGGTGAGTCATCCGGCGTTTCGGCTCGATTTCACGTGACAAGATGGATGTCTCACTTACGCTTTGATTCGCCGTCCGGTCCCGCGGGCAGCTTTCACTCGTTTCTCCGTGAGATGAAGTGTTCGTGTGAGCCGTCTGACCTCCATGCATCATCTGAAGGTTATTCGACTGCTAACACAGCAATCCTGTTGATCGTTTCTCACCATTAAAGTTCTGCCAGAAGTATTGATTATTAGATCTAAGATCGGTTTGATCGCCTCCAACACAGTAAAGAGTGAAAAATCTTTAGTTTTAAATAATAAAATACACAGAGAAGATGAGAGGAGATTGATAACACTGGATTACAAATTACAGACATCTTTGTTAAATAATAGATTTTTTTAAAATTAGATGAACTTTTGCAGCGTAGTTTTAGACATTGAATGATATTTGGAGTCAAGTCACTCGCTGCTTCTGCCATGAATGTTTGATTTCTCTTTTCATTGCAATGCATTCTGGGATTGTCTTCATTTCTAAACACACATGCTAGACTACATTATATTACTCTGTTTTTTTACATTGTCATTATTTAAATTAATTATGCATTTACTCAGTTCTGTAAGTTAGTTTATTTTGTACAACTATGATGTGAAATATACCGAGCCCCTAAGGTGACATTGGAGTAAAAAAAGTCTAAAATTTAGATAAAATCATGTGCTCACGTAAAACCTTCATGTACGGTAGTTTCACGTGCGCACGCGGTAGTTTCACGTGCGCACGCGGTAGTTTCACGTGCGCACGCGGTAGTTTCACGTGCGCACGCGAAACTAAACTATATATAATTTTTGCTCGAAGGGGCTCCGTAGAAATATGATCTAAATATTTTTATAAAAGTATTGGTAACAATTTACAATCAGGTTGTATATTTTAAGATTAGTTTATGCATTAACTAACAATGAACAATACTTCTACAGCATTTATTAATCTTGGTTCATGCTAATTTTAAGCATTTACTAAGACATTTTTACATGAAAAGTTGAATTTGTGTTAATTAGTTAATGCACCATTGTAACGTTGGTTGAAAGGATATGCAGACATTTATTAAATAAAAACAAAGTAGATAACACAGAAGCAAGATAATCCAGAGAACCAACACAGTACATCAACAAAGACTGACCAAGGACAACTGAAACACTAGGCTATAAGTATTCAAAACCTTTTATATTTTTCACTCTGTTTCATTGCAGCTATGCTTAAAACAAAAAAGTTCATTTTATTTCTCATTAATGTACACTCAGCACTATATCTTGACAGATTGTAGAAATGTTTGCATATTTATTAAAGAAAAACTGAAATATCACATGGTCATAAGTATTCAGACCCTTTGTTCAGTATTGAGTAGAAGCACCCTTTTGAGCTAATACAGCCATGAGTCTTCTTGAGAATGATGCAACAAGTTTCTCACACCTGGATTTGGGGATCCTCTGCCATTCCTCCTTGCAGATCCTTTCCAGTTCCGTCAGGTTGGATGGTGAACGTTGGTGGACCGCCATTTTGAGGTCTCTCCAGAGATGCTCATTTGGGTTTAGGTCAGGGCTCTGGCTGGGCTGGTCAAGAATGGTCACAGAGTTGTTCCTTAGTTATTTTAGCTGTGTGCTTTGGGTCATTGTCTTGTTGAAAGGTGAACCTTCGGCCCAGTCTGAGGTCCAGAGCGCTCTGGAAGAGGTTTTCTTCCAGGATATCTCTGGACTTGGCCGCATTCATCTTTCCTTCAATTGCAATCAGTCGTCCTGTCCCTGCAGCTGAAAAACACTCCCAGAGCATGATGCTGCCACCCACCATGTTTCACTGTTGGGATTGTATTGGGCAGGTGATGAGCAGTGCCTGGTTTTCTCCACACATACCGCTTGTAATTAACGCAAAAAGTTCTTCTTGGTCTCATCAGACCAGAGGATCTTAATTCTCATAGTCTGGGAGTCCTTTGTGTGTTTTTGGGAAACTCTTTCATATGTCTTGCACTGAGCCCCAACTATTGGAGGGCTGCAGTGATTGTTAACTTTTTGGAACTTTCTCCCATCTCCCTATACTGCATCTCTGGAGCTCAGCCACAGTGATCTTTGGGTTCTTCTTTACCTCTCTCACCAAGGCTCTTCTCCCACAATTGCTCTGTTGGCTGGACGGCCAGGTCTAGAAAAGTTCTGGTCGTCCCAAACTTCTTCCATTCAAGGATTATGGAGGCCACTGTGCTCGTAGGAGCCTTGAGTGCTGCAGAAATTCTTTTGTAACCTTGGCCAGATCCATGCCTTGCCACAATTCTGTCTCTGAGCTCCTTGGGAAGTTCCCTTGACCTCATGATTCTCATTTGCTCTGACATGCACTGTGAGCTGTAAGGTCTTATATAGACAGGTGTGTCTCTTTTCTAATCAAGTCCAATCAGTTAAAACACTCCAATGAAGGAGTAAAACCATCTCAAGGAGGATCAGAAGAAATGAACAGCATGTAAATGTCACAGCAAAGGGTCTGAATACTTATGACCATGTGATATTTCAGTTTTTCTTTTTTTTATAAATTTGCAAAAATTTTACATGTCTGTTTTTTCTGTCAAGATGAGTGTACATTAATGAGAAATGAAATTAACTTTTTAGATTTTAGCAAATGGCTGCAATGAAATGAAGAGTGAAAAGTTTAAAGGGGTCTGAATAGAGGATATGCAACAACGTCACTTTTCCACGTGACCACGCCAGAGTTTGCCCTGTTGAGTGGCAAAACATTCAACAAATGGCTGGTTTTCATAGTGGCTGCTGCCAAAAATGCCAGTAAAATTGACTATAATCAGCTTAAATTGAACTTAGTTGGCTTTAACAATGACCCTAACATCTTGCCAAACAACCAGTAGTCTGTGGACATTGGTATATGATCAGACATAGCTTTTCCTGACATGTATGTTTGTCTTGCCTAACACGTTTAAACCATCCCACCTTTGTAGAACACAAGATTCATCATAATGGATGTTTTTAATGAAGACTCACAAACCTTTGCAATTACACATAAAAAAAATATTTAGTGAATATTCATGTATAATAATAATGAAGAAAAATTAGGAAAATGATTTGTCCATGCCTGATGTTCTCATCCTCCGCAACACTTTTTGAGAACAGTTTAAGCACACATACAGAATTTTAATAAAGTTGGATTTTGAGTGACCAAGCACATGGACCAGTAACTTCAAGATGGCTACCAGGTAAGATCATTTTTTTTAAAGTTAATTTGAAATATTGTCTTGTAAGACTGCTTACACGACATTTTGATTATCATTACCGCAACAGATGCTTATTAAATGTTAATTTAATTAATAGAAGCATAATACTTTGATTTTAAATGCATGTGCAGAATCTCCAAATTATGTTCTTTCAGGTTTGTCATGTCATTTTGAAAATATGTCAGTGTTAATGTTTTCTGACTGTTGCGGTAATGAGATTTTTTAGGACTAACTTTTTAAATTATGTTACAAAAAGTGTTAAATAATAAGTAAAAGTTTTTAAATTAATGTTCCCATTTACTCCAGACTTTGTTTTTCAATGTCTGGTGGGAAAAAAAGTAAATTTAAGCAATTTTTACATTTTCATGCTTGACATTTTTAAAAACAAGTTTTCGTGCGAATCACCCATTCATTGCTTTATTTTTTTATAGGATTTTATCCCAAAATGTTACATACCTGACACATGGTTACTGATTTACTTCTCCTTTGAGTGTTTTTGCAGGCTGGAAAAAGTCAGCTCCAAATTTTTGTTGAAATCTGTTAGCACAGTCAATCACACAACTACTTTTCCAATTTTAGACGCTTTTTTCACGCTATGCTAATACTGTCACTCACACTTTTTGCCACTCAGTGGGCGTAACCGCAGCCACTTCCGCCAAAGGTGACGTTACGAGCATACCCTCTATACTTTCCGTACCCCTGGTTGAACAGGATAACAAGACACACCTGGGGAGACAATAAACAGGGATCAAAAGAACTACAAAGACTAAAAACATGAACGACAATACATGACTTCAAAATAAAAGACTACGTCTGGGTAAACATCATTAACTAAAAAACAGTATTGCTTATTGTTACTTCATATTAGTTAATACATTTACTAATGTTAACAAATACAACCTTATTGTAAAGTGTTACCAAAATATTATGATATAAAATACCATTATATGTACTTACTGTGAGTATGATATAAACTCTGACGTAGAAAATAAGCACATTAAGTTGGAGATAAAGTGATGTAAATATTCAAGGTCAGTTGACAGAGTTGCCGACTCTAAATATCAGTCAAAATCTGACGGAGACAGACGGTGTATTAAGTGATGCCTCGGGGTCTTGTAGCACATTTGTTCTCATCTCACACATATCCGTTCAAGCAAAGACCCGAAGCTTCTGTCTAAAACAGAACCAGTGACATTCAGGCCAGATTAATGTTGAGTTATTTCTCAAATACCCCGAAACCCTCAAATACACCTTTAACTTTCACTATCTGATTGGCTGAAAACAGGTAGTGCATCATTACATTATATCATTGCAACAATCAAAATAACATCCAGTTTACATACTGTATTTGCAAACACTTGCTCTTGCTGATGCTTTTGCTGAAATTGAAGAGGGTTGTTTTACAGATGGAGGTCCGGTAGATTTAAACATCTGTGTAGGTCAGATTTGAACGTTTGCAAATACATAAGTGATGAATGTTATTACAGTAAGTTAGTCAAGCTCTGCTGTGGTGGTAGATGAAGACGGTTCAGGTTTATTCTTCTGCGAATGAAACATGCATGTGCATTATGAATTATATTCTGACACACATCAGAATGCAGTGGTGCATTAAATCAAGCTTGTAAAAGCATCTGTGTTCACATACTGATGTAGAAGATCATCTCTCAGGCCTGAAGAAGCACAGTTGCCCCAGTTTAACTCTTTCCTCGCCATTGTCAATTAAGAGCAAACATTTGCGTGAAAATAACGTGTTCTGATGAGTTTTTATGGTAATCTGTAATACTGCGATTACTCACTAGATGTCGCTCTTACCCAATTTATAAAAAACTGAAGCAAAAAATTAATTATTAATTTTACTCTCCATGTAAAAGGGAGAGTAAGCAATTTCTTCATGATAAGAGTGTGCCCCAAAACATTGAAAATCCTGCTAAATGTCACTGTCCCACCACCGAGACACCTACCTTTACTTTGGTATTTGCATGTGAATTCTTATCTGATCATCATGACAAACAAAATATTGTTCCATATTCATTTGATATATTTATAACACTATATCCTAATATAAATCTCCAAAAATGTTGACAAACTTATATAAGCTCTAAGGATTTCAAAACCTTTTAGCAGTAATAATAATGCAGTGACAGTAATTTATTAATTTGTCACAAGAGTATGCAGCAAACCAATGACACCTACACTGAAAAAATACGGTGGATTTACTATAAAAAACAGTGCATCATTTTTGCAGTCACTTTTTTAAGTAAGTTTTTTAAATTTAATTAAAGTGGATGAAAAAAATGATGCAATATATTTTTAAGTAAATACAGCCTATTATTTTTAGTCCACTGCCTAGTTAGTTATATTTACTAAATTAATTCAAGTAGTCGCAACCAAAAATTATTAATTTAATTTCCTTTTTACAATTTAGAATTACTCACCTTTATGTGTTATTTTTACTCAAATTTGGTTAAACAATAATTAAAAATGTACTCATTTTATTTAATTAAATTTACTAAGCCAATAATTTTTTACAGTGTAGTGGACGTTGTTGATAAAACCACTAAAAAAGTGACTGCACGCCAAAAATTTTGAAAACAACTGATCTAAAGGACTTTCATTTAAAACATCAGCACAAATATAAATTCTGTTAAGTCGTCTCATTTGCAGCAACTTTATCGGAATAATCGCAAAAAATTGAGGATTTGTGGCTTTAAATTTTTTGTTCATAATTCACAAAAATATAAAAGTCACAGTAAGTGACCGGAGAAGATGAGGAGAAATGTAATAAGGAATAAACTTTAATAGTATATAAAACAATAAACAAGATGACGGGTAAATATCACAAAACAGTAAAGAGAACGGACAACCAAGGGGTATAAATAGACAATGAAGATGAACATGGTACATAATGACAGATTCAGGTGAGGAAGTGAGAAGGATTATGGGAATAGGGATGAAAGAGACTATAAACCTGGAAAAAATATATTTAAGCCTTGTATGATAATGAGGATGTTTTTGTTTAGTGTAATAACGTTAACAACCTGACAGATTTAAGCTCCTTTCAGATCAGTCATGTATGATGTGTATTTCATTTCTGTTGGGATGCTGTTGGTGTAGACAGGAAAGCAGTTGACTAATCGGCTGAAATAACAATTATTTCTACATTTTAATATTCAAAAACCATAAGGATGTGAAGCTCACTTCACTTGGTAAATCATTGTGTTTGATTCCCAGGGATCACAGATAATGATTAAATGTCTCGCTTGAATTGACTGTAAGTCACTGTGAGTGAAAGCGTCTGGCAGATACATAAATGTAAATATATTTATAAAACCTTCTGTAAATCTTATAAATAATCTATTCATGTATTAGGTGTTCAGTTGTCATCAGTGTCAGTCTGTTTAATTGCTCTTTAATTATTCATAATAATGTTAATTGTGTAATCATGAAGCTGAGATGGGTTCCTCACACAGATGGGTGGCGCTGTTGTACAGTCAGATAAAGACAAGAGAAGGGTCTCCTCAGTTGCCCTCATGAGGGGTCTCTCTCTCTCTCTCTCTCATGTTTCAGCTCCGTCATGTGAAATTATTGTTTACACCTGTGAGAAGACTTGACCTGTCTGCTCTCATTCAGTGTGCGTGCGTGCATGTGTGTGTGTTAGATTTGTAAGTACTATTATTATGTTCTTATAGGCTACTGATCGGCTCAGTGTCAATCTCTGCTTTACTCTCTGAACAAATGCTTTCACTGAACATGAAGGAAAGTTTATATTAGAAACAAACACACCATGTTATTTATTACATGAAATTATATTCTGTAGTATCCAGTTTAGGGGAGAACCGGGGCAAAAGTAACGTGGGGCGAAAGTAACAAAGCGATTTTCTTCGAGCCCTGATAACATTTGCATTACAAACTATGACAGCATCTTTAACACACAAACCCTTGACAAATATCACGTTATTTACTCAACGTTTTTCGCATGTAGATTCAGAAAGGTGTTTTCAACCCTGATCATCATTTTTTTACCTAATACTTTTATACTTTTAAAAATGAAAGTAAATCATGTTTAAATGTCAGGAGATCCTGTAGGGTCGAAAGTAACACTTGTTACTTTTGTCTTGCTGCTAATACTGTTGTATATTTTGAAAATGTATATTATTCTATTTGATTTAATTTCATTTACATGGTGTTTAAACTGTTAGAAAATGTTTTATTCTCAACAATTTAAGTTTGTGTTGGTTGCTTTTGAAACATTTGATAAAACTGACATTTAAAATGAAAATGTAATTTCGTTAATTTTTACAAAGATAAATGACAAAATAAGTTTGCAGTTACATATTGTCATACACTTGTTTTTATTAAATAAACATGACTAACACAAAAATCTATCTTGTTTTGTTGTTACTTTTGATCCACTTGCAGGTGGGGTCAAAAGTAACAATTCACTACTGATGTTCAAAGTCAAATTATAATGAAGTCGTTTTACGTTTGTTCGAAATTTCACTTGGTATTGATAGACCACACTTGTGAGTTATTGACCACAACAAAAATATATCTCTGTCTATAACATTATCTTGTTTTTTCTGAAAAATTGTACTTTTGCTCTCCCCTATTTATAAACATGGACCATAGCTTTAGTTTCATAGCTACTACAGTCAATATTGTCTTTATATGTTGGAAAGAATCTGTCTTTTTTTGTAAAAGATATTGTAACTGCATCTGTACGTTGTATTGTATATTGTATCTGTTTTGTAAAGTCTGTTGTATTGTGTATATCCTGTAAAACACACACATTTGGGTGAGGAAGGGATTGTGTGTATGTGTGAAGGTGTATCTCGCATATTTTTAATTCAAAGCTAGCGTACATTTTACAAAGAAAATAGTCTGTTTTTATTGTCATGTAATTCTTTCTTCTGTTATTTGTTTAGGGTAAAATTTGACCTGGATATGTTCTTGAGAGTTGTACGAGTTGTGGATATATTCAGTTTTGAGAGTCTCTCTGTGTCTACCGGTGTGTCTCTCTCTCTTTCTCTTTGTCTCGGCATCTGTTGCCTCTCATTTGCCTCATTGATATTCTTTTATTCTGTGTAACCCCTGACTGTGGGGACTCATTCACACAACACAACACAACACACACACACACACACACACACACACACTCACACACACTCACACACACACACACCACCCCATACATCACATCACACCACACAGAGAGACTCTTAACAAGCAGTTTCAACCCCCACCACACACACACACACACACACACACACACACATCTCTTTATATATCTCCTGACTGCTGATCTTCATGTGTTTAAGATCAAAACAAACCGTGCATGCTCTCATGATCCACATCTGCGTGTTATAAAGAGAAACTGAGCAGCGATGGATATCTGTGGAAAACATATCAGTGATGTCATTACAGCCTAAATGACATCACAAAATCTTTGCGTGAACTGGGTGGAGCCGTGAGGGGCAGAGAGTTAATTGCACATTGTTTATAGAGAGAGGGGGCGGAGTCAACTTTCGCCCCTTTAACTCATCATCGCTGGAGGCGTCCATTATGGGTACACATCCTGTGCTAATTAAGCAGTGTTATTTAATTAAAAGTGCAGCGCGCGCAGATCGCATTACTCACGGCAAATTAAGAGCCGCCAACCGTCTGCGATGAGAGAGAGAGAGAGAGTGGGAGAGAGATGTTCTGCTTATAGTGTGCTGCCTACATAGACAGCATCTCAAACTAGAGGTTATCTCGGGTCCAAAAAAATGTAACCGACCCAAAATGAACAAAATCACTTTTTACCCCAACCCCACATTCATAAATGATTTCTTTTTTTTACAACCTGAGACAAACCCAAGACAAATACGAGAAAATTAGATCGACCCAACGGCTAAGGCTGTCATGATTATGACATTTGGCTGACGGTTAATTGCCTAATAAATTATGACGATTAATTGTCTGTTTTATTGCTTTGACGTTCAATTCTCATAGATTTTTTTTGTTACATTGTTGTGATCATTAAAATTAAATATTTTGCAAGGTTTACCTGGCAGTAAATATTAATACACATAACACATATTTCAAAGTTATTATTTTATGAATATATCTTTCAAAAACTGAAAATTCTTCATAAGAAATAAACACAAATAAAGTGTCTGAAAAATAACTGAAAATAAAAATGCAATAAAAATAAACTGACTATTCCAGAAAAGGCCTTAAAGGTGCAGTGTGTAACTTTTAGAAGGATCTAAAGACAGAAATTCAATATAATATACATAACTATATTATCAGTGGTGTATAAAGACCTTACATAATCAACTGTTATGTTTTTATTACCTTAGAATGAGCCATTTTTATCTACACACACTGCGGGTCCCCTTACATAGAAGTCGCAATGTATTTGGAAATGTATGTTGTTTTCTGGCAATTCATAATGCTTATCAAAGTTTTGCAGCATGCTGTTTTTCCACTGTATTAAATGGCTTTGCAATGTATTGCGTTACACTGTCAAGTAGCGCCATTAGATATGGTTTAGTTTATACAGGCGCTGCAGCTCCCCCTTGTGTTTCTTAGAGAGATATGCAATCATTGCGGTGATCTGAAATCATCGCAATGATGTCAAACAATCGCTATGAGACGATTATTTAATCATTGTGACAGCCCTACTAACGGCAATTTTTTTTAACCCGACTGGACCCGAATGTAAACGGCACTGACGTGTTCAGTCTCCAGCCCTGCACGCACCACTCAGACATCAACACCGAGGTAGACGCTAAAATTTGCATTCAGAATTGATTGACAGGTCTTGCTCTACAGCCACACCATGTTGCAAGCTCTCTTGGTGGGATTGCAAAGGATTCACGCGCACACACGAGATGGGGTCCATTCGGCTTATAGTATACCTGTGTCCGAAGCACACTTTTAGACCAGAATCTACTCAAGTTGAACCTTTGGTTTTCAGATCTAAATCTAAAGACCTCTATTTCGAACTCTTAAACCAAACCTAAAAGCCTGTAGGAAACATTCAAATAACAAACTTTCTTTACCGATATATTTGATTATTTAGAATAACATCTGCTCATAATTTTGTTTCAATGCGATTCTGTTGTCATTGTAACCCAATTCAAAATAATCATATAGTAGGAGTTCTGATTTCTCCGCCACCCTTTTAAACAATCAGCTGATGTCTGGTAGTAGGAAATCATGCTTTTATCTGCCAATACCTTATAGACCGATATGCATCTTTAGTTTGTTGTCATACAGTAAAAGCAGGCCTATAGAGTTGTGCATAACAGCCAAATCACCGTTTCAGAGACATATTTACTATAAATCTAGGAAATGCATTTGAGAAGAAACATCTGAAGTATGAAATTTAATCTCTCTGCTGTTTTGTGTCTGGCCGTGGATTGAAAATATCAGGTTGTATAATTAACTTCACAGCTGAATAGATGGGCGGTACAAGCAATGGATTTCCTCAGCCGTGAGTGAAAATATTATATTTGTGTATCTGTATTTCAATCTGGCACTTGCAGACAGACTGCCGTGGGTCTGCTGTAATTGAAAATAACAGAGACAGCAGAAACATCCCGAGATAAATGCTGCATTGGTGCGAGGGGTCGGGAAGGCGATGTTTGTGAGACCGCCGTGTTGACACCTCACCACATAATCAATATCTGTGGAATAGAGCGATAGTGGAAGCGTATATATCTCATTTTGAGCCGAGATTGGACGGGCAAATCAGGTCAGATATGTGTGAAGGTCACGGGCTGCACTGAAAGATCTACAATCGCTGTCACCTTTAACCTTAGCAAAATTAACAACCCGTCTGACAAATGGACAGAGCCGTTCGATTTGTGAAAGAACATTAAATTTAATAGAAATCAATAGCGTGTGTTTCGCTCAAAACTTCATAAATCATTCATGTACTCGCATGGTAATTGTCGCGATAAATCAAAATCAGCATTAGGTCTTGGCTTTTCATAAACAATTATTACACTATGTAAATCTAAATTATATTAATGCCTCAAAATGACAAG
This sequence comes from Misgurnus anguillicaudatus, assembly GCF_027580225.2. Classification (NCBI taxonomy): domain Eukaryota; kingdom Metazoa; phylum Chordata; class Actinopteri; order Cypriniformes; family Cobitidae; genus Misgurnus; species Misgurnus anguillicaudatus. The sequence goes on from NC_073342.2 coordinate 32,184,751, forward strand.
TTCACTGCTTTTGTGGAAAAGTTTTTTATTTGATTTTGGACAAATAATCCTTTTATGATTATGTCTTTGAGACACTTTTTAAAATGTTAAAAAAGAAGTTAGACTTTTAAAGTTATAGATGTGTAAAGAAATGATGAAAGAATGTTGTTTTTTGGGCAAACTAACCATTTAAACTAGGTCATGTTTTAAGAAAAGCACTAAATCTGGGGAGATGCTGGTTTTTGACTTTCTAGGCCAGTGGGCGTGTCCTGCATCGAGGGGGCGTGGCTAGTGTTCTCTCACAGGTCAGCCCATCAGGAGACGAGCTGCTTCTGTTGTTACCGTGACAACAGCAAACTCCTCCTGGGATTAACAGATGCACATATAGGTCGAATTGTACATCAGGACTGACACGTATATGCGATCACCGACGTAACTATCTCAATGTGATCCTAAGTGCTGTTTTACAAGCTATCGCTATCATAAATCAAACTTATTTCTGTGCTAGTAAAGCTGTCTAATGCTTTTTATAAAACTAGCATATGTGCCTTTTGTCCAAGATGAGATTCCCTGGGGAAAAGCAACACAAATCTGCATAATTTAGATAAGATATGAGAGAGATCATTTGCTTTGTGGTTTTCATAATAATAAGCTTCTGCCATCGCACAAATAGTCAACATTACCTGGATGTGTGCAAATATTACAGCACTTTTTTAGAATTAGTATTTAGTTTATTAAGCATAAAATTCACATTAATGTTGACTCGACAGTCAACAGAGCAGAAATCCACGTTTTCCTTTGGGAATCGATTGTAAAAAATCGTATGCAAACCTGCGTGAGATTCCTGAAAGCTCTTTGGCTATCGGTTACAATTATCCAGCAGAAAGAAAATGACATTTCAGAGGGAGGGCGAGTTAATACATTTCAAAGAAAGATGATAAAAAGTAATACTGTTTTGGAATATGAGCGGAGGAATGAATGACAATTTAAATTTTTGTATAAACAGAGCATCGTAATAAGGAAATGTGCTAACGGGAACGGCCACTATTTGTAATGTCCAAAGCGGTGCCTGATTAAAATTCAGTCCAGCCTCAAGAGTTTCACAAGCATCTCTGAGATGGCCGGCAGCCGTTTTGACAGCAGACGAGAAAGCTCCTGAAAATAGACCAAAGGCAAATTGAAATTTTTAGCAGCCGCAGGGGTTGAATTTGTCAAAATCATGACTAGATTTTTTGTTGGACTCATTAGTAAGTCACTGTGGATCAACATTCATATGAATTCACTTGAGCGACACATCAGCAGTCAGGTCACAGACGTCTCCATACACCTCTTATGTTTTAATTCTGTGACTTCTCACGCATCTACTCGTGTAGCACATATGACCTCTTTTTTTTAATAACGGGTCTTATTTTTTATAAACTGTGCTGCTGGATGACTATAATTAACAGAACGGACATGAGGGAATACTTCAGTTAAACCACATATGCACAAGCAAGCTGTTCAAATACTATAAAAATTATTTATCTGAATGTTTGCAGCTGAGACATTTTTAACTTTCACCCTTATAAATCTTTGGTCTAGAAACAAAATGTTGTCATCTTTTTAAAGACACTTTAAAGTTTTTCACTGAAGTGTTTGGAATATTAAATAAAAAATGGTTATAGCAGTCTAAATGTATTTAATAAAAAATGATGCAATAAAGTATTTTTTTTATATTTAACACTTTCCCCGCCATTTGAGTTTTCTCGTTAATTAAGAGAAAACATTTGCGTAAATGATGAGTTTTTATGTTAATCTGTAATACCGCAATTATCCACTAGATGGCTTAAAAATTACCCAATTTATGAAAACACCCCAAAAAGCCAAAACATTATTTACTAATTTTAAACTCTGTGTATGTTTTGATAATTTCTTCACAGAAATGCAATTATTTCAGCTTTTTGCAAAAACAATTTGTATTTTTGAAGAAAAATACCCATATTTAAGAGTTTATAAGCAGATAAAAATATAGATAGGATGAAATGCCCCCCCCCCCCAGTTTTGTTTGTTTGAAAGGAGAGGGTCGGTTCTTTCATTTGATATATTTTTATTTTATATATATTTTTTGAAGAAAATTTTCCTGGAAGGCATTTTGTGAAACTTCTGTGAAAATCACAAAAAATGCCGGGGGGCAACTTTTCAAATAATGGCTGGCGGGGGAATGAGTTTAAAAACATACAAATAAAACTGGTTTACACCCAAAATGCTAAAACAAAATAAAGCCAGAAGTCTCAAATAGTTTCTATACCAAATGTCAGGTTAAAATCACAAAAAATTAAGGTTTCTGTCACACTTTTAGTGGTTTTACCAACAAATACCACTAGGTGTCATTGGTTTGCTGCATACTCTTGTCACAAATTAATAAATTACCGTCACTGCATTATTATTTCTGCTAAAAGTTTTTAAAATATGAAAACTACATTCTTAGAGCTTTCCAATGATATGTGTCAAGATTATTGAAGATTCATTTAAAGAATATTAGAATTATGAATATACAAAAATGTATATGTATTCCTATGGGGTCAGTGACATTTTACAAAATGACCAGTGGCGGCTGGTGACTGCTCTTCCGAGGGCCGCAAATACAAAATATGTGTTGGGAGTGTCATGTGAACCATGTGCATCACGTGTTTTGTGCCTGCTGCACACGTGTCGTAACAGTTTATGATAAAAGAGACGCTTACATTCAAAAAAATACATGCAACTTACAAAAATACAAGACACTCACTTAACGGTAAACTCATGAGATTGTGCGAGTATCTGGCAAACGCGAGCGTCTCTTTTATCATAAACACTTTAGACTCGTCTGCAGCAGGCACTTATTTTGACAAGACACGTGATGCACACAGGTTCACTCGACGCGCCAAACACACATTTTGAAATTGCGAACCACACACATGACGGGCTACATACAAGTTTGTGACGAACTTCGCATCGTGCCCCTTGAATAAAAAGTCACTGGCCGCCACTGAAAATGACTGTCACTATACAATTTCTATCATATGGCTTTGAAATATAAAAACTAAATTTTTAGAGCTCTTCAAAAATATGAAGTTTGTCAAGATTATTTCAGGGTTGTAGGATATTTACAAATAAGATAAGATTAAGAAAAAAACGCTTACTAAGTCAATATTTTTGTAAAATGGTAATGAAATTAGAGCTTTACAAAGAAATCTTTATAGTTTGTTAAGATTAGTGTAGGTTTAGACTAAGAAATGATTATTTTAAATATGTAATGCCAAACGTCCCACCTGTGGGACACCGCAGTTAAAACTTGTGCTGTCTCATGAGCGGCACACCTAAGTTTGCTTCATTATTTTGCATGTAGAAAAAATCTATCACGACAAAATATATAGTTGGAAAGGTCTAAGAATTATGAAGGTTTTTTCATATTTAAAAACCTTTTAGCAATAATAATAATGCAGTGACAGTAATTTATTAATTTGTGACAAGAGTATGCAGCAAACCAATGACACCTAGTGGCTGTTGTTGGTAAAACCAATAAAAGTCTGACACAAACCTTATTTTCTGTGATAATGTTATGTATAAAATATATACTTTATTGCATTGTTTATTTATTACAATAAATGTTAACCGCTATAAAAAATTTATTTAATATTTTCACCTCCAGACACTTCTATGAAAACTTTAAAGTTTTTTTTAAAGCAAGACCAAGATTAGGCTTCTAGACCAATAAAATGCCAGAGTTATTAATTTAAAAGTGTACCCCCCCCCCCACACACACACACACACACTCAAAAAGGGCTGCGCCAGTTAGGGGGTTAAAGCATCTTAGGAATGAGGTATTGTGTAATGTATTCTGGTCTTGCAGGAGGATGCTAATATATGAGTTACATCCCTATCCTTCGGTCACAAAGCGAATACTGCATTAAATTGACATCCATAGTGAATAAATCAACAAGCCAGACCTTAATAAGAGAGAGAGGGGGTTGTGTTTTGCCACATTGCTTTATTTTTCAGCATGAGATGCCTATAGAGGTCTCAAGTCTAAACTAGTGCGAGTGAGTTAAACCGGTCAGAGGCATCGGTCTGCATCACCGGGTATTATCGATTATCACGCCCTTGCTAAACGACTCCCTGCGGGATCACTCGACCACTGGCCGTCTTCCAGAACCGCAGGGTGTTTGAGACTTAATGTGTTAATAAATCTTGGTTCTGACCAAAGTGGCTTTATCGGTGTGTGCGTGAGGGTGATAAGTCTCGATTTGGATGGGTGTTGTATTTCCGGGTGGAATACAGATTTTGTCTTGCTCATTATGAAACTGTAATGCAGCACACAGTGATGTTAATGTATGTCATGAGAAGTGTCGTATGGGGGTTAGGCGTTGATTTGCAAAAGATTTGACACATTTGAGTCGACCGGCTTGTGAGTCTTTGGTGATGTTAACTAACTAAACACACTAATAAGAGTGAAAGCTCATTAAATCTGTGTGCTCGTTTAAAGGATCATGTGCTTATCCGTAAGACATTCAGAGCCAAACCAAGACTTTTAGTATTTGTTTGCAATAAAATTGGCTTTGTTCTGTGCTCTTTAATCCATATAGTGACAAACATAAGCAGATTAACTGGTTCTTACCTGTTCAAGGTCTGTAAACACGTCGGCGGGCATAAAAGCTGCACAAAGACGACATACGAACGCCTGTGTTGTGTATGTGTTTGTGATTTTTTTTTTTTTATGTATTATACAAAGAAGTGAAGTGTTTGTTTTCATTGTGAAGTTATTCTGTACTATAACCACTGAAACATTTTCAGTCTGAATCTTTTGTTGATGTAAAACTTCATCAAAACAACCCATCATTCACTCTCTCTATCTGTCGATCTCTCTTTGTCTGTCTCTCTCTCTCTTTCCAGTGCCCACATGGTGACAGAATACATGGGGATCAGGAATGAGAGTTTTATGAAGATTGCTGCTGTGGGAACTTGGATGGGTGATTTTGTGACGGCGTGGATGGTGAGACATAAAACACATTCTAATCTGTAATCTAATCTGAGTTACATTTGCAAATGGAAAGAATAGGCTTTATGCCCAGCTGCACTACTTCCTGAACTTCAGCCAGCTCCTTGTTTCCTGTCTGCCATTATTGGACAAACAGATTAATCCAGGTGTGTCTGATTATTGTTGTTGTGACTACTGAGGTCAGACACACCTGGATTAATCAGTTTGTCCAATAATGGCAGACAGGAAACAAGGAGCTGGCTGAAGTTCAGCAAGTAGTGCAGCTGGGCATAAAGCTTATTGGTCACTGTAAATTCCGAGTTGATTTTATCAGGGGCGTCATGCACCAATTTTTTTAAGGGGGCACAGCTCACAGACATTTGTGCTTACACAGACATCAAACGAAATGGCTTTCGTGGCACTTACATTTCTAACAATCTGAACACCCTGCTTTCATGCAAAAACCTCCAAAATAAAAGTGTTGACTAACTTTCATACCAAATACTAATCAATCGGAATAATAACATATTGGTATCATATTTATATCTGAAACTGCATGTTTTATTTAAGTTTTAATAAATTACTTGTTTAATTGTGTCATTAATGCATTTTGCACAACAACTGCATTATCCTATAAAATTAATGTAATTTTAAATCCATAAAGTGTATGAACAACGAAAATGGCATAAGTTATAGCCACGTGATTGGATTTTGATGTTCAATAATGATTTAAAAAAAAATGTAGATAAAATTATTAGAGGAACACATTATTGCATCAAATTTTACCTCATATGTGAGCATGTGTGATTCCGCGCCCCCGTGAACTCTGGCAAACTTTGGCGTTGGACCAAGAAGATGAATCTAGAAATCTCTACTAATGAAACGTTGAGACGGTCACATTTTAAACCATACATTTTCTACACAGAGGAGGTTAACTGGTTGACTGCGCTGTCTGCAGCACCTGCCGCCAGAATAAAGTAATGTAACACAATCAAATGGTGAAAATCTATGAAAAGTGACAAGAATGCAGCACAAAATTGATAATATTGTGCATATTAAACAGATTAAAAGAAAAATAACAGATAACTGGACGCTTCTTTGATTTTGAAGTTGCATGCAAAATCCATTTGGGGGCACCAAGCCCCCTCAGTTTCAATGGGCATGACGCCTCTGGATTTGAGCACTAATCTGAATATTAAAGGGTAGGGGTGTGCATTGGCACTGCCCTCACAATTTGATTCAATTACGATTCACCAGGTTTCAATTGAATTCGATTCTACGATGCATTGCGATGCATCAGAATTCTACTGTACACAACAAGACAAATTTTTCATCAGTCAAGTAGTAAAGTCAAGTGCAACTATTCTCAACTAAAACAGAAGCTTAGCAGCTTTAAGACAATGACAATTATATACCTGAGATGAGAATTTTACACACAGGGTAAGTCTTGTCTAGTTTTCCATAAACTTTGTAGATTCCGAAATGTGCCCATATGTCCGCTTTCCATGGAAAATGGTGCGTTTTTATTTACCCATTTATCGCGGTCATCTCTCTCTGCCTCAGCCATCTTGATTGTTGTTGTTATGCCCCCAGATGTAATTGAAACTTCACAACTTTATTGTCCACTCGAGGCCAGAAAATAAACAGTGACATAATCGATTATGGCACTTTGCTGCATCGATGCTGAATCGTGCATGCGCGCATTGCAATGCATCGCCGAATCGATTATTGTTGACACCCCTATTAAAGGGGATATATTATGAAAATCTGTCTTTTTCCATGTTTAAGTGCTATAATTGAATCCCCAGTGCTTCTACCAACCTAGAAAATGTGATAAAGATCAACCCAGTAACTTAGTTTTGGTAAACCATTCTCTACAAGCATGAGAAAAAATAGCTCATTGAAATTTGTCTTCCCTTGTGATGTCAGAAGGGGATCTTATTATAATAATACTGCCCCTTAATCTGCACCAGAGAGAGAGAGAGAGAAAGAAATAATTGACAGCACAATTGAGTTTTAATTTCAACAAACCATCATTATGGTGATCAGTGTTTGCATTTCATCAGCTCATTTGCATTTTAAAGGACACACACAAATACGGCTTATTTTTTGCTCACGCCTACAAAGTGGCAATTTTAACATGTTTTAATTGATTACCTATATGATATTTTGAGCTAAAACTTCTGGGGACACCAAATATTTATTTGACATCTTGAAGTCTTTAAGAGGACGTCTCTTTCAGTGCTTGTGACAGAACAGATTAAAGCAAAGAGGAATGGATAATATCAGCAAAAAGCAAACGTTGTTTAAGACGACAACAAAGTGACATGCATTGATGAATCGTATCCACAGGCTAAGTGTTAAAGCATTTTGATTATTATTGGGATTCGGTTTAATAATAAAGCTGAAATCGCACAGATCTACTGAATCATAATCTCATGATGAATGTGTCTTTAAGTTGAAACATTTTATAATAAATTAAATGCAATTAAATATCTGTTTCTTAATGGAATAAAATCAATAAGATTTTTACTTCAAGACGTCTGTAAAGCCGATGCACTTCAGCTTTTATGAAAATGTGTTTTACAAACTTTACTGATGTAATCGTATAAGTTCAGCATCTCTTCAGTGAAGCTCGGTTGAGTCTAGACACATTTTTTCCAAGTTCCTTCAAGGACACAGAGGAAAGAAACGTTCTTCCTTATACAACATTCGGCATCAAAAAGCCTTTCTGACACAAACACGGCAGGTGTAGTTGAAGATCTTCTGGGATCAGGGGCTGTGTTGTCTAAAAGCATTTGTGTTTGTGTGTGTCTGCTGTCTTTCCTACATTAGTATTCTTCTGTACACCTCTTGCATGGTTGAAGGATAGAGGAGAGAGGTGTGGAAAGAAAGAGGGATTAAAAAGAAAAGTGAAGAACGAGAGGAAGGGCACACGAGCGCTCCTAAAGTGCTGAATCGAGACATTACGGGCAGATTTTACATGTCATTAATTCAGCTCACACGGCTGAGGGTTTGGGTGAGACGTCTTTGACAGGAACACTATGATTTACTTCACTTTCTCTTTATAGTTTGATTCAGGAACTTTACATTGAAGGTCCCTGTGTAGTGTACACTCCTCCATTCACACTTAGGAGGGTACAAAATGTTTTAGGAATGATGATGCATGTGCATAAGAATATATAATCATATGCATAATGTATGTATGAATATTTAATTCATTAAAGCAACACTATGTAGTTTCCATTTAAAAATGACTTACAGCTCCCCCATGTGGTTGAAAAGCGCAACAGTGCCTGGTATCAGACACTCTTCTGCAGGCAGGGGGAGGGGCGGGGCTGTGTGCTCTACCCTCCACCGCCACTTTCAGAGTGTGCTTGTAGCAGCTAGGAGGCTGCTCAGGTTGCAGCAACAGTACAATTTGTCCAGATAAAAGTTTTTCTATCACTGAAATAATTTTAGAGACATTATTTAAAGGTAAAAAAACTACATAGTGTTGCTTTAAGATGAGATACTCATATATATCAGCGTCAGGAAAACTATTATATTATAGGTTAATATCCATCATTTATTTCCAAACAAACTTATTTTTACAGATTAAAGTAAATTGTTGTGTTATGGTGCAGCTTTGTTTGATAAAATGCACTAACAGTTAAAACTCTAACAGATTGGAGTCACGTCTCTTTTGTCACGTCTGATTGAGTAGACTGACATTAACACAAATCCTATAAATACACACAACCTAACAAGACTAATCAATATAAACTAATAACATTAAACTAATGAACTGGACAGTAAACCAATTACAGGAGAGGATTGCAGGAAACTAGAAAATAAAGCTCATGACAGATTAAAAGTGACTTCAAGTGGCTTTGTTGTGTTATTGTACAATTGTGTTGAAGGTGAATATGTTGTGTGTGTGTGTTTGTTTTTAAGGTTACAGATATGATGCTACAGGACACACATTATCCTGACTGGGGCAGGACAGCGAGGCACTACTGGAGGAAAGGCAATAACAGGATCGTATTATTCTGGTGAGTGAGGATAACTTTAACAACGTAGACACTTTACAGCTTAAAGGTGCCAAAGAATGCATATTAATATTGTTAAATTATTCTCTGACGTCTACACAGAAGGTTTGTGGCTTTATTCAGTGCAAAAATAATGTCCATTTAAAACCCTAGGATTTGTCTTTATAATAAAATGGTCTATTATTACCTTATTTTAAAGGGTCATGAATAATATTGTTGAGCTCTGCTCTGATTGGCTGTTTCTCAGAGCAGCTCCTTCAGTAGCTCTGTGTGTGTGTAAACAGATCTTATTTTGAGTCTTCATCTGGTTAGTGTTTTTATTAAGATGACTTAGAGTTATTTAAAACAAGACAAAACAAGCAAAGTATTCACTTTTGTTTGGCAACTTCAAATCATTTTTCTTATTTCTTAATGTTTTTATAATGAACATAAAACTTTAAGCTGTCGAATATTTTATTGCATTGAAATTGCGAGTGGGAAAAACTTAAGATTCAGTTTTAAACAATGAGTGGACCTTCCCTACATCTACAACATTAAATGTTAATAAGGTTGTGTGCATTTGGCACTTTTTGCTTTCCTTCTGCGGTTAAAGTCTCTACAAGAATAACAATACCTCAGCAAAATCTCCCTTTTGGGGACGTCCTCATTTTTTGGGGGGCATTTTTGCCTTTATTTGATATTTAAGGAATCGACATAAAAGTATAGGGTGGAGAGTAGGGTATGGGATTGACAAAACCAGTATTCGAACTCAAGTGCCAGAAGTGCGTCTGCACCATATGTTGAAGCACGGTCCACTACACCATCGGCTCCGACAGGAACGTCTTCAATTGTAAAAATGATATCAAAGCATAAAGTTTTTTCTATAATTGTAAAAATGCAGAAGGTTTTCTGTAAGGGTCAGATTGTGGGTTAGGGGTTGGGTTATAATATTAATAACTAGTGCTCTATAAAAACAATAGAAGTCTACAGTATGTCCTCATTTAGGTAGGTAGGTTGGTGTGTGTGTGTGTGTGCGCGTGTGGGTTGCTATATTTGGTGGTGATATACAAGGTTTACAAGGAATAGTGTATAATGACATGTTTATTATGCTATAAACACGGGAAGTATTGTCCCTGTAAACCACAAATGCCAACGTTTGTGTGCTTTGTGTGTGTCTGCGTGTGCATGTGTATTTGTATGTGCGATTGTGTGTGCGTGCGTGCATGCATGTGCACGTGTGTGTGTCTGTGCATTTGTGTGTTCGAGTGTGTGTGTGTGTGTAAATAACACTTTAATCCTCATTCTGAGTGTCAGTGAGTTTAATTTAAGAGACACACAGCAGAAAATCGATGTACACGGGTTTGTTTGCGTGACCCCACAACAAAACACAATCACCTGACAACACACATGCTTGACCCGGACAATAAGTGAATAATACACACAACACCTTAACTCAACTGTTTGGCATGCACATCTCTTGTGTAGGGTGCATCCTTTCATGCCCCCACCCCAAAAAAAATTATGACAATCTCAAACTTGACATTTCAATTTAACAAAACATCATATATGATACAATGTAGTGCTGGTGGTTAGTAGCCTTATTTTTCTGAAGTTTAATTACACAGGGCTGTCTGACACCATCTCACGCCACCCAGTTTGAGATCCACTGCCTTAAAATATCATCCTGATAAACATCACAAGAATAATTTTAAAATAAAACAAATACAAATTTTCTAACTTCTCTGTATTTTCATCATGCAGTTGTAAGAGGTCCTGTTTTCTGTTTTTCGTGTCTCAGCATCTAACTGTTTAAAATGCAAGAATGTGTTTACATTTAAAACAGCAAGTGATGCTTCTGTCAGCCGGCCTGAATATCCCAAACTGGGCCGTCTCTGTTTTGAAGCCCTGCGTACATATTCATCCAAAAATCAGCATGAAATTCAAGCAGCTCTTAAATTGAATTCCCACATACAGTAAATCAGATTTGACGCATTCACAAACAACAATGAATCTAAACCTTACAGTAGAAAGAGACGCTGACCTTGGATCAGTTGTCATTGGCTGATAAATGTGATCGCACTGACAGCAGGAACTGATCTGGTGTCTGTATTATTCATTCATTCCAGTATTCAGAGTGTGTAGTCACATTTCATCTTCTGTCTCGTATTATTAATGGACTTTCTCCCATCGTCTCCATCCATTAGTAAAGGACAGACATCATTTCATGCACTCAGTAAGATGGAGAACTGACTGCGTTTCTGAGCACGTCCTGACAGGTCGCAGTTTTTCATCGCGTGTTTAAAAGATTCCTCGCTCATCATTAGATGCTTGTTAACATTTCATTAATAGCAGCCAGCGAGCCTTTTTGCAGTCGTCTGAAGCCTCAAATAGATTTTCAGAAAGCTTCATCTGAATGCCCGGCACTGGGGTCACAGGTTTATATATCAGCAGGATGTTTGAGCAGTGTGTGAGCAACATAAAAGTGATGGGTTTGATTATTTTATACACTCACATAAAGGATTATTAGGAACACCTGTATAATTTCTTATTAATGCAATTATCTAATCAACCAATCACATGGCTTTAATGTTGCTTCAATGCATTTAGGGGTGTGGTCCTGTTCAAGACAATCTCCTGAACTCCAAACTGAATGTCAGAATGGGAAAGAAAGGTGATTTAAGCAGTTTTGAGCGTGGCATGGTTGTTGGTGCCAGACGGGCCGGTCTGAGTATTTCACAATCTGCTCAGTTACTGGGATTTTCACGCACAACCATTTCAAAAACATCCAGTATGTGGCAGTCCTGTGGGTGAAATTGCCTTGTTGATGTTAGAGGTCAGAGGAGAATGAGCCGACTGATTCAAGCTGATAGAAGAGCAACTTTGACTGAAATAATCACTCGTTACAATCGAGGTATGCAGCAAAGCATTTGTGAAGCCACAACACGCACAACCTTGAGGCGAATGGGCTACAACAGCAGAAGACCCCACCAAGTACCACTCATCTCCCCTACAAATAGAAAAAAGAGGCTACAATTTGCACGAGCTCACCAAAATTGGACAGTTGAAGACTGGAAAAATGTTGCCTGGTCTGATGAGTCTCAATTTCTGTTGAGACATTCAGATGATAGAGTCAGAATTTGGCGTAAACAGAATGAGAACATGGATCCATCATGTCTTGTTACCACTGTGCAGCCTAGTGGTGTTGGTGTAATGGTGTGGGGGATGTTTTCTTGGCACACTTTAGGCCCCTTAGTGCCAATTAGGCATCGTTTAAATGCCACAGCCTACCTGAGCATTGTTTCTGACCATGTCCATCCTTTTATGACCACCATGTACTCATCCTCTGATGGCTACTTCCAGCAGGATAATGCACCATGTCACAAAGCTTGAATCATTTCAAATTGGTTTCTTGAACATGACAATGAGTTCACTGTACTAAAATGGCCCCCACAGTCACCAGATCTCAACCCAATAGAGCATCTTAAGGATATGGTGGAACAAGAGCTTCATGCCTTGGATGTACATCCCACAAATCTCCATCAACTGCAAGATGCTATGCTATCAATATGGGCCAACATTTCTAAAGAATGCTTTCAGCACCTTGATGAATCAATGCCACGTAGAATTAAGGTAGGGGGTCAAACACAGTATTAGTATGGTGTTCCTAATAATCCTTTAGGCGAGTGTATATTTATTCAGGGTTATAAGGTCTCATAAACACTTCAGCAGTCTTCATTTAATAAGTTTTGTTGTTTTCCCAGGACGGTTTTGATCTCGCTGACATCTGTGGTGGTTTTAGTCATCAGTACCGACTGGATCAGATGGGATAATCTGAACCGAGGTTTCCTGCCCAGCGATGAGGTCTCCAGAGCGTTTTTGGCTTCATTTATTCTGGTCTTTGACCTTCTCATCATCATGCAGGTACAAACACACCCCGTTCACCCCCAAACATTTTACCGTCTCATCCACAGGCGAAGTTTTAGTGAATGTGTGTGTGTGTGTTGTTGACTGATTCTTGTTTAATCTTCTCCTCATCCCCTCAGGCAGCGAATCATATCGTGTGTCTCATTGTGTCATGAATATGCTAATATCTGCTGAACAACTCCTCACGTCTCTAATAACCTCAGCAAACAAACACACACACAAATGTTTATCTTAGTTTTGTTAAACTCATCTTTATATGAATTTAATCTCAGCAGTGAGATGTTTAAGATGATGATTTTTTTTACATGTTAGAAGTTGATGTTGTGTTTATTTAATTCAGATTAATTTGTCTGCGAGCTGTCAAGTCTCAACTATCAAGTTTATTTCAATTTATGTAAGAAAAGCATTGTTTATTTATTTATTTGACTTTTCCACGGAGGCGTCTCATTGTTTTAATATTTCCTGAGTGTTTGTTTCTGATTGCAGCGTCTCAATGGTTTACCTGTGAACACATTTGTTTATTTGATTGTGATGCGTCGGCTGGCGTCTCGTGTGCGTATCTGTGCTTATTTTTCTTCATCAGGGTTTTTCTCCTCATCAAAGACTGAAATGTGCCACATCACCTCCGGCTGCGGTCTGATATTTTATTCAGATCCTAATTAACTCAAAGGCGCAGAACGGCCATAAAGCTTTGAGATTTACAAGCTCGTTCGTTTCAATCCCTACATTGGTTTCATTCCATGTAATTTAAGCTTCATTTTGTACAGCGGCGTTATGACTGTAAATGAGTTGCTGTTATTCTGTAGCTAAATCCAACCCAAATCAAAGGCTGGCAGTTTTGTAAACACGCGGTTTAATTGCCGGGAATCGTCATTATTCTGCATTAATTTTTGCATTCAGATCTGTGCTTCTCCTCCAGCGGAGAGCGGCGAAGTCTCTGATCATCATTGTTATGAAAGTTTTATTGATTTTGGCTCCGGCTGTTCCCAGAACAGTCTCGAGAGGCGGGGAGACAGGGGATCGGCTGTATCAAACATGGTTTGGGTTGATGCTCGGTGACATTAGCATCTCTCCGTGCAGTCTGAGCTTCAGAAGAACAGACATCAACAATATCAAAGATTCTTTCAGTCTGTTATGTGTTGTTGTGCAGTGTTTTTTTGTTTATCTTAAATGTAATAAAATACATTGAGTATTGAGTCACCTTTGAATAAAAGCATCTGATAAATGCAATCATTAGTTGTGAGCTGTTTGTTTACAGACTTGCATCTAAAGATGTCCAACCACTTCATGAGTTCGGTGTTATATTGCAATCAGATTTCTTAGAAATGGAAAGGAAATGAATGTGTTTGTATCTTTTTTGCTTAAAGTGCAAAAATTATGCTCATTTTTACAACATGTAATAGTCTCAGGTGTGCATAGAACATGTCTATAACGTTTCAGCTCTAAATACACCGTCAAAAATAAAGGTACAAATCTGTCACTGGGGCAGAACCCTTAAAAAGGTCCTAATATTTACCATTTAGGTGCAAATATGTGTCTTTGAACTACCAATATGCAATCTTTGGGTTTTTGAAAGGGTGCTGTCCCAGTGACCACTTTTGTACCTTGAATTCTGAAAGTGTAGCCCACAGATAATTTATTATAGCATGTCCAAAATTACCCTATTTGGGTGAAAGCACAAACGCACTGCTTTCGTGTGCGTATCTTTAACTCTTTCCCCGCCATTAAAGAGTTAACTCATCAATTAAGAGAAAAAATTTTCCTGCCATTGACGCTTTCCTGATGAGTTTTTACAGGAATCTATAACTTCACTACAATCCACTAGATGACACTATTACCCAATTTATAAAAAAACGAAGCAAAATCTAATTATTAAACCTTTTTAAACTTCATGTTCTGAATTTGATCTCTAACAAAAGGCTTTTACAAAAATGCAATTATTTCAGATTTTTGCTAAATATTTTGTATTTTTGAAGAAACCAACCCATATTTAAAAAGGTTATAAAGGGGTTATAAAAAGAGAACAAATGAAGATAGGATGAAACTTTTTCCCTGTTTTGTTTGTTTAAAAGCAAAGGGTCAGTTCTTTCATTTGATATATTTGTATGTTTATATATTTATAGAGGAACATTTTCCTGGAAGGCAATTTATAAAACTTTTGTGAAAATTACAAAAATGTTGGCGGGTAACTTTCCAAAAAAAATGGCTGGTGGGAAATGAGTTAAAAGCAAGTGAGCTACATCTAACACTCGGTTAAAAATAATCTGTCATACCATGATTATCCACTAGATGGCACTTACCCAATTTATGAAAAAACTGAAGCCAAAATGTTATTTACTAATTTTAAACTCTGTGTATGTTTTGATAATCGTTCTGAATCTGATCTCTAACAAAATTCCTACACACATGAGAGGTTATATAAAAAGAACAAATGAAGATAGGATGAAAACTTTTTCACCTGTTTTGTTTGTTTGTTTAAAAGCCGAGGGTCTCTTTCATTTGGTATATTTGTATGTTTATATATTTGTAGAAGAACATATTTTCCTGGAATGCATTTTGTGAAAATCACAAAAAATACTGGCGGGCAACTTTTTAAAAAAGACTGGCGGGGAATGAGTTAAAAGCAAATGCTCCTCACTTCCTTACCAGCCAATGAGCACTCTTGGTTAAAAATCGATCTGATTCTTGTAAACACAGTCTGGGACAATAGTATCTTTAGCTGAATTAGTACTAAAAGGTGCTAACAAACACATTCAGAAAAGCATTTGGGTAAAATTAAACAGTCAGTCAGTAGCCGTGGGTGGAGCTTTATCAGTGTGACATCACATTAACAAGAGGATCAAAACAGCATGTCTAATGAGACTGCTTTAGTTTAATGAGGATTAAAAGAAGTAAAGGGTGGATTTTTTTATTGTATGGTTGTTGTGTTCACACGCTGCCAACACACATTTATGTTCAAACACCTTGTAAAAGTGGATTTTGCATAATATGAGCCCTTTGATACTTTCTGTTTGAGGTCAAAGACGTTTGTGAAATATCTGCAGATCTCTTCATGTAAATGTTTACTGAACTCTCTGATGTGTGATTTTGCTTTGATGTTGTTCTGCTGGAGTTGTCAAGCTTTGCCTTTGGTGCTACCTCACAGTATATGTTTTCCCTTCGAGTGCACTTACAGTACATGAGATTTACAGCGTGAGAGATTTGTTGAACGTTTGTCTTGCAGGACTGGGAGTTTCCTCACTTCATGGGCGATTTAGACATGAACCTTCCGGGCCTTTCCACCACCCAGCTGAAGATCAAACTGCCGGTGTGCAAGCGGATCTTTAAGGAGGAATATCACATTCACATCACAGGTAAATCATCCACACGCTCTCGGGTCTGACGCGTCAGGAGATACAATTACACCCGTGGATGAAGTGATAGATCTCTAAACTGTCGTGCGGGACAGGACGGACGAATTAATTTCTTTCCCAAAGGGGCCAGGCTGTCAGAATATTAGCTTGTTAGATCCATCTCTTTATAATTGTGTGTTTGGAATGCATACTAATTAGTATTTGCTCATCTGAAAACTTGCATTGATGTAATGAAGTCACCGTGTCTGACAGACGAGAGTTAAAGACCCTCGGCTAACGGCTTTCCATCGCTTCTTTCCGACCCATTGTGTTTGGCTCACTGTAGTTGATAGTCATCTGGGGAATAAATGATCGTTCTCTTCAGAGTCGGGAAATGTGCTTTATGCTCAACCATTCGCTCAAGTCTTTAGCAGTATTGTTTAGCGCTGCAATTTAGCATCATGACAATAATCTGGCATGAGTACATTAACAAAGGAGTCCATTTGAAAGTGAATTATTCCCTTCAGCTACAGGCACTCTTATATAATAAAAGATTTTTATTAAGACTGACTTCACCTGATGTGAAATTATATAGTGAAGCTGTGTATAATTTTGTCAAATTGTGCAAAAAGTATACAGTGGTGTGTATTTAGGACACATTAAATGCTATGACGAATAGCTGAACGACAGGGCCGTGCAGAGACAATTGGAGGGGCAGGTGCTCAAAGAATAAAAAGGGCACTTTTCTCGCTGATACGCAAGCACACAACTGAAACAAATAATAGAGTAATACAGAATAGAAAGATGATTTTAAGTCTAACGTTTTTCTTTATTTTCCTTGCAAATAGATTGAGACAGAAAAATCTATATAGACTGAGTTTTATATCTATATATTTATGCATTTGGCAGCCACTTTTATCAAAAACGACTTACAGTGCATTTCATTTTGTGTTTGTGTGTGTGAACAGTATGCAGTTTTAAAATTATATGATATTATTGCATTGTGACATTAAGATATTATTACGTTTACAGGCTTGTGTTTTTGTTGTCATATTTAAAATATAATTCAATTCTAATCCTGTTCGAAATTTGTATACAAAGAGAGTAGCCTACATATTTTAGCTTTTGAATCGTGTTTGTGTTGTGTTTTTGCACACTTTGATGCCTTGATGACAGGGCAATAAAATAATGACATTCATCTCTCCTTTTATTCATTTCATGAAGCCTCTAGTACTTTACTTTATTTTCAGGTAAACTAACTGGTTGCAAAGCTGGAGAGTTTTTGACTGAGTTAATAATTTAGCACGAGTATGGCTATATTACCCAACATCAGCTCACATTGTCTTTTATCAAAGGCGATCCAGGAGTTTTTTACCGTATTCATCGGATCTTGCTCTTCCAACAACCTCCGCGTGACAGGTGGATGACATTAGAACAGCTCGAGATCAATTTGAAATCAAACTCCTCCGTATGATTTCCCGAATATTTCTCGCGGTACTTTGATGTCATGTGCGTTTCGGTTCTTGCATTGCTGCGTGAAGTTGAGCACACCTAAAAACTCGAGACAGCTACCTGTATGAACTCCCGGCAGAGAACGTACCTGCCTTTGCTTCATCCATTGTTTTTATATGGGAAGAATGTTTTCTTTTCAGCGTGAGAAATGCAAGGTGGGGCGAGTAAACTGGCTGAAATGAGTGTCTCCCGCCGAATGCGTGAGACTTGAGAGCCCTGTTTGCATCTAACGTTCTAAAGATGTTAATACACACAGACAGCAATAAACAAAAGCTGTGCATGCTCTCCTCACGTTGTTCTTGTAAAATAATAACAATATAACAAGCATCGCTTCGGTTCAATGCCGGCTCGAGGGGGATCCTCCCTCTACTGCGCACCGTGTCGTGCACGTGTGGGCGCTGGTAGCGCTGTGAGCTAGCTAGTGATCGTCCCTAAAGAGATTGTCCAATGAAAGGTCAATACGTCATCGTGTGACTAATTTTATTTGCGTCTAAATTATTTTTTATTAATTTTACTAATAGTTAGATTGGGCAGGCCTTCACAAAAGAGCATTTAATTACAAAAAAAAAATGCCTTGACAAAAAGGGCACTTTGGCCATCCAGGGGTAAAGGGGCAGGTGCTTGGGCACCCACCGCCCCCCCGTCTGCACGTGCCTGCTGAACGAGTCAAAAAGGTTTTGAAGTCTCCAGTCACTCTTCACTGGCCATTAAAGGTAAAAAGCTCAAAAATTCAACTGATGTAATGATATATTCTGTAATACTCCTTCAACCGGGTTAAAAAAAACTTCTTGCAGCTGGACAATTGAAATCTAATATGTGCATCCAATTTGTCTTATGTAAACTTTGAGGAGAAATGATTGTGGTGTTTAAAAGCTGTATTTCTGATTGGCCTGAAGCTGGGATTAATTGGATTGGATGAACGTATAATACGTGCAAAAGCATTTGGTCAGTATCATTAGCTGCGTTTCCATTACCCTTCAGTTTGCGCAAATGAAACCACGTCAATTTTGCAAAAACTCCCGTAAGCAAAAATGTTTCCGATTGCATGAAGTGGTTTTTCAGGCAATTCAGAAAAGACATCAGTTTATTTGTATCTTCAGGTCACCTGACAGAAGTAAGTCCCATTATTATTTAAAGACGATGCGGTATGAACTAAAACCTTCCAGAAACCTCCCATGTTTGGATAATAACACTCCTACATCTCTTTTGATTTAAAATAATGTACTATTACCTCCAAGAAACACCTATATGTTGCGCTCCTTGGCGTTAATGCTTGGATAATACTCTTATGCTGTGTTCACACCAACAGCGTTTCAGGCGTCAAAATCGTGTCTACCGCGCCTAGTTTGCCGCTTGAACAGTTTGAATGCATTTGCGTGTCTAGACCGAAGTAGACATGCGGAAAAAGCAAGCATTTGCCGCGCGTCAGAGGCAAAATCCACTTTTTGTGGGAGGGGCAAGTGCTATGCAGTTGTCTGTTTGCAAGATGACTGATGTTGATTGTGCGAGAGAGTTACCGGTTTGTATTTGGTAACCTTACTATAGGGGTAAAATAAACGGCGCGGGTCGATAAACGTCACGTGACTCAAAAGTAAAATGTGTATTTACAACTTACCAAGTTGCCCAAAGTCCTCACTGACACTCTTCCAAGCGAGGTCCTTTTTATTCCTGTCTCTATAGAAATAAGAACTTGTGTCGTATAGCTCCGGGTGACTGCTCACAGACAATCAAGCGTTTTTTCAGGTTGAATGAGTGACTCCGAGCGGGCTGCCGCCACAGCAGCAAGCAAGCTCCTGATTCCGCCAAAGTAAAAATTTTTCAACTCGGGCGTCAGCCGGCAATTCGCGTCAAATGCAAAATGCGCAAAAAGCACCATTCACGCATACTGCGGCAGGCGCTCAATTCGCATGAACGAGGTGGAATTGCGTCTTCTGCGCCGCGCCAAACGCCTCATTCACGCCACGAGACCTCCAGACACTTGTCAACGCGTCTCAACATTGACTTAACATTGAAATCACTCGCGCTTCACGCCTCTACCGCGGCTGGTGTAAACGCAGCATCACGTGTCCTTTGGTAAAAAATAATGCCTAGTGCGGTGGATGTGATATTAAACCCCAGGGGTCCAAAAACGCGGCGACGCGTTTTGACGTGTTTTCTCCTTATCATAGCAGAATCAACTTAAAATAAACTCCATCATTAATAATCATACACTTACGTGTTTGACATCATTTGAAACTGTAAAGGGTCCTCTTTAATTTGTGTACATTCACAATAACAACAGATCTTTGTTTTTTTGTTAAATAAAGAAAATAAACAGGGTGTGCATTCTGACATTTCTGTCTCCGCCAGCTGTCTCTTAAAACACGTTACAAAAATCAATTGAAACTCCGCGAATACTCATCACACAAACATGATACACATATCCAAAGAACTAACATCAGTCGACCTGATGTTTGGAAGAACTTATCTTGCAAGAAAAAACTAAGTTTCTGTTGCATATCATCGGTTAATGGAAACGCCAAAATAGTCTTTTGTCGACATTTAGAAAATAACACTAAAGTTTTGCGCAAATTTGTAGTGGAAACGCAGCTACTGTAAATATATGTGAAACATTCTGCTGGAGGTGGCGTTTAGTGACTTTTGCATTTTCAGATGTTTATACACTGTTGGACATTGTTAACTCTTTCCCTGCCATTGACGAGTTATCTCGTCAGTTATCTCGTCAATTAAGAAAAAAACATTTGCAATAAAAACCGTGTTCCTGATGAATTTTTATGTTAATCTGTAATATCCCGATTATCCACTAGATTGTCCACTTAATTTCTAAAAAACTGAAGCCAAAATGTTATTTACTCATTTTAAACTCTGTGTATGTTTCGATAATCGTTCTGAATCTGATCTCTAACAATATTCCTTCACAAAAATGCAATTATTTCTGCTTTTTATATTTTTATACTTTAAAATATTTTTAAAGAAAAATACACATATTCAAGAGTTTATAAGGAGTGAAAAAATATAGATAGAATGAAAAGTTTTTTCCCTGTTTGTTTGTTTTTGTTTGTTTGAAAGCAGAGGGCTTGTCTCTTTTTTATATATATATTTGTATGTTTATATATTTTTAGAAGAAAATTTTCCTGGAAGGCATTTTGTGAAACTTTTTTGAAAATCACAAAAATTGCTGGCGAGCAAGTTTTCAAAAAAGGCTGATGGGGAATGAGTTAATAGACAAAATAAATAAACTGGTGAGAGTGTATGAAGGTTTTAAATTTTGCTACTTCATAGGTTTCAAAATTCTCCAGCAGCAATTGCTATGAATTCCCAACACGCTCCATGTTTCTGTGTTTCCCTTTAGGGAAATGGTTTAATTATGGAATCATCTTTCTGGTCCTCATCCTGGACCTCAACATGTGGAAGAACCAGATCTTCTATAAGCCCTATGAATACGGCCAGTACGTCGGTCCGGGGGAGAAGATCTACACCGTCGAAGACCCAGACACCCTACGAGACTTCAACCGCAGCACGCTGACCTGGCAGTGGCGCTCCGAAAACACAGATCCACGCACCAACCGAACATACGTCCACAGGGATATGTTCCTGCACAGCCGGTACGTGGGCGCCAGTCTGGACGTCAAATGCCTGGCGTTCGTTCCGAGCCTGGCGGCGTTCGTTCTCTTCGGGTTCTTCATCTGGCTATTCGGACGTTTCCAAGAATGCGAGACTTTCCCAGAGAACCAGGACAAGACCTACGAGCGCATCAAGAGAAAATCACCGTCCGATCTGGGAGTGACGCCAGAGGACGCTCACATTACCATGAGCGAGGCGTTGAAGAGGACGGGAACGCCCATGCTTCTCTTGGTGGACACTCATCACTTTGGCTCATCAGATAACTCCATGTCACCGTGTTCGAATGAAAATCAAGAGACTCAGCCTAATGTAGCCGCAGACGGATCTGCTCCTGATGATGTCAAAAAATTAACCCTGTGACTGTAGCCAATGTGTCGCCTGGTGGTTTTTTTGGTGTTCATCCAATTCTTCTCCAAACTATGTTGTTGATTGACTTTTGGGATCTTTATGAACTACACTAAAACTCATGAACATTTCTATATTTTTATACCGAGCTTTTCAAAGATCCCGTATGTGGCACCAATATTTTGAACTTTTCCACGTGCCTCGAAGAGGATCCACGGTGCTGGACGTTTGTCTTTCTATGTAGATATTCTGGTGCCTATATGATATCAAACTGTACTAAGCGCATGGTATGACGTCATGTACTGTTATGTTACTCTTAAGTACTAAAGCTGTGCCTTCAATAGATAAACATACTGCTAATGGCCGCTACAGTAAGTTTCACAAATTTATGAACTGTGTGGGTGCGTATATAAGTGAAGGAACCTTTAATAAACCAATATAATGCAGAAATTATGATGATGATTTATCAATCGCCTGTGAATCAGACTGAAACTGTGTTTAAATCTTTTAGTGCAAATATATATATGAATGAGCATGAGATGATCGTCTGTTCAGCCATTTCACAAGTGTATTTTATAAGTTATTCACTCATTACTATGAATACATACACACATGTCTCCAGTTATCAGATTGTGGATGATTGCAAACGTGTTTTTATATGCATGTACTATAGAATAGAAATGATTTGGGTTATTCTGTAGCTGGAAAATCATCACATTATTTCTTAAAGTTGTTTCTGTTTTCTCTTTTTAAATCTTTAGTTGATAAATATCAACCCATCATGTGTCTGATATCAATAAATAACTCCCGGTTGAATGTTTTTGGCAAAACCATTCTTTGAAACGCTTCTAAAGTGGCGACCATTGGTTTCACCCTGTGGTAGTCGTGTCAATGGTGACCTTGTTGCCAGGCAACCCCTGACGTCCAGCTTCTGTCCAGATGTGAATCCGGCTGTGCTGAAAGTGGCATTCGGTCACGTTTACAGGACTATTCAGTAAACAGCCATTAGACGTCAAACACCTGGAGGTTATAATGAAAGCATTCAATGAAAAGCGCTGGAATCTACATAAAACATCATGGAGTATGTGAAGCTGAAACAGATTTATACAAGTACCTGTACAAACCTTTCTCTTCATAATACATCCTTTTTGACTTTGTCAACTCTTTTTTTTTAAAGCGTTTTTAAATTGACATGATTTTCTTGAACTATTCTTCACTTGAATTTCTCCAAATCTGTTTGGCCTTCATTTTCCACAAACACAACTTCAATTTTTTCTTTACATTCACGAGGGAATCTGGGACTCGCTTTGACATTTGTTGTGGATGTAACAAAACCTCTTTTTACTGCCGGATGTTTGATTCTGATAAATTGCTCACCATCCAACCAGAACCTTAACTTTCAATATCTGCGATGAAAAAGAAAAATCAAATATTGATTTCTTTGCACTTCACAAACTAGAAATGCTTTATAAAGACAGAAATTAACCGTAAAAGATTCATAAACATAAAGATGCATTAATCCACAGCATGATCACAGATAAGTTTAGTCATTTTTATTTTTAAAGTAGCTTTAAAGACTGTTTTTTATATGGACAATCCCATGCAAATTCCAGTTACAAAAGTGAAGTTTTTAACCATGCTGATGTCTTAGATCCCATTATTTGGTTAAAGTTTTTTTTTCCATAGGTAATGCCTGGCTTACACTACATGGCTGATTATGAAATCTGGTTGCAGCACACACATAAGCAGAATCTTGACAGATAGAATCTTAAACATGCTTACACTACAGGATTTGAAAATCATAGTGTATCACAGATTACAGGATTTTTTTAAGATTATCGTGCCAGACAAACGCTTTACATCACCTCAGGGGAAGCGGATGTACAGGAATGAAGATTGTAACACTTTTTATATTTACATTTGCTAGCAGCTTTCTACACTTACCCGGTGTAATCGAAACCTAGGTGATTTTCTCCTCAGCTCTTGTTTATGAGGCAATGATCCTAATACATTTTAAGGATGCATTATTCAGGCTGTCATGTTGTTTGCAGGCATACTGTAGATGCGCACACATTCAAACTAAATCGACTCCGCATGCAAGGTGGGTCAGTTTTAATAGTGTAGCATGATTAGAAATGTTAACCAAATAGGTCATTTGATGTGTTGGTTTTTATCTAAAAACATATTTTGTATATAATTGGCTATATGTCATTATTCTTACACATTTAAAGAGTTATAAAATGGACTTACCAATGAAGTCTCTGTTTCCCTGCTTTTTGAATAAGATTATTGTAGGCAGTAGTGTTAATTCAGTATTTGCATTACCAATGGCTTTGAGCAAATGTCATTTAATGTGAAACTTTGTGAGTGTCAATCTGAGGCACAGCCTGTGGCGGCTGGTTAATAGGGGGCAATGGGGCTCCGCCCCCCTAAGGTGGCCAGAGAAGAAATCTACTTTAACACGTTACCAAAAAGTTTAATATATAGTGCAAATTAATACAAAATAAAATCATTCTATTTCACTGTTTGTCATGTTATCGTTTATTTGACACCCAAACAAGTATCTATGTAGGGCAGTAAATGTGGTAAAAGCATGTGACTTGAGGCTGATCTCTAATTGGCTAGTTTCAGATCTGTCTTGGGGCGCAGCACTGTGTGCCCCAAACCCTCCCACTTATGTTGTAAACAAATTAATATTGTTTTATGTTTATGACCTTATGTGATTGGATCGTTCTCAGATCGTTCTCGGATCTCATAACATTACAATCTCATTACAGTACTGATCAGTGGAAGCAAGTGAAGTATCTTGAGAAATATCATTTTATCCTTACAAAATCACACTTTACAAGGTGTTCAGTTAAAGAATAAATAAAGGATGAAGACGCTTGGACCAGATTGAGCAGCAGGAAGGGATCACGGTTGAGCTTACACAGTGTGCTTTTCCAGCATTTACATAGCTGGATGCTATGTAAGTCATGCCTTTTATTGTTTTCCCTGTTTGCCATTTTAAATCTGCATATTAGACTGTGTAAAATTTTGTGGCGCATTTAAGCTGCCTTTGGGTGGACATGATGCTCAGATAATCCAGTATATTCTGTGGCTTGGTTGACTTTAAGGGAATTTGAGCTGTTGGACTGTATGTTGTCTGTTGTGAGGGAACAGATGCTTGTGCTGCGCGCTATTGAAGAAAAAAGAAACGTACAGGCCTGTGATTAGGCTTTACTGTGCGTGTACTGTTCTGTGTGTGAAATATTAATAAAACATCATATAAGAATAAAAACGTTCATTTTTGGGTGAATTCTACTTTTAGATTTTAATCAGGGAAATGATGTGCAGGTATATAAGAGATCATTGAGATTTTCCTTTGTAGACATTTGATATTTTTAGATATTTTTTCAGGTAGCTCAGCTCTCAGATTGGGTGATGTTTTGTGATTGTGTTCTCTAAGTTTCCTGTCATGTCAGGTCTTTCTCTCCTGTATGAGATCAAAGCATCGACAGACTCGTACTCCTGCTGTCTGCTGACAGAGCTGGAATAGTTTGGTTTCTGGGAATCTGTCAGATTTCCATCACTATAGTTGCTTTGAGCCGTGACTGGGAATCTACTGTGTCAGCCGGAGTGTTTGCAGGAGGAACGGAAGCTCATCAATTGGAATTCAACGGCTGTCTGGGACACTGCAGGGTCAGTGGGCAACTCAATGAATCCTGGACAGAGAAAAACCCAAGAGTTTTAATATCCCTCTATCGCTCTCTCTCTCGCTCTTCCTTTCAGTCAGCTTCCCTTCTCCAGAGATGGAAAATTGTCCATTATTATCAGCCGTGCTGCAGGGAAAGTCAAGACAATATCACAATGTCCTTGTAGCACATTAATAAGCAGCTGAAACTCTTCAGTCGTACAGCAATGATCCAAATTCACAGCCGGAAATAAGTAAACAAATGCTGACAGCTGCAGAAAGAAGATAACTTAAACACATACCGCTGATAAGATATCAGTCATTTACTGTTTATTACAGGGAAACTGAAGGTTGCTTTAAGATGTTTGTCAATCTTACATCATTTATCTAATGTTTATGTATAATAAAATCCAAGATTTCTGGTGTTTATCGAGGATTATCAAACAAAAGCTTTCGTGTCTGTTATATCAGTGAATTATCTGCATCACTTCACATGATATCTATCAAATCATTCATTTTCACAATCACAAACTCTCATTTGAGTTATGTTTGAATATATATTGATAACAATGTTGTTCATTTGAACACATATCACATTATGAGCTCTGAGACACAAACTATAACATGTGTGCTTAAATGTGTTTGTAGATGTAGGGTTAATTCTTTATTTCTGGTGTTTATTAGATGCGACAGTGTCCATACGGCAATATATATATATATATAATATAATATATTTTTGGCCTTTTTTGTATATTTCAAAATATATTATTTTAAAAATAAATCAATTTTAAAGCATTAAAACATATATTTATCCCTCCATATATTTCAAGGCAAGGTAATATATTTATTTTGCATTGGAAGAAAAACTGTTAAAAACCTGTAAACATAACAATTTTAAAGTTTTTCCAACTTCAAAAACATACTTTATAAAATTAACTTGTATTTAGGATTTATTTAAAATATGTTTTGGCAAATAATACATTTTTGCAATACGTACTGTAAAATCTGAAATATATGTGCTTGCCCTTAATATACATTTTAAAATGTATGTTAATATATGAAGGTTAAAACTAAATATATTTCCAAATTTAAAAAAATTAATTGAGCATTACTTTTACACAATGTATTTAGCATATATTTAAAATATTTTGGTCCAATTTTTTGCTGTATGGTTAACGATGAGATGTGAAATCCTTGAATGGTCTTATTAGTATTTTTTTTTCATTTTCTATACTATTACATTTTGGACCAAAATATTTTTTTGTGCTTTATCAACATGATTAAACCCTCAGATATGAAGCGATGTATTTATTGACAATCAGCTCTTTTCTTGAAATCACAATCAGTATTAAATTGCAGATTCATTTCTGACTATTGAAATGAATTTGAGCATTATGTTCAGGTTTATCTCTGATAATGCATCAGTATTATTATGATGATGATATGTGCAGTGAGTTTTCTCTGGAGTGAAGGTTGAAGTAAATCCTCCTGACAGAGCAGTAAGAGTAATATCAGTCTCTGGGGCTCATAGGATCTGACGCTGTGGGTTTTGCTCTCAGATAGTAAATTGGTCATTTAAGAAGCAGCTGGAAACTGGCCTGTGGCGTACTGAGATACTGCAGGAACATACTGAGCACATATGGCACCTGTGCCAAACCTGGATCCTATGTCATTGAGATTTGTTTTCTTCTCCAAAGACTCTAAGACATATGTGAAATCATTTGTCTTGGATTGAGGTTTTACACAATCATGCAAATGTTTATACACAAGAACACTTAACCAGAAGTCATCATTACGCACCCTTATGTCATTTCAAACCTCTATGATCTGTAAAAAAAATCAACTTTAAAATGTTTTACTAACAAAGATAATAAAGTAATTTGAACAAAGTTTTTTGTTGAAGGGGGTCAATTTATTATTTTGTGTTTACTGAATAAAATACAGGCTGCGTTTCCTTTCAGCCATGCTGCTGGAAGTGTGTGTGCAGATCGATCGATGTGTATTATCACACGCACAAAAACAATTACTTTTGATGAAATCATTGATATAATTAAAATATTGATACTTTTTAGATAACTTTACTGTAGATCAATTCCAAATGATCAGCTTCTAGGCATTGATTTATAGATACTGCAGCATCAATGTGCACATCCCTAAAACTAAAGTGTCCTTCACCCAACTTGTGTGTGGATTAACTTTATGATGTTTATACACACGTAATCCTTTGAGTTGAGAGGACTTTAGTTACTAGTTGAGTAAACTCAAAAGTTTGCATATTGCCTAATCCATTTAAGTTGGTTCAACTTGTTGGTTGACATTACTCAGTTGAGTAAACTTCTAAAAGCTGTGCAGAGAGAGAGAGAGAGAGAGAGAGAGAGAGAGAGAGAGAGAGAGAGAGATTGGACCATTTCCCAAATACTGAAAGCACAATCGAGCCCATCAGCAGATCTTGACCGAAAACACTGCTGCAGTAAATCACTTTCTGAAGACAAATACATGAATGAAATCCATTGTGGAAAAATGTTTAGCTGAAACTAAAAGAGTATGATTTGATTGATTTGTATCCAGTGGCCCCACAGATCATTTAGCTTAAATGTCGCATAAAAAATTGCTTTGCATCAACAATACATATTCAGGGAAAGCTCATTTGTCGACCTGACAATGCCAACAAACTGAGTACAACAAAGAAAATGTTTACTCTTTTATCAAATGATCTACTTTGCTTATGAACATATTGTAATATTTACTAAACATAATAAATTACAACATTACAACAAATGTTAATCTTGGTGATTTCAATCCACTTTTGAGACTGTAAAATCTGTCTCACAGTGATGCTGGAGGTTTTTTTTGGTGATTTTTACTTAGTATTTTTGTAGAAATATCTAAACATTGATGAGCAAAATGACCAAATAAAAAAAATTATAAATTTGATTATATAAATCTTGGTATTTTTGTCTTCAGTAAACAATATCTAAACATTTTTAAATTAAGATGCTTTTTCTTTATGAGCAAAACGACCCAAAAAAATAAGTCTAGTTTATAGATCAAAAATATCAAATTTAAGTGATTTTGTGCTTAAAACAAGCATGCATTTGTTTTATGCACAAAATCACTTAAATTTGATATTTTTAGTCTAAAAACTAGACTTATTTTCTTGGGTCGTTTTGCTCATCAAGAAAACAAGACAAAAATCATTTTTTTTATTTTTCTTTTTTGCAGTGTAGACTCAAAATTGTGCTTAAACAAGCAAAAAAATCTGCCAATGCGATAAGAAAAAATCTTGAATTTTTTTTAAACACTTGATTCAAGAAAAATGTAAGAAATTTTTGCTTTCATTGGCAGATTTTTTTGCGTGTTTTAAGCACAAATTCACTTAAATGTTATATTTTGTCTAAAAACTAGACTCATTTTCTTAGGTAATTTTTGCTTATCAAGAAAATGCATCTTGAATTAAGAATATTTAGATATTTCTACTGAAAACAAGACAAAAATACTGAGCAAGGAAGTAATTTTTTGCAGTTCATGTATTTGTTATAGTTTGCAAATGATGAAGTTAGTATCCTAAGTATCTAAAATTTAGTTTTCCTAGTTTTCAAACCAAAATTCAAATAACACATCTTTCTTTAACAAGATGGGTTTTAAAGCAGTTAATTTTGATGACTCTGAATTATCATCAATAGTTACAGTGAAACTTGACCCAGCAAACACTACTAAATTCATTACATTTGGAGTTTTGGCCTTTTAAATATAAAAATTAAAGAGATTTGTGTCCTCAGAAACACTTTTACACAGTGACTCAAAGGTAACAAACAAAATCTTGTTTCCTGTGACCTCAACACGACCGTGCTGAATATTCATGAGAGCGCGTTACTGTCTTTACTCAAACTTGCACTGCTGAATATTCATGCCATATTCAAAACATACGAGAAAAGATGAAATTCAGCCGAGGATCTCTGAAATACATTTCTAGTTTAAGGCTGTGATGAGTTTTGGTTCAACACAAATAGTAAGAGATACATGATGCTATCTAGACTGTACATCATTAATGAGAATCATGGGATATTAAAGTTAGTTGAAAGCGGAGAGATAATGATGTTACAGGTGTGGAAGGTCACCAGAAAGCCATTTAATTATCCCATCACATGAGAAGAGTCATTAGCTGAGACACATTCAGCAAAAATGAAGGTCACCGACGTCCATAAATGGAAATGGAGATATTTTATTCACCATGAGACAAGAACAAGCCATATAATCGTTTAAAATCTAGACAAAAAGACAGAAAGCTAATTGAAAAAAGTGCCATTGAAACACAAAATAGCATCAACTTCCATAACCAGGCAAATGAGAAATACATTAAGATTTACTTACGAGCTAAAATTTCTACATTCTTTATCAGTGATCAAAGAGATAAAAATGAATGTTTTTCCTTTTAAACATCCAATGTGTTCATGCCGGCGTGTCGAGCTTGTGTTGGTTTGATTTATTGGGTTTCAGATGAGTTGATAGTCCTTGTTTGTGCGGTAATGGTCTCTTCTGCTATCAGATAAGATCGATGAGGTTGTTTGTCATCTGGCTGATATTATACACATTTCATATTTGGCATAAATTCTGGAAGGATTTGTGGGTTTGGTGGTGGTTGGGTGGTCGTGTGAGACTGTACAGGTACTGTTAGTGTCCAGCTGGACGACTAAAGACACATGGGATCCACTGAGCAACAGATGTGTCCGTTCTAGAAGAGAGAGAAAGAGAGAGAGATTACATCACACAGAGGAAATAAAATGATAACATAAACAATATCAAAGTTTAAAATGAGTTCACAAATGTGCTGCTAGTAAGATTTGTTTGTCTGCTTGTTTTTATGTCTGAGTGCAAATTTGTTTGCTTGTTTGTTTGTTTTTTGTCTGTCTATCTGTGTATCATTGTATTTATTTTATATATTTGTGCAAATCTGTCTGCATGTTTGTTTGTTTGTGTCTTTAAACATGCAATTGTTTGTATGTTTGTTTAATATTGTTTTTATCCCTGTGTGCAAATCTGTTTGCATGTTTGTTTCTCTGTTTGTTCAATTGTGTTTATTTTATGACTGTGTGCAAATCTGTTTGTTTGTTTGCATGTTTGTTTGTTTGTTTGTTTAATTGTTTATTTTGTGCAAATCTGTTTGGATGTTTGTTTCTCTGTTTGTTTGTTTGTTTGTTTAATTGTTTATTTTATGCCTGTATGCAAATTTGTTTGTTTGTTTGCATGTTTGTTTGTTTGTTTAATTGTTTATTTTGTGCAAATCTGTTTGGATGTTTGTTTCTTTGTTTGTTTGTTTAATTGTGTTTATTTTATGCCTGTGTGCAAATCTGTTTGTTTGTTTTTTTGAATGTTTGTTTGCATGTTTGTTTGTTTGTTTGTTTGTTTGTTAAATTGTTTATTTTGTGCAAATCTGTTTGCATGTTTGTTTTTCTGTTTGTTCAATTGTGTTTATTTTATGACTCTGTTTTTTCAATTGTGTTTGTTTTATGACTGTGTGCAAATCTGTTTGTTTGTTTGTTTGTTTGTTTGCATGTTTGTTTGTTTGTTTGTTTAATTGTTTATTTTGTGCAAATCTGTTTGGATGTTTGTTTCTCTGTTTGTTTGTTTAATTGTTTATTTTATGCCTGTATGCAAATCTGTTTGTTTGTTTGTTTTTTTGAATGTTTGTTTGTTTGTTTGTTTGTTTGTTTAATTGTTTATTTTGTGCAAATCTGTTTGGATGTTTGTTTCTCTGTTTGTTTGTTCAATTGTGTTTATTTTATGCCTGTGTGCAAATCTGTTTGTTTGTTTTTGTTTGTTTGGTGCATGTTTGTTTGTTTGTTTGTTTGTTTATTGTGTGCAAATCTGTTTGCATATTTGTTTGTCTGTTTCTTTGTTGTGTTTATTTTATGCATGTGTGCAAATCTGTTTGCATGTTTGTTCACTGTTTGTTTCTTTTATTGTGTTTATTTAATGCCTGTGTGCAAATTTGTTTGTAAATTTGTTTGCATGTTTGTTTCTCTGTTTGTTTCTTTTATTGTGTTTCTTTTATGCCTGTGTGCAAATCTGTTTGTTTGTTTGCATGTTTTTTTGTTTGTTTATTTTGTGCAAATCTGTTTGGATGTTTGTTTCTCTGTTTGTTTGTTTAATTGTTTATTTTATGCCTGTATGCAAATCTGTTTGTTTGTTTTTTTAAATGTTTGTTTGTTTGTTTAATTGTTTATTTTGTGCAAATCTGTTTGGATGTTTGTTTCTCTGTTTGTTTGTTCAATTGTGTTTATTTTATGCCTGTGTGCAAATCTGTTTGTTTGTTTTTGTTTGTTTGTTTGTTTGTTTGTTTATTGTGTGCAAATCTGTTTGCATATTTGTTTGTCTGTTTCTTTGTTGTGTTTATTTTATGCATGTGTGCAAATCTGTTTGCATGTTTGTTCACTGTTTGTTTCTTTTATTGTGTTTATTTAATGCCTGTGTGCAAATTTGTTTGCATGTTTGTTTCTCTGTTTGTTTCTTTTATTGTGTTTATTTTATGCCTGTGTGCAAATCTGTTTGTTTGTTTGTTTGTATGTTTGTTTGTTTGTTTGTTTGTTTGTTTGTTTAATTGTTTATTTTGTGCAAATCTGTTTGGATGTTTGTTTCTCTGTTTGTTCAATTGTGTTAATTTCATGCCTGTGTGCAAATCTGTGTTTGTTTTTGTTTGTTTGTTTGTTTGCATGTTTGTTTGTTTGTTTATTTTATGTCTGTGTGCAAATTTATTTGCCTGTTTATTGTGTGCAAATCTGTTTGCATATTTGTTTGTCTGTTTCTTTGTTGTGTTTATTTTATGCATGTGTGCAAATCTTTTTGCATGTTTGTTCACTGTTTGTTTCTTTGTGTTTATTTAATGCCTGTGTGCAAATTTGTTTGTAAATTTGTTTGCATGTTTGTTTCTCTGTTTGTTTCTTTTATTGTGTTTATTTTATGCCTGTGTGCAAATCTGTTTGTTTGTTTGTTTGTATGTTTGTTTGTTTGTTTAATTGTTTATTTTGTGCAAATCTGTTTGGATGTTTGTTTCTCTGTTTGTTCAATTGTGTTAATTTCATGCCTGTGTGCAAATCTGTGTTTGTTTTTGTTTGTTTGTTTGTTTGCATGTTTGTTTGTCTGTGTGCAAATTTATTTGCCTGTTTATTGTGTGCAAATCTGTTTGCATATTTGTTTGTCTGTTTCTTTGTTGTGTTTATTTTATGCATGTGTGCAAATCTTTTTGCATGTTTGTTCACTGTTTGTTTCTTTTATTGTGTTTATTTAATGCCTGTGTGCAAATTTGTTTGCATGTTTGTTTGTTTGTTTAATTGTTTATTTTGTGCAGTTCTGTTTGGTTGTTTGTTTCTCTGTTTGTTCAATTGTGTTTATTTTATGCCTGTGTGCAAATCTGTTTGTTTGTTTGTTTTTGTTTGTTTGCATGTTTGTTTGTTTATTTTATGTCTGTGTGCAAATTTATTTGCATGTTTGTTTGTGTTTGTGTGCAAATCTGTTTGCATATTTGTTTGTCTGTTTCTTTGTTGTGTTTATTTTATGCATGTGTGCAAATCTGTTTGCATGTTTGTTCACTGTTTGTTTCTTTTATTGTGTTTATTTAATGCCTGTGTGCAAATTTGTTTGTAAATTTGTTTGCATGTTTGTTTCTCTGTTTGTTTGTTTAATTGTGTTTATTTTATGCCTGTGTGCAAATATGTTTGTTTGTTTGTTTTTTGTTTGCATGTTTGTTTGTTTGTTTAATTGTTTATTTTGTGCAAATCTGTTTGGATGTTTGTTTCTCTGTTTCTTTGTTCAATTGTGTTTATTTTATGCCTGTGTGCAAATCTGTTTGTTTGTTTGTTTGCATGTTTGTTTGTTTGTTTATTTTATGTCTGTGTGCAAATTTATTTGCATGTTTGTGTTTATTGTTTGCATATCTGTTTGCATATTTGTTTTTCTGTTTCTTTGTTGTGTTTATTTTATGCATGTGTGCAAATCTGTTTGCATGTTTGTTCACTGTTTGTTTCTTTTATTGTGTTTATTTAATGCCTGTTTGTTTGTTTGTTTGCTTGTTTGTTTGTTTGTGTTTATTTTATGCCTGTGTGCAAATCTGTTTGTTTGTTTTTGTTTGTTTGTTTGTTTGTTTATTTTATGTCTGTGTGCAAATTTATTTGCATGTTTGTGTTTATTGTTTGCATATCTGTTTGCATATTTGTTTTTCTGTTTCTTTGTTGTGTTTATTTTATGCATGTGTGCAAATCTGTTTGCATGTTTGTTCACTGTTTGTTTCTTTTATTGTGTTTATTTAATGCCTGTGTGCAAATTTGTTTGCATGTTTGTTTGTTTGCTTGTTTGTTTGTTTGTGTTTATTTTATGTCTGTGTGCAAATTTATTTGCATGTCTGTTTCTTTGTTTTTGTTTTATTGTGTGCAAATCTGTTTGCATATTTGTTTGTCTGTTTGTTTTGTTTATTTTATGCATGTGTGCAAATTTGTTTGCATGTTTGTTTGTGTGTTTGTTTGTTGTGTTTATTGTGTTTATTTTATGTCTGTGTGCAAATCTGTTTGCATGTTTGTGTCTTTAAACATGCACTTGTCTGTTAGTTTGTTAATTTAATTGTGTTTATTTTATGCTTGTGTGCAATTGTGTTTGCATGTATGTTTGTTTGTTTGTTGTGTTTATTTTGTATTATAAATCTGTTTGCATGTTTGTGTGTTTGTAATTACCTTGCATTGGCACAGTGTGCACTCTGTGCCGTGTTTGATCCAGGACGAGCCGCTGAACCGTGTGATCCCGTGTTCGTCCTCGCAGGTCTTGGTGATGTCATTACGAATGTTGTGTGCTTGGCACGGGTCTGAGATGCAGTGCGGGCAGCATTCGCCCTCGGGCACCGACGTGAAGTCGCAGTCAGCCGGTGGGCAGGACAAAGGCCAGCAGTCCACTTCTCCCTGCTGTACAACAAAGACAAAACATCAGCACGAGACAAACAGCACATATTGCATAAATAAACATGCAGCTGAGTGTTTAAAGGTCTCGGCTGGAAACTGAAGGGAGTTTAAAAATCCAGGTAAGAATCAGCACGTTTGGCTGGCAACAGTTGTGAGAACTGCAACAATTTTAACTAGAGATGCACTGGCCTATAATTGGTATAGGCAGTATCCTGACAATAAAAGAAGTAAAAAAAACACATCAGAACTCATACTGTGTGATTATTTTTAATTGG
Source organism: Misgurnus anguillicaudatus (assembly GCF_027580225.2). Taxonomy (NCBI): domain Eukaryota; kingdom Metazoa; phylum Chordata; class Actinopteri; order Cypriniformes; family Cobitidae; genus Misgurnus; species Misgurnus anguillicaudatus. The sequence goes on from NC_073342.2 coordinate 32,219,363, forward strand.
GTGACAATGATAACAGAATTGCACTTTTAATGACAAAATAATTTGAAACGAGGAGTAAAAAGGAAAACTATCGGTAGATGGCATTTTAAATATCGGTATTGGCATAGAAATGTTGTATCAGTGCATTCGTAATTGTAACAATTTTTATTGCAACCTCTCATAAGCTCAGTGTTGTGCATGAATTACTGCACAGGTGAACTGTAATATTCTGCATTTTAATGTAAAGAACTTTCAGGGGAATAACTGCAGGCGGCGGCAGGACAGCTAATTGACTTGACATTTAAACTTTTCCACACCGATATTCATGCAGCGAGAAAAATATTACGAGGAAGACCATAGATATATTTCACATCACTTCCACCATATTACATGCTGCACGTCCAAGTCGGCTTTCTCCGTACACCCACAAACCAACTCATTTCTGCTGCTTCCGGTGGTGACAGATCCTTCAATGCAGGTCATATATTTGAGATCCGGTAAAGCAGAGATTTGGCTCAGTTGGATAGTCAGGGTTAGCAGTACTGTCACATTATTCCTGTAGCTCAGTGGTAGAGTCGAGCATTAGCAGCGCAACTGGCTGTAGGTTCGATCCCAGAAAACACAGATATTTGATAAAATGATTTATGTAAGTTTCTTTGGATAAAAACGTCTGCTAAATGCATAAATGTAAGAATCAGAAAATGCTCTGAATGACATTTACAGAGTCGCTCCCTCGAACCCCGAGTCTGTGACCGATGTGACTGTAAGTATTCAGACGACCTGTTCTGATTCGCTCTGGTCCGGCTGGTTTGCTTATCAGCTAAAGAGGAGCAGAATGTGTTTTCCTAAACAATTATCCTTACCTGACCGTTTCTACAGCAAATGCCTTTCTCCGGCACTGAATGTCAATGCTGTGCTGTATATTTATTATCATTGTGCCGTGCAGAATAAAATGATTGAAGTTTAATATAAGCACAGCCCTACCGAGCCCCTAAGGTGACATTGGAGTAAAAAAAATGTAAAGTTTAGTTTCGTGTGCGCACATTAAACTTTTGCTTTCACGTGCGCACGCGAAACTAAACTTTATGGGGCGGTTTCTCGGACAGGGATTAGACTAGTCCTAGACTAAAACATTTTTAAGAGCTGTCCAAACTGAAAACAACTTGCACTGACATATCTTAAAATACATCAGGGCCCTTTGTTTTTCCTCAAAATGCACACAGATAATGTTTTTAGTAAGGCATATTTGTTAAAACTAGTTATATTTCCTAATTAAACTAAGGCCTAGTCCTGGATTAAGCTAATCCCTGTCCGGGAAACCGCCCCTATAATTTTTTTCTCCATGTCCCCTTAGGGGCTCCGTACAGCCCAGCTACAATTATACATTATAAAAACATTCCCGTAATGTACGTTTTAAAAACGTATTTTTAACATTCTTACAACGTTAAAAACGTCCATTTTTTAGACGTTGTATAAACGTTATTGTTTGGTTATAACATTATTCAAATTTACTCATTTTTAGAGTGGTTTGGTCTGTTGTTCTATTCATGCTCTAAGAACGTTTTCCTACACTCCTAATATGTTATAAAAACATTAATTAAATGTTCTTCAAACTTTTAAAACGTCCATTTTTTAGACGTTGTATGAACGTTATTGTGTGGTTATACGAACGTTATTTAAAATGTTTAAGAACGGTTCGGTCTGTTATGCCAGTGTTCTAAGATCATTTTCCTAACGTTCATAATAGGTTATAAAAACATTGTTTAAACATTCTTAGAACGTTAAAAATGTGCAGTGTTTTAGACATTGTATTAACGTTATTGTGTGGTTATAAGAACGTTATTCAAAACATCTTAGAACGGTTCGGTTTGTTGTTATATTAATGTTCTAAGAACGTTTTTTAAAAACTTTATTAAAACGTTCCATTCACCATTTTATTACTGTTCTAAGAAAATTTTTCTAACGTTTATAATAGGTTATAAATACATTGTTTAAACGTCAATTTTTTATGTTGTATTAAAGTTATTGTGTGGTTATAAGAACGTTATTAAATTTTTTTTTAGAACAATTTGGTTTGCTGTTATATTAACTCTTTCACCGCCATTGACGAGTTATCTTGCCAATTAAGAGAAAAAATTTGCATAAAAACGTGTTCCTGATGAGGTTTTATGTTAATCTGTAATACTGTGATTATCCATTAGATGGCTAACTTGCCCAATTTATAAAAAACTGAAGCAAAAACGTTATTCACTCATTTTAAACACTGTGTATGTTTTGATAATCGTTCTGAATCTGATCTTTAACAAAATTTCTTCACGAAAATGCAATTATTAAAAAAAATATTTTAAAGAAAAATACCCATATTTAAGAGTTTATAAGAAGAGAAAAAATATAGATAGGATGAAATGTTTTTTTTAAACGTTTTATTAGTTTGTTTGTTTGTTTGAAAGCAGAAATGTTTTTTCATGTGATATATATTTGTATGTTTAAATATTTTTAGAAGAAAATTTTCCTGGAAGGCATTTTGTGAAACTTTTGGACGGCTGGCTGGGAATGAGTTAATTAGTTGAGAATGTTTTCCTAATGTTCATAATAAAGTAGGTTATAAAAACATTGTTTAAACGTTCTTAGAACGTTAAAATAGTATGTTGCTATATTAATATTCTAAGAATGTTTCTTTAACTCATTCACCGCCATTGACGAGTTATCTCGTCAATTATGAGTTAATATTTAACTAATAAATATGCCTTTCTGGACGAATTTCAAAGTGAAAGTGTAAACCGCTTTTATCCACTAGATGGCGCCAAAACGAATTTTTCAAAAACGGAAGTTAAAAAGATTTAATGATTTATTTTAACTGCCTTTATGTTTGATAGTCATTCTGAGTCTGATCTCTAACATAAATTCCTTTACAAAAACGCAATTTTTTAAGCTTTTTGCTCAAAATTTTGAAAATATTTTTGAAGAGAAATATCCATATTTCAGTGGTTAAATTAAGTGGAAAAAGTAAATATATAATGAAACGTTTTTTCCCCATTTTGTTTGTTTGTTTGTTTATTGTTTGTTTGAAAGCAGAGGGTGTGTTCTTTAGTTTGATATAATTTGTATGTTTATATATTTATATAATTTTTCCTGCAAGGAATTTTGTGAAACTTTTGTTAAAATCAGAAAAATGCAGGTGGGCAAATTTTCTCAAAAAGGCTGGCGGTGAATGAGTTAATAACTTTAATAGAACCTTTAGAGAACATTAGCCAAAGTTCTTACGTTCTTACGTTAGCTGTGAGTGTGCCGACTGTTTCACCACAATAAACGTTTCATCCAGCTGTTTGATAAATTATTGTCACATTGACCTCATTTTGTTTAATTTCACGAGTGGCGTCCAATCGTCAACACATTTAATCATCGTAAGAGCATCAGATTAATCTCAAACCCCTCGAGCTTCTCCGGTGTCCTGCTCAGGATTCTGGGAATAATCTGTCAGGTAAACATGTTCAATGATGTTTGTTTAATGTGAAGTTCAACACTCCTCTCCTGTGATTTATGTCCGCAAACATCCATTGGTATTTTAAATAACGTTCAGAATGAAGCAACACTAACTGTGTCAGGCACCTACGGGAATAAAGCAGGATTTATAAGAAAGCAATTCATGTAGAAATGAGGCGTGTTTGCACTAAAGACTAACAGCGGCTTCATTTATAGACTCGGAGTGAAAAATCAGCACAGATTCAGATACTATAGCACCTGGTGAGACTCTCTCTCTCTCTCTCTCCGAGTTACTCTTTATTCTTCCCTTTCTTTTCATCCACTCTATTCATTTCATGTCCTCCGGCCGTGCATTGAGTAATAAACTTCCCATCTTTTTTATTGACGTGTTGGATGTTTCCACCGGCCGGCTGCTCCTGGAGAATAAAAGCATTTATGGATGTTGCAGTCGGTGTAACGGCTCTTCTGAGCTCATATGCTAATGAGGCTGTGTGTGTGTGTGTGTGTTTGTGTATTTGATGAAGGCTAAAGCTGTAGAAGATGTAGTCAAAGCTCTGTGGTTTGTGGGTAAGGAGCCAATCGGGAGGAGGTCACAACATGGTGGTTTCTTCCAAAAATATCCCCTCATGAATGCTAATATGACATTAGCATTAGAGGAGCATATGGATGGAGGCAGGAACAGCTGATGGATGTGTGTGTGTGTATGTAAAGGGATTCTCTCAGAATGAGATCAGTACAGAAACACCTCATACACTTGATTGCAGAGAACAAGGAGCTTTGATCTAATCCATCAGACTGGTTTTATTTTCTCATTGGTTTTGAAATTGAAAAGGTTTGATGAAAAGAGACAACAAACCGACTTAGCACTGCAGTTAAGGGATAGTTTGGTTAAAAATGAAAATGACCCCAGGTTTAACTCATCCTCAAGACATACAAGATAATTTGTGTTTGTCTGAAAGATGATGGACATATGTGAGTTATTTTAGTAAATGTCATAGGTCTTTCAAGCTTTATACAGGTAGAAATTATGGGGTAATAATTTTTTACCCTATACCTTTAAAGGGCACCTATAATGCATAATCCACAAGTTGTTTGGACATAATGTGTGTTGGCAGTGTGTGAACCCAACCACAACTACGATAAAAAAAAATCCGCGACACCTTGTTTTTAATCCCCATTTAACCAAAGCAGTCTCATTAGACATGCCGTTTTGATTCTCTTACCAATGTGAGGTCACGCTTTAGAAGCCCCGCCCACTTACAGTTCTGCATTACCACAGTTTCCCCCCTCACCGAGTTGTACACTATCCAATAGATACTATTGTCTCAGACTGTATTTATCAGATCTATTTGAACTGAAAGCGCTCACTGTCTGTTTGTAAGGAACACTGTAAAAAATAATAAGCTGGATTTGCTTTAAAAAAGTTTATGCAACAATGATGCACTATATTTTTAAGTAAGTTTTACTTGAAATGTTAAGCAATTGCATAAAATTCCATGTATTGCTGCGTTTATACCAGTTGTGGTAGAGGCGTCAAGCGCGAATTTTGCCTTATTCGCGCATATAGTTCTCGCGAATTTAGCGTTGCCGTGGCAAACGTGCGAGTTGAAAAATGTGAACTTTAGCGGAAAAACGCGCCGTGTTAACCAATCAGGAGCTTGCTCTAGTAGTGACGTGATTACAGAAAGCGAGCAGAGTCGCAGAAGCCCCTCCCATGACGTGAATTTTTGCATGAATGTCTCAATGACTAGAATTTCACGTGTGAATGAAGTGAGTAAACTCAAACTGTTCAAGCAGAAAACTAGGTGCGGAAGATGCGACTTTGACGCCTCAAACGTGGCTGGTGTGAACCCACGGTAATACTTACTTAAAAAAATGCAAAAATGATGCACTACATTTTTAACTCTTTCTTTGCCAGCCATTTCTTTGGTGATTTTCACAAAAGTTTCATAAAATACCTTCCAAGAAATTTTCCTTCTAAAAATATATAAACATAATATTAAATGAAAGAACAGATCCTCTGCTTTCAAACAAACAAACAAACGAAATAGAGAAAAAAGTTTCATCCTATCTTTTTTTTTCTCTGCTTATAAACTCTCAAATATGGACATTTTCTTTAAAAATATTTTTTAGCAAAAAACTGAAGGAATTTTGTTAGATTACAGATTACCATAAAAACTCATTAGGAACACAGTTTTTATGCAAATGTTTTCTCTTACCATATGTTCCGGACTACAAGCCGCGTTTTTTTCATAACTTGGCTGGTGCTGTGTCTTATAGTCAGGTGCGCCTTGTAAGTCAGTATGAATTAATTTTGACATTTACACACCTGAGACTTATATTACATCTTGTAAAAAGGCCATAATAGGTGCCCTTTAACATCTGATACCAAATTTGAAAAGATGATCAGATGCTTCAGTATACATTTGTGTCCTATATTTTACCATCTTTGTTGTCAATATATGATTTAGCTTTAAATTATTTTATTGTTATATTTTAGTTTTATCATACACTTCACTTTATCTTTATCTTATACTTTTATCATATTTTAGTTTGATCATATACTTTAAATATTTTGGAGAGTCTTACTGTAAACTGAATACTTCAATCTTAAATCTTATTTTTAATGTCCAGCGAGATTAAAATAGCATTTTATATCATTTATTCATGTTCTGTATAGGAAATGAGAGGAATATTCGTATGTATATGAATATAGAGAAATATGGAGATTGTATTTTATGTCACAGTTTCTAATCAAGTTTTCATTGCTGCTATAAATCACTTATATTCATTTTCTTATCTCATCCGAATGCATATTTCAAAACTTTCTAAAGTACTTTTTTATCTTCACAGATAAAAGTTTAAATGAAATCCAAAGTGCAGTCTAATGAAATGCTGAAGGTCTCACCAGACACTGACAGCGCTGACAGTTCTCAATCCATGTATCACCGCTGGAGTAAATCAACAGACCGTTCTGATGAAGACACTGAGACGTGAGGCGAGGATCACATTCAGGACAGCAGAAGAGATCCAGTGTTGGGTTATCACAATCACAAACCATCCGTCTGCACGTGACCCGACCCGACTGTAAGACACACAAACATTATATCACAAACAGATCTGACTTGTTATAACTTTCAACCTGTTTTCAGTAAACAACACAAACATGAGAACAGATGGAAACGGGTTAAACAGTCAATGCATCTTCTTCAATTCAGTATGATAGATATAAAATCTGAATGTGATTGTGAATGAGGTTGAAGAAAATCTGTGGAGGGAGGGACGATCATTCATGATTCATGACACAACCATCACATGACCCTCACTCCGAAAACCTTCCCCAGACCGCAGACGACTCCCGGCCGGATCAACTGAATTCAGCCCGGATCCGGCCTGGAGTCATCTGCTGTCTGGGTCAATATACGAAAATAACAGAATAGAGGATCACAGCACACAAACATTCATTGTGTTTAGGGTTCAGTCAAGCGTCCGGTCTCTAATTTTGATTGACAGCTCTCGGTCCTTCACATCAATTAAACAGTAACGCTCGATTAAGATTCCTCGATCTGTCCTTCACCATGAGCCGGATAATTGCCAGATTGATTATTTAATATCTGAAGCTCATCTTCTTCGCTGCTTCCTCCAGATGCAAAAAAACATTTCAATTAAAGACGTAATTACCCAATGTGACCGGCAAAACTGATGGAGGTCAATGGCAGTAATGAGAAAAGACTGCAAGAAAAACTGCTTTGCATTTCTCTGTGGTGTTACAACTCAGTGAAAAATACACAAGCGTTTGCTAATCTCAAACCATTAGAAACTAAAACAATTACAATTCAATTAAACTAACTCAATATTTCAGATGTACACTGCATACATCACTAAAACGTGAGGTTTTTTAGTAACAGGTAGGATTGTAAGGTACTCAAATTTGAGACAACATCATTATAATTATTATAATTAATAATCACAAATAACTTATGCTACACTATATATAAACTGTTTAAGATACAAAGCCGACAGTGCATGTGCGACAACAGTATGTCTGTTATGATATCAAACAGTCACGACAAGATTATCATGCTCGACAGAACTTGCAGCGGCGATATTATTACGATATCCATTCGTGCCGTCTTTTGCGCGATATATAACCAAAGTCTGTCAGATTCATCTTTAGTTTTGTTTATTTTAATTTATTTGTTTTTAGCAAATTCATTTGATTCAAAAGACTTTCAATTTTTGTCTTGTTTTTAGTAAAAAATATCTAAAAATTCTTAACTTAAGATGCTTTTTCTTGATGTGCAAAACGACCCAAGAAAATAAGTCTAGTTTTCAGACCAAAAATATCAAATTTAAGTGATTTTGTGCATAAAAGCAAAAAAAAAACAAAATCTGCCAATGGGGTAAGCAAATAAACCTTGAACATTTGTCTTAAACAATAAATTCAAGAAAAATTCTAGAAAAATTAGCTTACCCCATAGGCAGATTTTTTGCTTGTTTTATGCACAAAATCACTAAAATTTGAAATATTTGGTCTGAAAACTAGACTTATTTTCTTGGGTCGTTTTGCACATCAAGAAAAAGCATCTTAATTTAAGAATTTTTAGATATTTTTTACTGAAAACAAGACAAAAATACTGAGAATTGTTTTCTTGATAATCATTTATTGCAAAAAATGACTTTCTTACTTAGTATTTTTGTCTTGTTTTCAGTAGAAATATCTAAAAATTCTTAAATCAAGATGCATTGTCTTGATGACCGAAACAACCCAAGAAAATAAGTCTAGTTTTTAGACAAAACATTTCAAATGTAAGCAAATTTGTGCTTGAAACAAGCAAAAAAAAATCTGCCAATGGAATAAGACATTTTTTGCAGATTTTTTCTTATAAATTAAAGAAAAAAAAATCTTATTCCATTGGCAGATTTTTTTTTTTTGTTTTAAGCACAAATTCACTTAAATTTGATATGTTTTGTCTAAAAAACTTGTTTTCTTGCTCATCAAGAAAATAATTTTTTTGATATTTCTACTGAAAACAAGACAAAAATACTAAGTAAGAAAGTAATTTTTTGCAGTGTGTGGCTCTTTGAAATGGCTGCTAAATTATTTATGATATCATATATGTGTAATATTAACCCAATATTCAAGACATCATGCTTGTTTTTATATCACGGTTATTGCCAAAACTGATGTATAAATTGATATGACACAGTATTTGACTGTCGTGATTTTTATGTGGCCTTCGTACAGTAAAAGCACAGCCGCTGCCCTTGATGACAACAGGATGTTTACTCCGCATTCAATCATCAATCATTCTACCCATAATGCATCACTCTCACTGACCTGGCACGAACAAACAGAGCATCTGTCATTGTCCAGCACCCAGATCTGTCCATTGTGCTTGACCTTGTTGTCATGGATACAGTCACCGGTGCAGTTGTGTCCGTGGGGACAGCGGCAGTCGTATCCGCCGTCGAGGTTAAAGCACACCGTGTCGTTGGCGCACGTGCTGCGTCCCGTACGACACTCGTCGATGTCTACGGGAAGTGTAAAACAGGCACCCATCATTAACGTGCATTGGGGGTTTTGAGAACGGCGCGATGTTTCGCGTGCTCGTGGCGTACCGTACCTTTACACGACTCTCCGTTGGCGGTGAACACCTCGTTGTCATGGTAACCATCACGGCATTCGCAGTGATACCATCCAGGTAAGTTGACGCAGGTGGCGTGAGTGTCGCACTGCACCAGACCTTCAGAGCACTCGTCGATATCTAAACACACATAAACATACATCATTAGATCCCAAACTGACTCTCTTACTTAGTATGTCTTGTCTTGTTTTCAGTACAAATATTAAAAACAATTAAATCAAGATCCTTTTTTTTAATGAGCAAAATTACCTTAAACCGTTAACTGGTGCTGTCCGGAAAGTTTACTTTAATATCGTTAATGTTAATTAATCAGGACAAACTATATACTGTTGGAAAGGTCTAAGAATGTAGTTTTCATATTTCAAAACCTTTTAGCAGTAATAATAATCCAGTAACTGTAATTTATTCATTTGTGACAAGAGTATGCAGCAAACCAACACAAACCTCAGTTTTTTGATAATTTTATGTATTAAAAATAATATTGCATTTTTATTTATTACAAATAAATGTACTGGTTAACTGCAATAAAAAAATATTTTTTCACATCCAGACACTTGCGTAATTTTTTTTAAATGTCTTCTTTAAAACAAGACCAAAATTAGGCCAAAAAATGCCAGAGTTGTATTAATTTGAAGGTGTACATTAGCTTTTTACCACCCCCCCACTCAAAAAGGACGGCGCCAATTAAAGGGTTAAAAATGATATTAAAAAATATCAAATTTAAGTGCATTTGTGCTTTAAACAAGCAAAAAATAATAAATCTCCCGATAGGGTAAGAAAATATCTTGAAATAAATTTACCTTTTCTTAAACGCTTAATAAAAAAATTAGAAGAAAATTCAAGAAAAACTTTTTTTTAACCACAAATTCACCTAAATTTGATATTTTCACATTAAGAAAATACATCTTAATTTTACATCTTAATAAAGAATTTTTAGATATTTTTACTGTAAGCAAGACAAAAAAAGTCATTTTTTGTAATGCAAACATAAATAATTTTTTGCAGTGTTGAAGAAAAAAAAATCTTATTTTTTTTGTCTTGTTTTCAGTAAAAATATCTAAAAATTCTCAAAACATGCTTTTTCTTGATGAGCAAAACGACCCAAGAAAATAAGTCTAGTTTTTAGACACTAAATTCAAGAAAAATTCAAGAAAAATATGCTTATAAAACAAGCAAAAAAAATCTGCCAATTGGGTAAGCAAATTTTTCTTGAACTTTTTTCTTAAAGATTTTTTTGCTTACCCCATTGGCAGATTTTTTGCTTGTTTTATGCACAAATTCACTTAAATTCGATTTTTTTGTCTAAAAACTAAAATTTTAAAAACTTTTAAGATTTAACTTTTTTTTTAAAAATCAAGATGCTTTTTCTTGATAAGCAAAATGACCTAAACAAGTCAAAAACAAAACAAAAATACTAAGTTAATTCATTTTTTTAAGGTGAAGATGGACTTTAAGACTGAAAAGATTTCAGGACCAAGTCTCAAATTGTGTTTTTATTGTAAAGTTTTTGCTATGATATCAATGTCATCAACTAGTTTTTTAACCAAGAAATTTAATTTCATAAATTAACACTATAACAAATCTGTATAGTCCTAAGAACAGGCTTAACATTCTTTAAGCAAAATATAATTCATGTTTCAGGTGATATTTGAGCCGTTTTCTTCGCACACATGATCAAACAGAGCCCAGTATATCTACAGTAATGACATTTTTGAAGAAATGAGTTTAACAGTTCATTCATAATGACTCAAATGAGCTGAAATTAGACTGTAGTGGGTAGAGACATTAAAGTGATTATTAGTCAGAGAGGGTCGTGGAGTGAAGATTTTCACAGTGATTAAACACAGAAATTGAGGTGGGTCTTGATAATATCTGATCATTATAACAATGACTTTTCACACATGGATTCATTATCATCCAATCACAACTGACTTTAACTCTAATCAGGTGACCATGAGGAGGTTAAACAGACTTCTGTATGAAAGTGATATCATAAACCTGACGGTTTCAATTGTCATGAGATGAACTGGCCACCTGTCAAGCGTGTGATGGGCTTCAGATCTGTGATCCAGTGTATGATAAATTTAAGTTTGCAGTCCACCTACATGTATCATCTCACAGATTATGAGCATGCAACATTTAAAGGGGATATATCATGAAAATCTGACTTTAGTGCTTCTAACCTAGAAAAAGATCAACCCAGTAACTTAGTTTTGTTCTCTGCAAGCATGTGAAAAAATAGCTCAATGAAATATGGCTCCCCTTGTGATGTCAGAAGGGGAACTTATAATAATACCACCCCTTAATCTGCACTATCCAACCACAGCACTGCCATTTAGTGCATAGATCAGCTCATTTGCATTTAAAGGGACACACCCAGAAACGGCACATTTTTGATCACACCCACAAAGTCTCAATTTTAACATACTTCAAAATAAAGGGTCAAACACTATTTATATCAGAAAAGATGTCAGCTTACTAACTATATACACCCTAGATAGCACACAGTTTGTGACGACATACGCTTAAATCCAAACCACAGGACAGACTGAACTCTCACCAGATCACATCTGTCAACATCAATCTACAAACTAACAGTTGAACTGATTTAACATAAATATTGCTGTCTCACATACACTAACTGTGAATGTGTTAAATGCATGTTAATGTGAGACAGAGAGAAATGAGATATCAGATGACATGATGTGTGTTGTTTTCTTCACACATGAGTAAAACTGTGTAAAAATGACAATTTTAGATTTGTGATGGTTTACTTGTTGTAAATTATTCATCACAATCATCTGCATACACACACTTAATAAAAACTAAATCTACATTAAGGGTAATTTCAGGCCAAAGTCTTTTATCATAGTTTGAAGAATGAAAGCACAATATCATGATCGAGTCATTTCAGCTATAAAATGATTTATATGTCAGGGAAACATTTACTGAATGAAAAACTTCACAAATAAAAACATTCATATTCATTTTCTTGTTCATTTAAGATTCAGATTTAAGACAACAAAAGTAACACAATAGATTCTGATGCACATGAAATAATCAATCATACAGTAAAGATCATCATTAATATTAATATCTGTCTGGAGATTAAACAAAATGCAAAAAATTCAAGAAAACCTTCAAACAGCATCTGCAAAAAAAATTCACCTCAGACACATACATGCATCTAACATGCATACACACATGCACACAGACATGCACACACATAAACACACACACACGCGCACATACAACATGCACACAAACATGTATACATACAAACACGTAAACACACACAAACACGTACACAACCTCCTCCTCTGAGATGTCATTTATGTGTAATGAGCCACTTGTGAGCAACAAAAGGCTTTAATTACACGCTACTAATTAACCGTGTGTGTGTGTGTGTGTGTGTGTGTGTGTGTGTGTGTGTGTGTGTGTGTGTGTGTGTGTGATTTAAGAGTCACTGCTACAGTGCGGTTAAACAAGCACACACATGATAATAAAACCCTTACAACAATTTACCACAGTAACCATTCTATACATAAATACTTACAGTACATTACAAGCTAAACATTTCTATCAGTATGTCTGCTTCCTGGTTTCAACCCATGACCTTTTACACTGCAAACGCAAGCCACTAACACACTTTCTTCAGCAAAAACAAACTTTATAGTATTTTTTTTTTAATGGTTACAATGGTACATTTTTTAGCAATGTCACTTTTACATCTAGACACACACAGTTTCTCTTTAGTAAGGTTTGCAGTATGAAACACACAGCGACTCTTACAGTCGCATTAAACAGCAGCGCGTCACGCAACATTACAATCCAATCTCTGGAAATGTGACATCAAAGAGAGAAGTAACAAGATGTGAAATTTAAACTCACGAGTATTTACAGAGAGACAACCACTTCAATTTTCACCGGGGGCATTGAAGACAAAAAACCTCCACAAACAAGGAACTCAAATAAATGACGAACAGTGAGGATAAAATGAGAATTGTTTTCTCTCTGTGTATCCATGAGCGACAGCTGACAGCCAAATGACCTTTTAATGAGCAACAAAAACACAAAAGAACCATCTGCACTCATCTACTGTATAGAATTACTGCAGATTAACTCATCCATATCTACACAAAACATCAGACCGGTCTTTCTACCTCACAACTGCACAAAGAGATTGTGGGTTTTTTTGTAACATTGTTGCATCTTTCTACAGGTGTGTTACATTGTTACCTTTATTTTTACATGTGTGTTACATTGTTACCTCTTTTTTAACATGTGTGTTACATTGTTCCAATTTCAAAGCAAGGTTAACTAAATTCTGTCTGCATAGACAACATTGTTTTTGTTGGAAAGCTACGTGTGATACACACCACACATAAATATTGGGAAAATGATCAGTTTTATCGAGTTGTACTGTATATGCTAAAACAAACTGAACGTGTTACATTTTGTACGTAGCTCATCTTTGGTACCATAAAATTTCAAGTCCTCGACAACTATAAATCATTTATTTATTGTGCTCACTGCATTATATTTTGAGATTGCCAGGTAAAAGACATTCAATGCAGCTTTCGAATTTGATCAAAGACGACATCTCAGTTTTGAAAAGCCTTTTTACGTAGGCAGTTCCCAAAATCAAAGCTTATGAGAAATGAGTGATAATTGAGAGATACAGTATCTGCATTCTGTTGAACTTATTTATAGAAACATTCAAGGAAAAAACTATTGCAGTAAAGACACAAAGACCTTTATTAGTTTTTACACACACACACACACACACACACACGCGCGCACGCACGCACGCACGCACACACACACACACACACACACATCTGGGACAGCACAGCCTTAATTATCTCCACTACACACACAGTGAGAGCTCTTCTTATTCCAGTGATAAAGCGCTAAATGCAATTTCATTTCTTTAACACTTTGCATTGTTGCTAAAGCAGCTTTAAAAGAAACACATCACAGGAGACATCTCACTCAGGTCTGACTGTATATGCTGTACAGAAAGGTGTCAACCAAGATTGTGCTATACTATTATTCACCCAGCAGTATTCTTTCAGTACATTGGCTATCTGCTTTAAAATCTTCAGGAATGATAGAAGAAATGTTGAATAAAGTGAAAAAACAGATCGTGACATGTCACAAGCATGATTAGAAACTCTTGAGAACGGCACGCAAGAGTCTGGAGACCCAAATGTGGTCTGCCTGTGCCAACCCTTGAGAACATGCTAGCGCACATGTGCTTAACTTAGTAGATGTGACTGTTTGTGTGCATGCATCTTTGCAAACAGTCTGTGCATCTACATGCATGTTTGACAATAATCTGTGTGCGTGCATGCATGTTTGTCAATAATCTGTGCGCGTGCATGCATGTTTGTCAATAATCTGTGTGCGTGCATGCATGTTTGACAATAATCTGTGCGCGTGCACGCATGTTTGTCAATAATCTGTGCGCGTGCACGCATGTTTGTCAATAATCTGTGTGCGTGCACGCATGTTTGACAATAATCTGTGCGCGTGCACGCATGTTTGTCAATAATCTGTGCGCGTGCACGCATGTTTGTCAATAATCTGTGCGTGTGCATGCATGTTTTGTCAATAATCTGTGCGTGTGCATGCATGTTTTGTCAATAATCTGTGCGCGTACGTGCATGTTTGTCAATAATCTGTGTGCGTGCATGCATGTTTGTCAATAATCTCTGTGCGTGCATGCATGTTTGTGAATAATCTCTGTGCGTGCACGCATGTTTGTCAATAATCTGTGTGCGTGCACGCATGTTTGTCAATAATCTGTGTGCGTGCACGCATGTTTGTCAATAATCTGTGCGCGTGCATGCATGTTTGTCAATAATCTGTGCGTGTGCATGTGTGCTTGTCAATAATGTGTGTGCGTGCATGCATGTTTGTCAATAATCTGTGCGCGTGCACGCATGTTTGTCAATAATCTGTGCGCGTGCACGCATGTTTGTCAATAATCTGTGCGCGTGCATGCATGTTTGTCAATAATCTGTGTGCGTGCATGCATGTTTGTCAATAATCTCTGTGCGTGCATGCATGTTTGTCAATAATCTCTGCGCGTGCATGTGTGTTTGTCAATAATCTGTGTGCGTGCATGCATGTTTGTCAATAATCTGTGCGCATGCATGCATGTTTGTCAATAATCTGTGCGCGTGCACGCATGTTTGTCAATAATCTGTGTGCGTGCATGCATGTTTGTCAATAATCTGTGCATGTGCATGCATGTTTGTCAATAATCTGTGCGTGATCTTGCATGTTTGTCAATAATCTCTGTGTGTGTGTGTGTGTGTGTGTGTGTGTGCACATTCTGGTTTCCATGTTTTGTGGAACCATCATAACCCCAACCATCAAAGAAAACTTTCTCCTACTTCACATCTTCAAGAAACATCATCCTGGCTCTTCTCAAATAGGGCTATGAACGTGCCAAGTCACAGACATATACAGTACTGCATAATCACACATCCTGCACTTACATGCAAATGCATGTTATACAAAAACAGGTGTCGTGTTTGTGTGCTGTTAACAATGCATATTCTGTTTGTACGCATTTGTGTGTGATTGTATCTGTGATTGCATTTGTGTGACTGCGTATTGTGAATAATGCATATAGTCTCTTTGAATAATGTACACTTGCATGAGTGTTGCAAATAATGCATTATCTGTTGTGTAACATCTCTGCTGCACCTGGGGACTGGATGACATCATGGAGGCGCGGCTACACCTACTAAATCATGAACCACGCATTTATTTTGCATTCAGTGGGCAGTATGCCTTCTTCCACTGCATCATTTCTCTGTCCCTTCTTTATTATCTGTCACTAAACTCCACTCGACTCAGCATCCATTACATCTCTCTGTGCGTCTGCTGGGCCGCTCTGTCAGATGGTCTTGAGAGAATTCATAAAAGCCAGAGAAAAGAACAAGCGTGCAGTCGAGAGAAAGCATTTTCATGTTCCTACACGCACACATACACACACAAAAGTCTGTCTCTTATTTCTGAGTGGGAATCTCTTTGAGATGTCATGAGCTGCTCTCGAAGAGAAGATACGAGCTTCAGTCTGACTCGTCTGTCCCTGTTATCTACCGAAGGATGATGCTGTGTGATCTTTTCTTGAATAATAATGCGTTGTTTGAATGATTATATAAGATCATATATTATTTGAGGTTAACTCCGATGGAAGCATTGATTAATGAATGAAACTGTACATTTGATCACAATCAACCCTACAGTAAGTGCTGTGTGGATTCATTAGCTTTTTACCAAAACGTAGTGTGCTATCTTTGTAGGGAACATTTTAAGGCAACATAGATGCACTCACTCCAGTTTTAAACGCAGATAAGATCATCCTTTTGCTAAAGTAAAAGCAGGATCATTTGTGTGTGCTGTGTAATTTTATGCTTGATTAAATCTCATATCATTAGCTTGGCAATGTGCTCATGTCAAACTCTATTGGAATCAATGGAAAGTCGAGTCTCTTGTGTACTTTACATGAGTCGCTGTATATATAAAACCTTCTAGATGAGTTTATATTTCAGAGAGACTTTCAAAAGAGCTGATGGGATTTACATTCATTTCTGTTCAGGGATATTTACTCCTATTCAGCTGTCTGCTGAGTTTAACACAGACAGTCTTTCATTATATTTTGCATCATGTTTGTTTACAATTGTTTGTTTCCTCGTTCTCTATATCACTACAGTACTTATTTCTGTGACTGGTATATATCTCTCGATCTCATGTTATGATAATCACCGCTCGTCTATTCTATGCACATACAAACACACAAGGTTTGTAACAAGACAGACAAATTCAAACTTTGACTAGTGGCATATAAATCATGTATGTTAACTTTAAGATCATCTATGTGTGTTAAATCCCTATAAAAGAGATGCATTTAAAATATACTTCTGTATGGAAAAATATTGGAAGCAATTTTTAATATGCAATGCATTTCTGTATTTCAATTTCAATTTTTCTGTATTTTTGTTCATCCCAAACAGATCGATGTATACATGAATGTTGATTTGTGACAAATATGATGTTAAATAAATGTTAAACACACAACACAACAGGAGATGCTGGCCCCGCCTTGGGGGCGTGGTCAACTCAGAATGCATTTGCAAATTCACACTGTATTTTAAGCCCGAACGTAAATGAAAATGCAATTCCAGATGCATTTAGGAAAAATTATAAGAGGTCGACTGATAATGGATTCTACATATAAGTTGGTCCCTGCTTGTCAATAACTGATTAATCGACAGATAGTTTTTAAAATGGATACTGGATAAAACTGCTAAACCCGATTAATCATATTACATTTAAATAAATTGCTAATCAGTGGTGCGTTTCTTAAAATCGACTATCGCAAGTTCTGTCATTCATTACTTAGTAAAGTTCAATGGAAACAACGACCATAGTTAGGTAACAATGCTTTTGGGAAACATACCACAGTTTGGGTAATACATTTTAATTTTAATTTTGCGTCTTATGAATCATTAAAAACTATTTAAATGACATACAAACTAGTGTAGCCAATGGCAAATTTAATCAAAATTTTCATTTTGCATCAAACACTGCACATATGGGCCTGGAAATGTACATTTAAATACAGCAATGCACTGCCATTTTACATATTGCATAGCCTTACATTGTATATTAAATACTGGTACCAATATTTTTCCAAAAGACAAAAATATAATGTTATTGATATCATCCAACACACAGGAGCTTTGGTCCAATAAAATGTCTTTTATAATTAGACGCTCCCTCCCCTAAATTATTAATATCACCTGCTTATGACTTTAAATAGGAAGAAACAAAACGAGTCCAGAATCTCCTGCGCCAGCTTCATGTTTCCAGAGAAAATTGTTAACATGAGAAAAAGCTTCAAAAGGTATGAAGTAAAGATATGTATTTGTATTCATATTTCTTTGAAGCTTGATGAGTAACACACAAACATCAAACACAAGTTCAGATCGATTGACTGTTGACTGAAATCTTTCACCTTTTAAAAACTGTGTATGTGGGGAAACGAACACAACCAGACACTCACCATCTACTAAAGTCTAAACATTCATACAGGCAACACTGAAGAAAGCCACATGAGAACCAAATGTGGGTCACTTTTTTGGGAAAAAATATTTGATTATCAGACTCTGTGAAAATGGATCGAATCTCTCCACATCATTAAAGGCACATGAGGAATAAACATCAAATCCTTCAGATGACACTCACACCAAACCATCACCAACATCAGCACATCATTTCACCTGCAGTATAACTTCATCATCTGACCCAAAATCAACCTTTTCTTCAGCTAACAACAGCAGACAACACTTCACATCAACATTGTCAAAATAACACTCACAACTACCTCTTCAATCTCCACACACAATAAAAACCATCCACCGACATCTCTTCTTTTTATCAAACTCAGTCTATTCAGAAGAAATTGCAGTTTTTTTAAAAAAATCAATCTTTTCATGACATCTAAAGTCATACAGTATAAAAGATTTAGCACATACTTTATCAAAACACAATGTGACATTAATTACAGTAAAAACTATTTGATCGTATTTTACAAAACTACAGCCAGTAAAATTTAACCTCCACTTCTCAACGTTTCAGATTTCACCTTCCTTTATTCTCCAAGATCGTAGTTTTGTAATGCATTGTCATCATTTTTAGACAGTAACACTATTATCTATTTAGCACAAATAGTAGCAGAAATGAACTAATGCATAGTAAAAAGCTCCCAAGAAAGTATTTATGTGACCACAAAATCTTTTTATAAAAAAAATCAGAGACATTAAAGGTGCAGTGTGTAAATTTTAGCGGCATCTAGTGGTTAGGTTGTAATTTGCAACCAACAGCTCAGTTAACTGCTCACCCCTCGCTTTTGAAACACATAGAGAAGCTACAGTAGCCATCACCGGACATACATGTCAAGGTCGGAGCCAACTTAGTTAAAAAAGTTTGTCCGTTAAAGGCTTCTGTAGAAACATGGTGGCACAAAATGGCGACTTCCATGTTCGGGGACCCTCGGTGTATGTAGATAAAAACGGATAATTCTAAGGTAAAAAAAACCATAACGGTTCATTATGAAAGGTTTTTAAACATCCCTGATAATATAGTTTTGTATATTATTTTGAATTTCTATCTAAAAATTACACACTGCATCTTTAAGACATTAGTGGAACAGAAAATGAGGCTCATCTACAAAAGAAATCTTCCACTGTGAGTTTAACTTTATTTTAAAGCTTGTAATAATCTCAATCAAGCTGAAATGACACTGTGGAGATGCCAAATAAATAGTAATTTTAATAAATAAAAAATAATAAATAAATAAAAATCTTAAAGGAATTTGACTATATTTTACAAAACTACAACCAGTAAAATTTTACCTTGACTTCACAATTTCACAATTATTTCAATATTTTAAGAGATCCTTATAGGGATATTTTGAAGTTTATCATTTTTGACAAATTTTAGAATTTTGGTTTTTAGTTTCTTAAATTAGCCTAAAATGGCTAAGCTACGCAAAACCTGACACATTAGATCCTAGGGCCAAAAAATGCCACATTTAAAATTATTATAACTACCATTTTTGACCCCCCACCCCCATTTATGCATACTTTTATGTCAAGGTATAATACTAGCCTTTAAGTTTTGATTTTTATCCCTTGTGCATTGTTCATATTCACTACCCTTTCGCATTGTTGGATGAAAACATCCACTAAATTAAACCGCTGTAATACTGTATCAGATGAAATTTTTTTGCATAAATCAACCTCAGTACTGATCAAAACGTTAAACAAATGTTACAAAATATTCCATGATTTTAACTCGTTAATAGCCAAGTTCATAAAAGATTTGGGGAAAAAAGACTAATTTATATAATATTTATGTAATATAAAAAGTGATTGTGGACTGGATTTTTTTTTACCTTTTTCACAGTCTTGGGCATTTCAAAGATTAGTAAAACATTTGGCTTTGGTGCATTTTTAGTTGAAGCACTAGATTAGATTTTTTTTCTCCCTCATTTACTGTACAGTTTTACTTTTATAATAACCACATTTTTTGATTGCAAAGCCATGACATCTTTTTTATCATGCATTCTTGATTTTTGGTGGTTTTTCCTTTTGAAAAGAGTTCAATTTTGTGATTTTATTTTTTTACTGTTGATCACCATTTGGCACTATTAACCCTTAAGTAGGCCTGTACGAAAACAAAACTTAATTACTGTTTTGTACATTGAGTTATAGGCCTGATATTGGCATATAAAGGGTTAAAATTTTTTCAAATTAATAATTAATATTTGATATGATTGTATAAGGCAGAAGTAGATTTAAAAGATTGAATCGTTTAAAGTGCTCTAAAATTTTATAAAACAATATTTTTTCAGTTTTGGGATGGTGTCATTGTTTGGCCTTCGGGACAAATGTAGCATGTTTTTTAAGGATCTCCTAAGGGTTATTTGTAAAGAAAATGTTTTTGTCTTTGCAAAATGTCACGAAAACTTTCTTCCAGTTCCTTGTCACACACAGACACATTAACAGCCTGATCCAATTTGATCCTGATGTATAGCCATGAGTTAAGATTAGAAGTAAAAATATTGATATCTGTTCATGAAGACCTGAAATCTTTTGTACTAAAAGCAAAATGATTTCCAATGTACCCCTGAATTACACACATTCAGACTCGATTCAATCGCTAATGAATTCATTTATCCACTAAACCGCAAACTCCAGGGACTGACAGATGAAGATCTTCATAAGACGTTATTAAATTACATCTTCATTTGAAATGCAGAAGTAAAATGTATGTGTATCTGTGCTGAAGGTTGATTTTCAGAAGCGATGTAGCTGTGAGTGTGGATGAGTTCAGCCATCAGCTTGACCCTGATCAAGCACTCTTCTTCCAAACTACCATTTATACACTCGCTCTTTGTTGAAGCGAGATAAAAGAGCTCTCAGACGGATTGAAGAGGAAACATGAATTCAGAAGTCTTTGAGATCAAAAGTGATTCTTACCCGTCTCGCAGTTCTGCCCGCTGAAGCCCTGAGGACACACGCAGATGTTCGGAGACGCACACGAGCCGCCGTTCAGACAGCGTCCGTCACAGAGAGCTAAAGGTCAGATAGGACAAACAGAGGTCAGGGGTGAGGGGGGCGAGAGCGGTTGGGTGAGATCATGGCAGATGGTTCTGGTCTCACCTCTGCAGGTGGTTCCGTTGCCCGTATATCCGGGTTTACATGAACAGCTGTGACCGCCGACGGTGTTAAAACACAAAGCGTTCTCATCGCAACTGTGCTGCCCGGACACACACTCATCGTGCTCTGAAAAGAGAGAGAGAGAGAGTTTGGTTAGTATGGTCAATCTTTAGCTGGTTATCTCTGAGTCATAGATAAACCATCTGCATCCAGAAAGCAACGTATTTGTAAGAAACATTAAATATTTGATTACATTACGGTAGATTTTTGAGGAAGCATGAAACAACATCAGAGTTTTCATGATTTTTGCTGGTGAAGGTGTTGAGAAGTGAGTGTTTTCTCATATTATCATCAGCGTTATTTTCCTCCAGCTAAACTGTTTGACATTTATGTCTCGGGTGATGGGCCAAAACCAGAAAAGACCATCGTGAAGCAAAGATGAGAAAACTAAAATAATAAACTTGATCATGTGAATGCTTTAAAAGCACCAGTAGCTGCGTTTCCATTACCCTTGAAATAGACATTGTGAAACACCAATGGAAACATGTTAATTTCGCAAAAACTCTAGGGCTGGGTATCGATTCAGATGTTCTAGATCGATTCGATTTCGATTTCGATTCACAAACTATCAAGTCCATTTGATTACGATTCTCGGTTCGATTACGATTCTCGGAATGATTTTTATACTCGATTCTCAATGCAACTCAATGAACATAAATTTAATACAAATACTATATTTATAAATAAAGAACAGTGAACATAAGTTTACAAGTGGGTAATTAATAAAATAAGAGAGAAGGAGCCACAAACCTGTATATTAAACTCTTTTATTTAAGGTACACTTGGGTACATTAAAACAAAACCCATCTCTAATTTTCAAATGCGTACAGTTATGTTAAATACAATACAATACAATTTTGATGAAAGATGAAAAATGTATGCCGAAAAACTTGATCAAACAGGATCAGGTTATTTCATAAAAAAAATTGATTTATGGCGTTTGTTTAAAAAAAAAAATTATTATTCGAAAAATCTTTTTTTGTCCAGCCCTAAAAAACGTGTTTAGGCTTGCATGAGGTGTTTTTTTAGGCAATTCTGAAAAGGTGTATTTCACAAAACTGCAATAGAAACCTGCAATTCACATTTTCAGATAACCTGATGTATGTAATTCACATAATTATTATCTGAAGATGAAGCGTTATGGGAACTAAAACCTCCCAGAAACACCTCAATACGTGTCCGCTCCCAAGTATAAGAGGCTTTTCTTGCCAATAATGTCTGGATAACACTCCTCTTTTGATTTAAAATAATCCACTAATATCTCCAAGAAACACCTATACGTTGCCGCTCCTAAGTATACAGTAAGGGGTTTTCTTTGGCATTAATGTTTGGATAATACACCTACGTCTCCTTCAGTTAAAAATAATGCCTAGTGTGGTAAATGTGATATTAATAAGCCCCAACATCAGTTGACGTGATATTTGGAATGATTTTTCACGAGAGGAAAAGTACATTTCAGTTGCATATCATCACTTAATGGAAATGTTGTCTTTTGTCGACATTTAGAAAATAACGCTTTGCGCAAATTTGTAATGGAAATGGAGCTAGTGTCTTAATCGTCAGTCATCTAGCAGTAGAATTTACTTTAAGTTTTTTTTAAACAAAAAACACACACCATTAAACATTAAAGTCCATTCATGAGAGCAAAAACATTCTTTCTTGGTGCCGTTCACCACACAAGCATGCGCCCTTTTCAACCCAAAACATGAAACCTCAAGCAGCAACTCTCTCGTAAAGACACAAACACACAAGCGTGAGATTTCTCCAGAGCACTGAAGATGCAATTTGTGCCCGACCCCAGCTGACCATAATCAAACACGGGGATTTCTAACAGAGATTATGGGATAGATTCATCTGGAGACCAACAGAGGTTTCATAAAATCTTGCCAGTAAACCCATTCCCAGTAGAAATAAAACACAAATGAGGAAATAATTAGAGAACGTCTGCTTGTAATTCAGGACGAACATTTCCTTACGCCGGAGCTCTGAAATTAACAGTACATGAGACAATTTATCAGCCATAAATGCTTCTTACTGCCTATGAAACTGTATTTTACATTATTTCATCTTAATATTAAGGAGTAAAAATGCACCTCTTGGAGAATAAAAATGAGAAATCGCAGATAAATTTCACATAGAAGTCAAAGTTATTTCTGGAGCTGCGGTTACTCAGAGTGCACTCACATCGTGTCAAAAACAAGTTTGTGTGCATTAACAAAGAAATTATACATTTAATAAAAAAAGAAAAATAATCAAATACTGGCTTATTATCAAAGCCAACATCTTTTTCACACATCTCTTCCATCAATGCTTTAGTTTTATTAAATCATGAAAAACTAAATTTGTCCTTTTAAGTTAAAGGATGTTTTAATGCTATTTCATCCATTAAATGCATTTTGACTTATTAACGCGTTAAAGAGTCGTAATCCTCATACTAAACAAATGCAAAGTGTCAAAAAGTAGTTGAGCTTGTGACAGAGAACTTCTGGACCAAACTCACGCCGCCTCTTTCCTACAAGTTTCTGAAAGTTTTTTTTTTCGAACATGGGTACCCATTACATATCAGTAACCCCATATTCCTTTTATGGGCACTTCCCCCGGAAACCACGCCCACGTGTCAATCAGACTAAGAGCGAGGATGCTTATTAGCGTTGTTCCTTCCAGTAGAAGTCGAAGACATCAGTGCACCCGACAGCTTTGTTTTATATCAAGACTTAACAATGACAGTGCTTTTGGATATAAGGAGAAGAAAGCCTTGTTCAGCGTTCCAAGTAAGCCAGCATTATGGAAACAATGGATATAGTTTGTTTATCCAGGGTAGCAGTAGAGTTTTGCGTGTATGTTTGTTTAACTCTGGATTTCATTGAAATGGGGTGGTCCCAATGAGTCGCAGGCGGTAAGTAAAACTGCATCAAATGTCTTTGTTTTGGTATTTGGTGCGTAAGTGCATATAATGTGAACGACACGAACATGTAGTGAATCATAAGTTATGCAGAGATAGTGGGATAATGTTTTGTGTGTGTGTGCTTGCTCGTGACTCACTCCTCCCGCTGGACGCCTCCCGGGATCTCGTGTTTTTCTGGAAACAATCGCTAGCGCTGATCTGTCTTTTATAAATCTGATCAAACTAAATACTCTTCAGAGATATGAAGGATGTAATACTACTCTATACGTACTCAAGATTAACATGAGATGGGCAGAAACAGCGTGTGTGTTATGGGAGCTTTAAGTTCTTTAAGTTTCAGAAGCAACAACATAAAAACCTAAAATTAATGAATACAATGTGAGCTACAGGTCCCTGAAATCTTGCCTGACTGCCAAACCTCCTCACAGTTGTGATCCATGCTCGTCGCCTTAGCAAACCAAAACATTTTATTTTTGGAAAGGTTTTTGTTTCAGATATCAGTTTAGCTACCAACTAAACAGATAAAAAAATACAGACTGGAAGGTCAGTTCAAATTAAAAACAAAATCATTTTTAACACAAGTCACTCAGCTCGTTTTAATTAATCAGTCACAAAGATGACATTAATGAAGGATGCAAACTAATGAGAAAACACTGCAACTTTAGTTTAATGTGTAAATATTCATGCATGATTTTTGTAAAATCTGCGGGATGCTCTTTAGTGTCCAAGACAGAAAATCAATGAATATCTATCCTGAATTTCACAGTGTTGGCCCCAAACAAGCATGAAACCATTCAATGCATTTCACCAAACTATCCTGAGATCTTGAGATGTCCTCAGTAAACCTGGAAATGACAGTTTTAATGCATTCTTAAGCAGGGAATGCAAGAAACTGCACTGTGACATGCGCACACACACAGTGAAAGGAGTATTGTAATGCTGTCTATCACAGTATGCGGTGTGAAGGTGTCAGATGAGGGGATTTGCTCAAGGTCAGATCACATCGGGTTTGAAAGTCCTGCCACACTTAAACCTGCGCTTTCCTCTGCGCTTCTGTCATTCATGCAGCAGACAGATAAACAATCAATTATGTACAGGCATTCGTGACAGACACCCCAGCTTTCTCCGTGGTGCAACATCTGTGCAGAGACTGCGGGCTCTGTATTCCAACAGTGTGGTCGGTATGCTAATGACTTTCATTTATTTATGGAATAAAGAATTTGCTACAAAACACAAATTTTCTGCAGAAAACAGCACAAGAAAAGTCAAACTCGGTTGCACGCTCACACGCGCTGTGGTTTCACGTGCACGGCTGTCACGTTGTGTCATGCAAACGAACGAGATTGCGTGATTGGCGTTTTAAAGATGCGGCGCCCCAGCAGGGGACCGCGCAGCGCCCTGGAAAAATAAAACAAGATTTACAAGCGAGTCGCATTTATCAGGCTGAAACAATTACAGATGTCACCTTAAAAACACGCTCGAAAGCATCACGCTGGGACAGATTTCTCAATTCCAGTTCTAACAGGCCGAGTTCTGGATGTTTGGGTCAAAGAAACATCTCACTCGGATCATATAATGGATTTTGATTGGTTAAGCCAGTGCTGATGAATAACAGATGTTTGCTTAAAAATGTCAAATCCATAGAAGAACACAAGTGTAACTATACAGGAATTATGAAGCAATAAATCAAAGCGCTGTTACATCTGGGGGCGGTTTCCCGGACAGGGATTAGACTCGTAGACTAAAATAAATGTAAGAGCTGTCCAAACTGAAAACAACTTTGACATATCTTAAAATACATCAGTGCTCTTTGTTTTTCCTCAAAATGCACACAAGTAATGTTTTTAGTAAGGCATGTTTGTTAAAACTAGTTATATTTCATAACTAAACTAAGGCCTAGTCCTGGCTTAAGATAATCCCTGTCAGGGAAACCACTGGATCATCTGAAGTTTAATCACCCTTTGCCTAAAACTTTCAAAATTGTTCTTGTGTCATTTTATCAAGCAGTTTCTTAATTTTTCAATTATGGCTGCTTTTCTTCAATATTCAAAGTCATGTATTTCCAAAATCATTTTTTAAATAAAATGTTACTTTTCTATTAAAAAACTTTATCGGGAGGTTTCCCGGACAGGGTTTAGCTTAATTCAGAATTAGGCCTTAGTTATATTAGGGTGACCATTCTTCCCGGACGCGTCCTGGCCAGGATTTCGGTGCGTCTTATTTGTTGACCGCATATGCCATTTAGTTAAAAACATTAGACATACAATCGTAGTTTCATTCTTACCTTAAAATGTAACGGTTGCTTTTCTATAATAATAATAATAATAATCCTCTACGACATATGCAGTTGACAAATACAACTTCCGGAAAACGCACCCGAAATCCTGTCCAGGACGCGTCCGGGAAAAATGGCACATATGGTCACCCTATATTAGGACATTAAAGTTTTTAGTCTTCGTTGAAATGGGGCGGTCCCAACTGGGTCATGAGTCGCAGGCGGTAAGTAAAACTACATCAAATCTGTTTTTTTGTTGCCAATCAGCATAAGTGCATATAATGTAAACAACACGAACATGTAGTGAATCATAAGTTATCCAGAGGTAGTGGGAAAATTTTTATGTGTGTTGCTTGCTCATGACATACTCTTCCCGCTGGACACCTCTGGGTGCTTTTCCAGAAACAATCTCTAAAGCTGATCTGTTTTTTATAAATCTAATAAAACTAAAGACTGTGTGTTATGGAGCTTTAAACGTTTCAAAAGAACCCCTTTATAACATTTGCTTCCTGTCCAAGTCGTGTGCCATTTTTTTTTATTCATTCATTCATCTCCGATACAAAACTCAAATGAAACTACAGAAATCATTGCCCATGCAGACTGTCCGATAGACTCTGAAATGACATTTTTATTTCCCATAATCCCCTGGCGGTGCGGTGACAAAGCCACATTCATACACGAAGGTGACAGGAGATTCTGCTCACAGCCGTCTGCGGGAAATAAACTGAGTCCAGGTGTCTGGACACGAATGCAGTGAGATATAAAACCAGAGAATAAACCCAGCTCTCGCTGGTACAGCCAGCGGCCACTTTGACTTCATCTTTCTAATCTGGTAGCAATGGGAAGAATGGGACCTGCACACGCACACACGCACACACACACCGTCAGTTGATTCTGGTATCTTAGATAACGGCTTTCTTACACACCGCAGGGAAGACTAATAAGTGAACGAGAGATTATGGGGCTAATGGTTGGGTTAAATGAAATACACTGATCCCAAAACACACACACAGATGCACACACACAGAAAGAGAAACCTCAGTTGTTTCTCTTCGATGTCCATGAGAATAAATGAAGACCAAACTGACTTTTGACCTTCATTGAAACACAAAGTATATTTACATTGCTCTTTTATACACAATATGATTGGATAAAGATGTTGTCAAGACACAAAATAAACAAACCAGCACTACGAGGGTCTTCCACGTGATGTTTGCACTCATTTCTCCATCTTCTGAGGTTAAAGTAAAGCTCTATGTGATTGACGTTTGTGTGATTGACATCAAATTCATAGATGGAAGACATTCAATCTAATGCCATTTATCAACACTAAACTCTGAAAACACACGAATGACAGAGAGATTTTATAGATTAAATGAAGAACTGTTAGCAGCTTGAAACTAGGACTGATCTCCACACAAAGCTATTGACTTCAGAAGATTGAAAATTGAGTGCATAGATACATTTTATGAAACCTTTAAGGTGCTTTTGTCCTTTTTGGATCTTGTCGAACAACATTCGGTCTGAAAATAGTTTTCAATCGTGTTGAATCAAGATGTTTCTCCTAAGATGTCTCCTCCTAAAACTTTCAAATGAGATCTCAATGATGTCTCAAACCGTGCTCAGATTTTCTAAGATACCAATATCTACAATCAATAGCCAAAAATCTCAAAATGAACTCAAACTTTCTTTTTGTTCCCTCTATGCTCTTTAAGAAGATCCACCTGAAGTTTATGCTTAAGGGACAATATTATGCCCATTTTTACAAGATGTAATATAAATCTCAGGTGTACCTAGAACGTGTCTGTGAAGTGTCACACATTTGTTATAGCATACATGTCCACAATGCCCATTATTTGGGTGGCAGCAGGAAAGTGTTTTTGGTGTGTCTGTACCTTTAAATGCAAATGAGCTACAGCTCCTCACTCCCTTAACAACAGACATTGAGCTCTTTGGGTTAAAAATAGATCTGATTCCTGTGAATACAGTCTGAGACAATCGTATCTTTAGCTGCATTAGTGCTACAATGTGCTAACAAACACATTTAGAAAAGCTTTTGGTAAAATAACCAGTCAGTAAGTGGCTGTGGGCGGAGCTTTATCAGTGTGACATCACATTAAAACCACATGTCTAATGAGACTGCTCTTAATGGGGAATAAAAAGAGCAAGAGAGTGAATGTTTTTTATTGCAGGTTTGTTGTGTTCACACACTGCCAACACACATTTATATCTAAACACCTTTTAAAAGTGGATTTTGCACAATATGGGTCCTTTAAATGAGACATAATTAAGATTCATTTGAAAGGGCAATAACATCATGCTGGAAACTATTCACTGACTGATAATTATAAATTCAACCTGATCTGTATGCACATAAACGCTCCAACTATGTCAAAAAATGTAATACTTCATCTGTTCTTTGTCATTTTAGACCAGCCGTTATAGATGAGGTTTTGTTTAACGCCTCATATCACCAACACTAAACTGCAAACTCAGTGATAAAAACCCAGCAGCCATCTGCACCCGACAAATCAAAGATTTATCAATATAGTTTTCCGAGAACAAAACCGCCGCAGTCAGCATTTCTAACTAATTACCTTCTCACCGAGAGAAGAAAAGAAAGTGAATTTCATTGGGCCGAGGGTTGACGCAGGGCTGGATTAACTGTGAGTAAAGTGTGTTTGTGTTCGAGGGCCGTGCGAGCTTTGAGAGGGGAAAAACATCTCTCTGGATTTCCTTCTGTAACTAACAGATGTGCTTGAGTTATTAATGACGGCATCTGTGACTGAAATGCAAAATTATGAAGAAGTGAACACGGAAAGCCGCAGAACTTCATTTCAAAGCCCGAACACACACGAGATCTTCTCTGTAGAGCCCGGAGAAATTCACTCTTTCAGGCATGAGAGGCGCACATCTCATTAAATGCTGGACGCTTTCGGGCATCTCAGCCGAACTTACGGGCGTCCTTTGATTACGTCGCACTGCTGGCACATGCTGGAAAAGCTTTTTATTCTAGTTTTTATGAAGCTGGGCCCAGAAAGTGGGGAATGAAATTAAAGCTGCTTTGAGACGGCAAACGGGAAGTTGGCGGAGCACAATGGAGCTTGGCATCGGTCTCGTCCTGAAACAATAGAAACCAGGGGATGCAGAAACCAATACAGACGTTTCTCTGAAAGTCTTCCAAAACAGCCTTTTACTAAATGAAATACTGGCGCACTACACAACGCAACACAACAGCACTTATTTACTGTAAAAATTCGTTTGAATCACTACTTCTGACAAACAGCAATGATGACACGCTGTAAAAAAAAAAGATTTTCAAGAAAAAGATTTCTTAGTGTTTTTGTCTTGTTTTCAGTAAAAATATCTAAAAATTCTTAAATTAAGATGCTTTTTCTTGATGAGCAAAACGACCCAAGAAAATAACTCTAGTTTATAGACCAAAAATATCAAATTTAAGTGATTTTTGCATAAAACAAGCAAAAAATCTAAACACTAAAAATTCAAGAAAAATTTGCTTTCCCCTTATTAGCACAACAAATATTTCTTCTGGAAAGAGAAATTTAATATGCCTTTAAAAAGGCTTATGTCTGTAAAATCTAATGAAAATAAAACAGTTAAAGGCTCTCTAAGCGAATCTGCGAGACGTTAGTTATTGTTAACGTTTGAAAGTGTTTTCAAACAGACGGAGCGTAGCTAACTCCTCCTCCTTCCCCTCCCTTCCGTGCTTTCATGAACGCGTCCAACCCCCACCCCCAAATCCTTTTTGTCGTTTATTGGCTGGAATACTTTGTTTTGTTATGTGATGCTAGGTTTGGCCACTTGTTGATAGTGCCGTTTGTGAAGCCTGGGCTGTCTACAGAGATCGCGTTTTTTTACAGTTTGATCAGCGGACAGGCAGCAAGCAGATAGTGAGGAGATGTTTGCTGTATGTAACAAAAAATGTTTTATGGTCTAAAACGCTTCAATTCGCTTAGAGCGCCTTTAACAGTCTTTACTGTATAAATTAAATATACTGGCAGATTTATTTGCTTGTTTTATGCACAAAATCACTTAAATTTGATATTTTTGGTCTAAAAACTAGACTTATTTGTTGGGTCGTTTTGCTCATCAAGAAAAAAACATCTTAATTTAATGATAGATATTTTTACTGAAAACAAGACAAAAATACTAAGAAAATGTTTTCTTGAAAATAATTTTTTTCAGTGCACTAGCCTGATTTCCATTAAAGATTTGCGCAAAAATTATTTTGTACACTGCAAAAAATTATTTTCAAGAAAAAAAATTCTTAGTGTGTTTGTCTTGTTTTCAGTAAAAATATCTAAAAATTCATAAATTAAGATGCTTCTTGATGAGCAAAACGACCCAAGAAAATAAGTCTAGTTTTTAAACCAAAAATATCAAATTTAAGTGATTTTGTGCATGAAACAAGCAAAAAAGCAATTTTTTCTTTAATTATTCTTGAATTTAGTGTTTAAGAAAAATATTCAAGATTTTTTTGCTAGCCCAATTTTTTTTTTGTTTTTTTTTTTTGCTTGTTTTATGCAAAATCACTTAAATTTGATATTTTTGGTCTAAAAACTAGACTTATTTTCTTAGGTCGTTTTGCTCATCAAGAAGCATCTTAATTTATGAATTTTTAGATATTTTTACTGAAAACAAGACAAAAATAAAAGATGTTTTGCAGTGTAAAAGTCAATAAAACAAATACAGAAAATAAGTATTTGACACATCAGCATTTTTATCAGTAAGGGGATTTCTAAGTGGGCTTTTGACACAAAATCTCCACTAGATGTAGCCATCAAGCCAAATGTTGAATTCATACAAAGAAATCAGAACATTTAAGTATACAAGTTGAGTCATAATAAATAAAGTGAAATGACACGGGGAATTAGTATTGAACACACTTTATTTAATACTTTGTAGAAAAGCCTTTGTTGGTGATTACAGCTCAACTCAACTTGTATACCCAAATGTTCCGATTTCTTTAATATTATTTAATATTTGGCTTGATGACTACATCTGGTGGAAATTGTGTGTCAATAGCCCACTTAGAAATCCCCTTACTGATAAAAATGCTGATGTGTCAAATACTTATTTTCCCCGCTATACTGCGAAATTTATTAACCGATGTTATGTGACTTGAAAGTCAACACTTGAACCAATCTGGCGGTATTTTGATGTCATGCTCTTGTCGATTCTTGCGACGCCGCATAAAGTAGAACACACCTCTTCTGTCTTGTCCTCCAACCAAACATATGCCATATTTAAAAAAAGATCATGTGTATGTAACCTGTAAATGTGATAAAAACTGTTTCCATTACAGTTTTACGATTTATATTCCTTTTTTGAATTGCCTGAAAACCCATCTCACCTATGCGTAAAAACTTTTATATGAGAGTTTTTGTGAAATTGAGGCATTTTCATTGGCCGCATGTTCAATTCACTATTTGAACACTTGAACACTTTGAAGGGTGATGGAAACGATTCTACTGACAACTAATAAATGTTTTCCATTGTTTGGACAAACAAAGTCCCACCCTAATATATTCATGAAAAAACAACCATTGTTCTAAAAACTGCTTAATAAAGCAATTTCATATGGATCATTCAGGTTGAGCAATTATGAGCATGTATACTGTACCCGCGGCTCTTTAAATCGCTTTACGGTCTTATCATTTTTTCCCTTCCCAAACATCTCAGCTCGTCAGGGGGCCGTGTCTCTCGGTACACACAGAGTCTGTGATTATGGCTGTATAACTTCATCTCGGTAAGTAGACGTGATGCTGACAACCTCTTGACTGTGTCGAGCGTCTCTCAGACGCATTACAGCAGGTAGTCGACTTAATCACATGAACTGATGGATTCTGGGAATTCTGGTGCCCTTGTAGCTCCCAGACATTTTAATATTGATCTGTGCAATAGAATTTAATCCATTTGTGCTCTTACAATCATCTTGGGGATGTGAGAAATTAAACCTTAAAACTGTTTATCAGTTTTTCGTGTGGATGAAAGATGGCACGTAGGGACGGCAGAATGCAAACACGGCTCTCGATCTATAATTCCTCTGAGGAGACTCATACAGCGCGATTCTCATTAGAAGAACTGCTTGCTTTTTAAAACGTTGAAGGACACCGAGCACGTCATGTTGCACAGCCATGAATCTTAACTTTAATAATAAAGACATTTCTTAGTGGACACAAAGACTCTAGTGGCCTCACGTATCCTGAAAGTTATACCGCGCACACTTGTATGAACATTAATCTGAGAGATGATATGCTTGAATGGATCTAACAGGATCATCTTTTGTATCGACTTAACTAATTATCTTTAAACTGGACGTAAAAGCTCAGCTGGATATCTACACCCAATTTCCCACCTGCAGTCCTGAATATTCGTACAGTATATCTAAATGATATATGATGTTTATAAATGCAAACTTGCTGTAGGTGATGAGCAATTAGTGTAAACAATCTTAAAATAATAACAGCAATCCTCCATATTTAAAGTGGAAATATGAGTTGACTCATAGCTGGAAGTTGACTCGTGGGGTTAACATTTGCTGCTTCAGCATCCAGACTTCTGCTAAAACGCCAGAATGGCACATCTTTACATCCTTTGTGTCAGCAAAATATTGTTGTATTATTTTTTCAAAGCTATCTGTGAAAGATACTGCTATTAATATTACAAATACTGAAGGTGAATATGAATACATTTACAGTATTTACAGTGAAAATCCAACATTAAGAAGCATGCAAAAAAATCTGAAGCAGAGATTACTGTATGTTTGTTAATATTAATACAAATGTGCTGTGATTGGTTAAGCCTCTTGATTTGCTCTGATTGGCTGGACTGTCTCAGATCATTCATGTGCAGTGATTGGTTAAGGCCATAGACTGTAAAAAAGCTGAAAAGTGTGTTTTTATAGACTTGAATTCTATAAAAAATGTATTCAAAATCTGTCAGAAATGGCCCCTGACATCTTGCTTCAATTATGGCATTTGGAGCCAAAGTCTGCGCATTTGTAATCGTGAAGTATCAAGACCCCGCCCATTTTCCCATTTGACTCGATCACAAACACACAAATCTTGACTTCAATCTTATTTCTTATCACACAAATCCAATTTTAGGTGTTCAATTTTATAATCATTAAAATAACAGAACAATTTTCGGAAAAATTATTTTTAAGTTTGACTTGCATCCTATTCGGGTTTTTTCCTATACTATGGTTGATTGAGTCTCTTCGCTGTGATTGGTTAGTCTGTCTCTAATCATTCAGGTTCAGTGATTGGTCAAACCTCTTTCTGTTCACTATTGATTCTCTGCGTTGTGATTGGTTGGTCTGTCTTGAATCATTCAGATGCAGTGATTGGTCAAGCCTCTTTCTGTTCACTATTAATTCTCTGCGCTACGATTGGTTGATCTGTTTCGTATCATTCAGATGCAGTGATTGGTCAAATCTCTTTCTGTTCACTATTGATTCTCTGCGCTGTGATTGGTTGGTCTGTCTCGAATCATTCAGATGCAGTGATTGATCAAGCCTCTTTCTGTATACTATTGATTCTCTGCGCTACGATTGGTTGGTCTGTCTGGAATCATTCAGGTGCAGTGATTGGTTGAGCCTCATTCTGTGTACTATGGTTGAACGTGTCTATACGCTGTGATTGGTTGGTCTGTCTTGAATCATTCAGATGCAGTGATTGGTCAGGCCTCTTTCTGTTCACTATTAATTCTCTGCGCTACGATTGGTTGATCTGTTTCGTATCATTCAGATGCAGTGATTGGTCAAATCTCTTTCTGTTCACTATTGATTCTCTGCGCTGTGATTGGTTGGTCTGTCTCGAATCATTCAGATGCAGTGATTGATCAAGCCTCTTTCTGTATACTATTGATTCTCTGCGCTACGATTGGTTGGTCTGTCTGGAATCATTCAGGTGCAGTGATTGGTTGAGCCTCATTCTGTGTACTATGGTTGAACGTGTCTATACGCTGTGATTGGTTGGTCTGTCTTGAATCATTCAGATGCAGTGATTGGTCAAGCCTCTTTCTGTTCACTATTAATTCTCTGCGCTACGATTGGTTGATCTGTTTCGTATCATTCAGATGCAGTGATTGGTCAAGCCTCTTTCTGTTCACTATTAATTATCTGCGCTATGATTGGTTGGTCTGTCTCGAATCATTCAGATGCAGTGATTGGTCAAACCTCTTTCTGTTCACTATTGATTCTCTGCGTTGTGATTGGTTGGTCTGTCTCGAATCATTCAGATGCAGTGATTGGTCAAGCCTCTTTCTGTAAACTATTGATTCTCTGCGCTTCGATTGGTTGGTCTGTCTGGAATCATTCAGGTGCAGTGATTGGTCAAGCCTCTTTTTGTTCGCTATTGATTCTCTGCGCTATGATTGGTTGGTCTGTCTCAAATCATTGATGTTCAGTGATTGGTCAAGCCTCTTCTGTTCACTATTGATTCTCTGCGCTGTGATTGGTTGGTCTGTCTCAAATCATTCAGGTGCAGTGATTGGTCAAGCCTCTTTTTGTTCGCTATTGATTCTCTGCGTTGTGATTGGTTGGTCTGTCTCGAATCATTCAGGTTCAGTGATTGGTCAAGCCTCTTTCTGTATACTATTGATTCTCTGCGCTACGATTGGTTGGTCTGTCTGGAATCATTCAGGTGCAGTGATTGGTCAAACCTCTTTCTGTGCACTATTAATTATCTGCGCTATGATTGGTTGGTCTGTCTCGAATCATTCAGATGCAGTGATTGGTCAAACCTCTTTCTGTTCACTATTGATTCTCTGCGTTGTGATTGGTTGGTCTGTCTCGAATCATTCAGATGCAGTGATTGGTCAAGCCTCTTTCTGTATACTATTGATTCTCTGCGCTTCGATTGGTTGGTCTGTCTGGAATCATTCAGGTGCAGTGATTGGTCAAGCCTCTTTCTGTTCACTATTAATTATCTGCGCTATGATTGGTTGGTCTGTCTCGAATCATTCAGATGCAGTGATTGGTCAAACCTCTTTCTGTTCACTATTGATTCTCTGCGTTGTGATTGGTTGGTCTGTCTCGAATCATTCAGATGCAGTGATTGGTCAAGCCTCTTTCTGTATACTATTGATTCTCTGCGCTTCGATTGGTTGGTCTGTCTGGAATCATTCAGGTGCAGTGATTGGTCAAGCTTCTTTTTGTTCGCTATTGATTCTCTGCGCTATGATTGGTTGGTCTGTCTCAAATCATTGATGTTCAGTGATTGGTCAAGCCTCTTCTGTTCACTATTGATTCTCTGCGCTGTGATTGGTTGGTCTGTCTCAAATCATTCAGGTGCAGTGATTGGTCAAGCCTCTTTTTGTTCGCTATTGATTCTCTGCGTTGTGATTGGTTGGTCTGTCTCGAATCATTCAGGTTCAGTGATTGGTCAAGCCTCTTTCTGTATACTATTGATTCTCTGCGCTACGATTGGTTGGTCTGTCTGGAATCATTCAGGTGCAGTGATTGGTCAAACCTCTTTCTGTGCACTATGGTTGAACGAGTCTCTACGCTGTGATTGGTTGGTCTGTCTTGAATCATTTGAGTGCATTGATTGGTTGAGCCTCATTCTGTTCACTATTGATTCTCTGTGCTGTGATTGGTTGGTCTGTTTTGAAGCATTTGGGCAGTGATTGTTTAAGCCTCATTCTGTGCACTGCGGTTGTTTGATTCTCTGCGCAGTGATTGGTTGGTCTGTCTTGAATCCTTCACTGCACTAAGCTGGCGTAAATGATTAAGCAACTGGTTTAATTCCTAGTTAACAGACACTGAGAAACGGATAAATGAATGAATGAATGTCTCACCTGTGCAGGAGTAATCATCAATGCGGATAAATCCAGTGTGACAGATGCACATGAAGGATCCGGCTGTGTTCATACACTGTGTGTTTTCATGACAGTAGTGTCTGCCCTCAGCACACTCATCGATATCTGTGAAAACATCAGAAAATAAATCACTCATCCACTTAGAAAAACATCTGGTGCATACTTCAGATTATATGAGGAGAACGATAATGACATAAAACTCAAGATCATTTCTGGATTCAAGAGTCAAGATTCATTCTGTGACTCTGTAATCTAAGAGAAAGATCTCATCAGACCAGTAAACACACGGCAGAGCCAAGTCCCGGCCATTTGACACGACTCCTTAAATTTATCACACTGCGATCAAATAAAAGGTATTAAATCAAATCTCATAGACTTACAGATCTAATAAAAAGCCTTATGAATTTTCCTCAGCACCGTACTGTTGTATTTCTGATCAATTCAAAGTGGCTTTATGGCTCAGGGCTTCAATTGAAACTTTAACCCAATTTACTTCGAACTCTTGTCCTTCAGCATAACCTCTGTCATTTCTCTTCTTTCCAGTAATTCACTTAACTTTCACTTCATCTACAGCTTGTGTGATTAAACCTCTCTATTCTGAAAGAGAATTACCAGATCATCCTTCAGAAACGCACACAAAACACAAGGCACACGCTTTCAGCTTGGAGAAAATCCAATGACCTTGATTCAGTCAAGAGTAAATCGCTGCGTCTTACACTTTGAATAAACGCCCGTCCTCCTGTCGTGTGTGTCATGATACCGCGGTACACACACCCTGCTTTACCACATATAAGAGTCAAAGAGACGAGTACTCAACTCTGTTTTCCTGTTAGTTTTTTCTGTGTTTAAATCAATCATAGTGAAGCACTCATAAATCAGAGTTTGACACAAACACAGTAAATGTGCACGAGAATCCTGACGCCTGTAAACAAACAAAAAAAAAAACAGTAACAATTACAGCACAGGCCAAATAAAAAAGTCTTGAAAGCATATTGTCTGACCACTACTTCATATGCATTTTATTTCCATATATAAACACTTTAGATGTCCGCACCTTTAAAAGTAAATTACGAATAAAATTATTTTTTTTACGAATGGATCAAAATGAGTGAGTGTTGCAGATGCACAGTTCATGTATGCATTGCGTGAAACCGGATATAGCAGCTATGTGTCTGAAACTGCCGAATGTTGCATCTATTTACATTTATATCTATGGTCGGGGACTAGTTTGCATATTCAATGAACCGCATATACCAAAGGAGGCATGAGTGTAGTTACACAAGCTGTTTTAAAGCACAAAGAAATG
This sequence comes from Misgurnus anguillicaudatus, assembly GCF_027580225.2. Classification (NCBI taxonomy): domain Eukaryota; kingdom Metazoa; phylum Chordata; class Actinopteri; order Cypriniformes; family Cobitidae; genus Misgurnus; species Misgurnus anguillicaudatus. The sequence goes on from NC_073342.2 coordinate 32,257,110, forward strand.
ACTGTTATAGGAAAAACTTTATGCTATTATGATGCTAAAAGTTTTACCTGATAAAATGATGGACTACAGGGGGACTGTAATAAAACTAAGCAAACTATAATAATGCATTTACATACTTTATGAAGCTTACATTAAAAATATATTAAAATAATCATTCTTTGTAAGTTATATACTGTTAACATACTACATAACATTTAAATTTTACTTAATAGATGTTAATGTGGGAACTTTATGCAGTACTATCACAGACCTCTTGAAGACCGCTCATATTTCTGTTTTACTTTTTACTCAAGTATTTACTACAGTAAATGGAGTTCAGATGTGAAACCCTCTGCGTCTGACATGTTTTCATGTAAATAAGAATTTTTTATATTACTCTTATATTAAGCTTTAGTAATTTCACTTTAATGGAAATGAAAAGATTATTAGTCTGTAATTGAAATGCCTTATTTTCAGAAATGTCACTTTAGTCTTTTCATTGGTATTAACAAATTTGTCTGACTTTCACAGCATGCTAGCATTTTTGCAAAAATATTCCACTTCTAAAAAATCACATCTTTGGACAAGACATAGTAAACTGTTTATCTGATTAGTCATTTTGAGGACTTTGCTGAAAAATCTTTATTGCATTTAACGATTCTGCCAACAAACTGGGATTAAGCAGATTTGAAGCTAAAGTATTTGATGAAGGTATAATACAGAGCATTTGGTTAATATCATTATCTAAGTTTTGATTTAAACCTTCATAACTTACAAAATACAGCTAAGTAGCACCATGAAAAAATAATAACATGATAACATTAAAAAAAAACATGTTTTGACAAAAATGTTAAAAATCGGATTTATCTTGTTTTGCAACGAAACTCTTCAAATGCAAATTGTTTAGCAAAAAGCTGAAATAATTGCATTTTTGTGACGGAATTTTGTTAGAGATCAGATTCAGAACGATTATCAAAACATAAACAGAGTTTAAAATTAGTAAATAGTTTTTTCATAAATTGGGTAAGTGGATAATCGTGGTATTACAGATTAACATAAAAATTCATCAGGAACACGTTTTTTTTTCATGCAAATGTTTTCTCTTAACTCATTAACTCAAAATTATTTTCTATAAATATATAAACATACAAATTATATCAAATTAAAGAACACACCCTCTGCTTTCAAACAAACAATAAACAAACAAACAAACAAACAAACAAACAAAATGGGGAAAAAATCTTTCATTATATATTTACTTTTTCTACTTAATTTAACCACTGAAATATGGATATTTCTCTTCAAAAATACAACATTTTGAGCAAAAAGCTTAAAAAAATTGCGTTTTTGTAAAGGAATTTATGTTAGAGATCAGACTCAGAATGACTATCAAACATAAAGGCACCCTACTGAAAAATCCAGCTAAAATGAGCATAAGCTGGTAGCTGGTTTTAGCTGGTTTAAGGTGGTTTATGCTGGTCCTCCCAGCCTGATAAAGCTGGTCATGCTGGTGGGCCAGCTGGTATTCCAGCATGACCAGCTAAGTCCAGCTAGACCAGCTTAAAATGTGACCAAAACACACCTAGACCAGCTTGCTACACCAGCAAAACCAGCTTCCTACACCAGCAAAACCAGCTAAAACTAAGCTGGGGACCAGCTAAAACCAGCTCACCAGCTTATGCTGGTCTTAGCTGGATTTTTCAGTAGGGCAGTTAAAATAAATCATTAAATCTTTTTAACTTCCGTTTTTGATACATTCGGTTTGGCTGGTGGTTAAAAGCGGTATTACACTTTCACTTTGAAATTCGTCCAGAAAGGCATATTTATTAGTTAAATATGAACTCATAAATGACGAGATAACTCGTCAATGGCGGTGAATGAGTTAATTGATGAGAAAACTCGTCAATGGCGGGGAAAGAGTTAACAAATTTGACGTTCGTTGCATGCAAGCTTTTTTGGAAAAAATTCAACTTCAAAAACACTTCTTTGGACAAGACAAAGTAAACTGTTTATCTTCTGTGCATTTTTGAAGACTGTTGAAAAATGTTTGTGGCGTTTAACAATTCTGCCCACAAAGTGGTATTTCTGAATGACCTAAGGCCAGGATAAAGTGGATTTGAAGCAAAGGTATTTGATAAACGTATATATGATAATACGTGCTGAGAGCATTCGCAATTCGCTCCTCAACTGTGCAATTATTTGAGTTGTATTTTATGATTTGTATGCAGTGTTTCAGTCTACTCGAGCATGAGCTTTTATCTGTGGGTGACATTATTCTCTCTCAGTGTGGTCTGTCTGCTTGTAGGTAGATAACACACTGTGTGTTTGCCTGACAGGCCGAATGCTAGAAGATACAGAGTGGTCTCCCACAGATCTGCGCTTGTGGCTCATATTCCTAACATTTAATCACATTTATGAACAGCTGAAGTCTAATAACAGCTACCTCACACTACAGATGTGCTAAAGGATATGATTTAAAACCAACTCGTCAACGAATTGAGTAACTTAGACTCATTACACATGACATCTTCAAGACTAGACTAATTATCTTTATATACTGAAGTGCTTCTTTTATTGTGTTGATGGTGGATCAAAACTATACATGAGAGTTTAAAACAGATGACCACATTTAACCGTGAACGAGTTGATTTAAGACAATCTTTACAATCAAGTCAACTAAAATGTAGATACCTGAATAACAGCTAGTTTAATGGCACAGACATCTTTATTGCCTTTTATATTAGCCATTAAGTATTAAGGTTTATTGGAGCGTAACACAGAAGTGCATTTTGAGTACGTTCAATGGACCTGCAATGTGCTGCAATTTTCACCTGCGTCCTCGCATAAAGGACGTATTTATCTTTAAGAAGGTCGTGATGCTAAAAAAACAAGTTTGAGGTTTTAGCAAGGTTAACTTCCCCAAGACTTTTAAATAGAAAATGCGCATTGATTTCTCACGTCAACCGAGGGTTCGATAAACACCCAGAGCCTTGTCGCAAAGACATTTCTTAAGCGCAGACTCCACTTAGTAAATAACCCATCACGTGAGCTCATACTAATGAATGTTCGTCCTTAACAGAGAAAGAGTTTAACATCGACGAGCAGACCTCGGTCATTAAAGATCCACTCGACTCTAATGCAGGAGGAAAAATCCCACAAAGAGAAGAATCCTTGAAAATGTCTTAAATAATTAATGAGCTTTGGCACAATGACTACAAAGCTGCAATAACATGAAAAAGGGACGGCGGCATCAAGTCCTCCGAACGTGCCGCTATTGTCTCATTACCTTGCGTTTACAGCCAATAAATCACGACGCTATCTGAAACGCTTTGTCATTCGGCTCTGGAAGCGCATAATAAAGCTAGTGAACTTTTCTGCGGTACAGCGAGAGAGAATGGACTGTGGCAGGCCGAATTAATCCTAATGAATTGTTTCGTCTCCTATAAACCGCTCTCTAAACGAAAAGCAGAACGATGCGATTCATAAAGCGAGTGCGTCCCGTGAGAGCTCTGAAACAAACTGACAAAAATCTCAGCCCTCAAACAACATCAGATTGTAATCGATTGTCATTTACAGCTCATTCAGAGGAGATGACTAAAGTCACAAGAGGTTCAGACGTGGATGAAAGACAGAGAAACTTTTATAAGAAAGTTAAATGCATACTACAAATAGAAAGAGAGTAAAAGGGCAATAAAAAAATTTCATTTCCATAATGACCAGTGTAATCATAATGGTTATAGTTCTACCAGAAAGACTCGAAGATAGGTTAAGACTTGATTGCACCTTGTGAAATGAATGACGTAACATTCGAGTTTCCTGGTAGAACTTGCGCTACGCTACGCTAAAGCTAACACTTACGGGTTTAAGGGGCGGTTAACAAAAAAAACGAGACTGCACCGTTTCCCCCCCGTCCTTTCGTATGCATTTTTCGACACGGTCTTCTGAATAGTTGAAGTAGAAAAAGAGCATGGTGCACAAGACGCGTAATCACATCCCTGCACGTGTGCCAATGAAAGCGTCTATATGTGTGCGCTTGCTGCGCAGCTACACTTAAAATAACGTATTTGTGGGCGCAAAAGATGCAAAATGTAAATCGCCCCTAAGACATGCTTTTTTAGGCCTTAAATAATGACACACATATCAGTAAATTTACAAGCACAAACCTGAGTAAATTGTGTTGCGTGATTCATTTAAATAATCTCCTCATAAATTTTGAAAGGGAAACTCTTATAAATGCATATGCAATAAGGTCAGTCGCACAAATATCTGTGTCCATGTACATCACCTAACTCAAACTACCAAAAGTAGCACAAATGAGCGTAGGGTTTAAGGGGAAGTTCACATTTCGCGTCTAAAATTTTTCTCTGATTTTTCACTGTTCTTTCCTATTCTTTCAATGCGGGATTCTGAAAAGTTAACGTGTTTTCAACTGGCTGCAGTGCCGCCGCACCTAGAAAAAAAGACCATGTCGCACCGGGTGGGCAGCACAAATGTGTTGCGAGACATGATCGTGTCACTTTCTATTTGAGCACGTTTGCGGCTACAATTAAAATAACGTTTTTGAGCAGAAAAGATGCGAAACGTGAATCGCCCCTAATGGTGCATACACACCAAACACAAGTTCAATGATTTGCACGAGTAGATTACATGCAAAGTCAATGCAAAGATGCAATCAGACGCGCGGGGCAATACGAATGACGTGAATTAGGCAGCGCGATTGCCAAGAAAACACGCGCTATTCACCTCAAACGCGCCTTTGCGCAAGTTGAAAATATTCAACTCAAGCAAAAAATTCACATGACACAAAATTAAATCCTGCGAATAATCCAGAGCGAGCAACGCTGATGCTACGCGTTTGGTGTGTACATAGCATAAGATAATGGCGCAAATATCAGTAAATTTGACAAGAGCAAACCATTTAAATAATCTCCTCCCATACATTTTGTTTCTGAAAGGAAAACTCTTATAAATGCATATGCAATAATGAGTCCATGCCTTTTCAATGATAATTTTTCACAGTGTGTCTTTAGTAAATCCTGACAGTAGTTTTTTAACGGCAAAAGAAGGCCCTTAATTTTTGATCTACTTCACCCAACTCAAACTACCAAAAGTAGCGCAAATGAGCACAGGGTTTATGGGGGAAGTTCACATATCGCATCTAAAACTGTGCAGAAAACGCAACTATGACAATGTTTCCTTGTTCTTTTTCTATTCTTTCGACACGGCATTCTGAAAAGAACGTATTTTCAACTGGCTGCAGTGCTGCCGCATCTAGAAACCTAGTGTCACTCTCTATTTGAGCACGCTTGCCAATACAATTAAAATAGCGTATTTTAGCTCAAAAAAATTGAATCGCCCCTAATGGTGCATACACACCAAACGCAAGTTCAACGATTTGCACGAGTAGATTAAATACAAAGTCAATGCAAAGATGCAATCAGATGCGTCCTCGCATGGGGCGATGCGAATAATGCAAATTGGGCAGCGCGATTGCCAAGAAAGCATGCGCTATTCACTGCAAACGTGCCTTTGCGCAAGTTGAAAATATTTAACTCAAGCGAAAAATTCACATGACACAAAATTAAATCCTTGCGAATAATCCAGAGCGAGCAACATGATGCTACGCATTTGGTGTGTACGTAATGTAAGTCATGCTTTTTAGGCATTAAATAATGGCGCAAATATAAATAAATTTGACAAGAGCAAACCATTTAAATAATCTCCTCCCATACATTTTGTGTCTGAAAGAAAAACTTATATGCATGAGCAATAATGCATATGCAATAATGCAAAAATATTTGAATCCATGCCTTTTCAACGCTAATTTTGTGTGTCTTTAGTATATCCTGACAGGAGTATTTTAATGGCAAAAGAAGCGCTTGGCATGTCAGCCGCAAGCTGTTAGTAATCTGGCCCTTGATTTTTTTTATCTACATGACTCTCGTCTCATTATTTTTTTAGACTAGTTACTGGTTGGAAGCATAAAATATCAACGGGTTTGCAGACATTAAACAATTAAAAATAAAAGCATTTCACAATGACATAGAAGAACCAGACTGATAGAAAATTTCTGTTTCACAAAGGAAAAAAGAAAGGTTTCTTTTAATAACCTTTGACTGAATGGTTCTTTGAGGAACCAATAATGGTTGTTCTGTGGTATCGAGAACCTTTTAGGCACCTTTATTTTTAGGAGTGTATTCTTCACAGTAATTACACTTCAAATTCAACAAAACTTTTACTGTCACAGCAAATTACCCCGATCACCTCCCAACATTTCCCCATTTAGACCTCCGGCAAATGACATTCATCACCGGATTTACTTAGCATTCAGTCCTTCACTACATGTATACGGCTCATTTACATCATTGAACAGAGTCTTACCCTGGTAATTTACAGTCATTTCAATCTCTACAGCCTCAAGGTCATCAAGCTTTTTAACTCTTTCGCCGTCAATCAAAAGAAAACGCTTCCCTGCCAATGACGACATTTTCCGTCTTTCCGCAATACTGCTATTATCCACCCTTCCACAACTTTTTAAACCCGGAAGTATTGCCCTATGGCAAGCGGCTGCATGTCCGTGTCTGTTTTAAAGATCGCTCTGAATGGGATCTCTATGAAAAGTCTGTCACAAAAATCAAATTATCTCTGCTTTTTGCTCAAAATGTGGTGTTTTTGCAGAAACCTACCCATATTCAAAAGCTGATTACAAAAGAACTACTGAAGGTAGGATGAAACGTTTTTTTTGTTGTTTTTTTTAAAGCAGAGGGTCAGTTCTTTCATTTGGTCTATTGTATGTTTGTATATTTAAAGAAGAACATTTTCTGGAAGGCATTAAACTTTTGTGAAAAACATGAAAAACGCTGGCGCTGGCTGGCAACTTTTTAAAAAAAAAGCTGTCGGAGAAAGAGTTAAGAGATTACCAAAAATTAAACTGACTGATAGCATCCTTTAACTAACAGATCTACTATAAGTCAAACTGTTATTCAGAGCTGGATTTATGATGTTCTTCTGTTTTGAGTCATGAACGCCTTCATTTCGCTTTGACTCTGAAGGTGTGAATTGAATGCAATGTTGCAGTTATATAATGCAGGAGCTCCAGCGAAGTCTACAATAATCCGGACACACTTCACTTCATCATCCGTCTCTTCTGCTGTTTGATTGAAACTCATGCAAACCAGCGTGAACATGCAGGAAAACACGCTTTCCACTCGGGTTGGGCGTGTGTGAAAGAGAAACCTGCTGGTTTGAGTATTCCCACGAGTCCATGGCACTCCACCTCTCGTATGAAATATTGAAACAGGACTGATCTCATCAGCAGAGACAGAGCTCTATTTTTAACTTGCCAATGCTCATGATGCCTTTAAAGAACTATGTAGCGTGTCGAGAGAGATATTCCACGCTTCTCTGCCTGCATAATGAAGAGAGGAAACGTCTTTCCAATCTCTTGATGTTCAGGGTTGCGAGACAATAACGAAGGTTAGGCGGGGACCTGACATGTCTGCCGCAAGGTTTCCACGGTGTTTAGTGATTTTCTATCATGTTTGATGAGAAACATGGCAGTAAAGGTGACAAGTTTTGCTGAACGTGTTGCTGTATGCTAGCAAGGTCATGGGTTCACATACACGTCTGTTCCTTTGATGGAAAGCTCCAAAAAAAAAGCATGTAAAGAATACATATTATAAAATAATGTAATGTAACATAAAATACGCTCTATAAAATGTTGGGTTGTTAAACCAAAATGGACTCCCCAACCGTTCTAGGACTGCAAGATATTGAAGAAAACGACAATATGCTATATTTTGCTAAATAATGCAATATAAGATATTCAGTTTGTAAAATCTATTTCAATCATTATAAAAAATATTTAAAAACTAAAATTATATATCCAACATAAATGTTTCACATAAACAACTTTCTGATAAAAACATCACTTTCTTTGTCTCGCTGGTGTCCGCTATCTGCATTTACCTTAAACTTTGACTATAACTTAACTTTTTAAAGTATTCAAATCATTCAGTTATTATTTCACAACCTGTAGTTAATTTTAACCAAATGGCTGTGGTTGAAACGACAATTTTAGAGTGTAATATTTCAATTAAATTTATTTACAATTCAGCAGCTTGATTTAAAACAAAGTTGCTATATAAAGTAACTTTATATAAATACGAGAATAGGAAAAGAAAATAGATATATTACACAACAATTATGTAGTAAAAAACTGAAACAATTTTTTCCTTACATTTAAAAAAAAATTTACAAAAGCTGTCAAAAAAATCTATTTACAGGGATCTACAAAAACAACAAACGCAGTATTAAGTGTGCCACGCCAGTAGATGGCGATGTTACCTTGTAAAGAAACACTACATGCCCGCAAACATACAGAGCGATAAATACAAACAATCAAGAAAGCAAAAGCATCGAGCAGTTTTGCTTATATAGATAATAAGGTGGACTATAAGACAGACAAATTTTGTAAACTTTTTTAGAGACGCGTTTTAACTCTTTCCCCGCCAGCGTTTTTTAAAAAGTTGCCAGCCAGTGCCAGCATTTATGATTTTTACAAAAGTTTAATGCTTTCCAGAAAATATTCTACTTTAAATATATAAACAACCAATATATATTAAATGAAAGAACAGACCCTTTGCTTTAAAATTCATCCTATCTTCATTTGTTCTCTTTTTGTCACCTCTCAAATATGAGTAGGTTTCTTCAAAAAGACCAAATTTTGAGCAAAAAGCTGAGAAAAGGTGTTTTGTGAAGGACATTTGATAGAGATAAGATTCAGAACGATGATCAAAACATACATGGAGTTTGAACTGTTTGCACTAAGTTGAGTAAGAGCGCCACCTTGTGGATAATAGAGGAAATACGGATTGCCAGAAAAACTCAGCAGGGAAGCGTTTTCTCTCATTTGACGAGATAACTTGTCAAGGGCAATTCTATATATTAACTATTTCCACGCCATTGACGAGTTATCTTGTCAATTAGGAAAAAATGAAGAGTTTCGTTGCAAAACGAGATAACTCCGTTTTTTTATTTTTCAGAAATCTCGTTTTTGGGTTGTGCATTTCAATTATTATCAGTTTAACTGCAGTTGGTTTGTTTTGATTTAAACCTTTATAACTTAAAAAATACAGCTAAGTAGCACCATAAAACAAAATAATAACATGATAACATAATAAACATGTTTTGACAAAAATGTTAAAAACGGAGTTATCTCATTTTGCAACGAAACTCTTAAAATGCTTCCCTGCCAATGACGCTTTTATTTGCTAGGTGTCACCCTTACCCAGCTTATAAAACACTGAAGCATCCACTGATCCAAAAACAGTAAAAATTCTTTGTATGTTTTGTTCTCAGTTATGCCTATAAACTGAATATCACATGCAAGACATTGTCTTGTAAATGGCCCCTCATTCATTTATTATAAATTATCATAAGAATCCATCAAATTCCAAATCAAAGAGCAAAGAATCTAATGACAAGAAGCATCACATAATATACTGGATTGTCCACAAAAAGCATCATCAAAGGTGTTGCATGATATATGCCCCATTGTGAGATCATCGATACAGGGCAGTTTACTATGGTAATTTATTTAGTTGTTCACTTTTTACTCATTTATGACAATCCACTGGATTGGTGGACAAAACTCCAAGGGCAGCTGGCAACATTCTTGCCATTACGTGTCATTGATGCCCAGGCGCTCTGAAATTTCTCGCGTGCCAGGAACACATTACAAGCTCTCTCATGCGAGGAAAAGCACGCATTGCGGGTTGGTGTTGCAAGTGCGTGTTATCCTGGAATGTTAATGCAAAACTATAATGATAATAATAATAATATAATATGCAAACGATCATCATGAAGGCCCGCTATCGTCCATATGTCTGCCTATCGTCACACAACCCTACTACACAAATTTTCCCATTAGATTTCCATCGAAAATAACATTTCACTGTGATATAATAGTATCATACACCCACATCATCTGAATGCTCTTCAATGTTGCCAAAAACAGTCAATAAAACTACAGCTATTGCATACGCAACCAGAATCTACAAATGGTTTCCATGTAAACAGCTAAGAGCAGATAGTTAATGATGGAAACCTCAGCACCAGGTGTTACGTCCTAACCAGCAAGGTTAAAAAGAACAAGGTGACAAATTAAGTCTGAAAGTAGGACACTGCCGGTGAATCCGTCTCACCAGACAACATTTCTAGGTTACACATGGCTTGCGTTTTTTCATAAGTCGTATTTTCCAAAACATGTTTTTGCTGCAGGTTTTTCTCTCGCGAGCTTCCCGAACCAAATCCCACAGGTACGTTTAGGAAAACCGTCCCCTCCTTCCAACTGCGTGTTCATTGTAAGCCGGTGTGTTTGATAGCATCTTTAATTATTCATATTCTCCAGGTCTTTGATAATTACCTGACCAGCCGTGCGTGAGGCGAGGGGCGGGCAACCGTTGGGTCGCTCCTACGCATCTCCGGGGTTTATTTTTAGCCACCGAGATGAACAGGTTTCATTAGAGACCCGACTGATGTGCGGGGAGGTGACGGGGGCGCGGCGTCCCCAGAAACTCAGCCACAGTCATTAGATATTCTGCAAAAGTAGGGCAGACGGAGCTCGGCTCGGCTTTGAGAGGAAGCAGAGGATGAGGAAGGTGGAGGGGAAAGACACTGATGACTTACTCACACGGATATGAAATATCAGCCAATTAAAATGCCAAAGGAAGAAGAAATCTGACAGGGATGGATGGATCACCGTGTTGATCAAATTCTTATTCAAGCTATGCACAATGATGTCACTGAGAGAGAATCTGTTGTTTCCAGTGCTGATAAAACTTTCCTATAATAATAGGAAAATGTTATACGCGGATGCGAATGTCACGTGTGCACGTCTTGCGCTACACATCCATCTTGACAGTTCAGCTGACTCATTAAAGAATGATTGATTGACAGCTCACCTTCACAGTATGCGCTGTCCTCACGCAGGGGGCGGTACCCGTTCTTACAGCTGCAGCCGGCTCCTGCGTCTAAGTTTATGCAGTCTGAGTTCTCTGCGCAGATGTTGTTTTCAGCGCAAAAGTCGTGACCTTTAACACAGGGTAGAGGAGATTAAAGTCACTCGTTTCTGTAATATTATGTAGTATAGCGATAAATCCAACAGGTCAATTAAATAAGATTTAATTTGAATTTAAAATGGGATGTTTTGTATGTAAATACCTCTGCAGACTTTGCAGCATCGGTCTGTGAGCGTCACTTGTTCAGATTCAGGACAGGTGAGCTCTGGACAGTCTTCAGTGTTTGATACTCTGTGCATCGTGCGATCCTGGAAGCAGAACAGAATATAAACTACATGAAGCCGAGCTGAAGAACTGAGTTTACAGTCCTGAAGACGAACCGGCATCATCTCATTTGCATTTGTAGCGTTTGCTTCTACAACACAAACTTGCTGAGTATTTAAATATATATGAGATAGTAAAAGTCTCTCAAATATAAATTCTTTAAAATATTTTGTATTGAAGTCTTAGAGAATCACAAAATACTGAATTCATTAAATGATTGTATTTTATAAGTCCCAAACTTTATTTGTATGTTTTGCTGTCGAAATGTACAAAATCTCACTGTGTATGTGTGTTACCCATGAATACAAATGAGCTCATCCTGTCAATACTTAAACCAAAAACATCTCTACAGTAAACATCACTCGTACCCTGCACTCGAACAGCTGACAGGGTCTACTGGGATGATGAACCGCACGACGATCTCCCTCCACCAACATCTGCTCGGAAAACAGGCACATCGCTGCAAAGAAAGAAAAACAAATATCAACAAACACTACAACACACACACACACCTGTGGACAGAAACATACACACCTGTGTACAAACACACACCTGTGCACTGAAACACACACACCTGTGCACTGAAACATACACACCTGTGCACTCAAACACACCTGCACACGCACAGAAACACAAGACACCTTTGCACAAACTTAACCTGTGCACACACACATACCTGAGCTCAAACACACAACTATGCACAAACACACAACTGTGGATGCACACACACCTGTGCACAAACACACACACCTGTGCACAAATACACAACTGTGCACACACACATCTGCACAGAAACACACACACACCTGTGCACAAACACACATCTGTGCACAAACAAACCTGCACATGCACAGAAACACAGACACCTGTGCACAAACAAATAACTGTGCTCAAACACACACCATTCCTTAAAACACATCTGTGCTCAAACACACACACCTGTGCACAAACACACCTGCACACGCACAGAAACACAGACACCTTTGCACTACCACACACCAGTGCACAAACACACAACTCTGCGCACACACACACACACCTGTGCACAAACACATACCTGCGCTCAAACACACACCTTTCCCTAAAACACATCTGTGATCAAACACACACCTGTGCACAAACACACACACGTGTGCACAAACACACATCTGTGCACAAACACACCTGCACCTGCACAGAAACACACACACCTGTGCACAAACACATACCTGGGCTCAAACACACACATTCCCCTAAAACACATCTGTGCTCAAACACACACATGTGCACAAACACACATCTGTGCACAAACACACCTGCACATGCACAGAAACACACACACCTGTGCACAAACACATACCTGTGCTCAAACATACAACTTTCCCCAAAACACATCTGTGCTCAAACACACACCTGTGCACAAACACACCTGCACACGCACAGAAACACAGACACCTTTGCACTACCACACACCAGTGCACAAACACACAACTCTGCACACACACATCTGCACAGAAACACACACACCTGTGCAAAAACACACATCTGTGCACAGAAAGACACACCTGTGCACGCACACACCTGCACAGAAACACACAACTGTGCACAAAAACAACTGTGCAAAAACACAAACCTGTACACACACATCTGCACACAAACATACACCTGCACACAAACTCACACACAAACACACCTGTGCACAAACAAACACATACTTAAGTGTTAGGTAAATAGACGTGTGTTCAGAAACAAATGCATACTTTTATTAATGTATTAATGTTATTGTGCTGTTAGTGCACTCTGAAGTCTACATCTTGTTTAACATGAAGGTTTCTTCACTATGGAGATTTAGACTCAGACTGTAATTGTTGTTTGCTGTTCATTCTGAAGTGATAATTGCTCCCAGGACAGAAACGATCACTTCAGAATTGTGATTGTGCATTAAATGTGTAATTAAATCACAGCATATAAACTAAAGCTGTGTCTCTGTTAACTGATGGGTCAAACCTGAGTCACAGACAGAAGAAAATAACAACTCAAATGCAGATAAACACAAACTATATGAAATATACAACACAACATACACATCAATTGTTATCAAACTTTAAAGAGTTCAGATGCAAAAGCCTCTAAAGGCAACTTTCGTCAATAATAATATTAACCAAATGCTCTCGACACGTACTATACTTTCATCAAATACATTTTTACAGCGGGGAAAATACGTATTTGACACATCAGCATTTTTATCAGTAAGGGGATTTCGGTGTCATTTCACTTTTTATTTATTATGACTCAACTTGTATACTTAAATGTTCTGATATCTTTGTATGAATTCAATATTTGGCTTGATGGCTACATCTGGTGAAATTTTTCTGTCAATAGCCCACTTAGAAATCCCCTTACTGATAAAAATGCTGATGTGTCAAATACTTATTTTCCCCGCTGTAAATACTGAATAAAAAATACGAATTAACCAGAAATCATGCCGGACACACTTAACGGGTTTTGCATCTGTGCTCTTCATTTCATCCCTCAGATGTTTGTAAGTATGCATGTAGTAACTATGCCCTCTATTATATATAAAATATTTTTTAATCAATGTTGCTGTTGAGTATTAAAACAATTGTTTAACAGTAATTATAATGAATGTGTAATTAAATGATCTAAACCTTGAGTTATTGTATAAACATAATATCATTTAATTACATGTGTGGATGAATGAATGTGTCTCAGCAGGGTAGATCAATGTCCATCCGGAGCTTTACAGCACCACAAATAAAGAAACAAAACCTTTCATGGGTAGATATTTCATGAAAAGAGTCCATCACTGCCACAAAGAGACATTTCTGTCAAATGATTTTAATGAAAAAATATATTCTGAAATGAATTTTAATGTGTGTGACATTGAGCTGAATATATGTGAAAAAAACCCGAACGTGTAGTGGCTTAAAGACTCCATTAACTGTGTTCACATGTGAAAAATATAATAATCATGTCATTTGTGACCCTGCATGTGAAATCAATCTTTGACGCTTCTGATCTCATTATTAGATTATGAGACTTTAACCAGGACTTCATAGACAATCACATAATATCAATAAATGGTGTATGTATTGATCAGTGGCCAAAAATAAATGCTACTGATTACATGATAATAATATTTTAAGTTGTTCATTAACTCGACAGGTTGAGCTTCTTTGACTTTTGCTGTGAGATGAAACACTCGCTGGTGTCTACGAGTATGAATATTCATTGAGTATAACTGATGATATAACAGGGTCATCTTCACTTCTGTGATTTATGAATGAATTAATGAGCAGAGATGATAATGAGCCGAATGAAAGCCTTGGATCAGGACACAATCACCACTCATGTATTTTGTTAAAATTGTGCATCAGGGTGAAGTCATCTAACGGATGATCTGTTCACAAAAACACAAAGCTTAACAGTGACGGTATTCCTTCTCAATAAAGGTCTTTCGAGAAACATCATCTCCTCAATAAAGTAGCTACTTAAGATCAAATTTGCATAACCCTTGCGGGGCTCTGACTTATTGGCTGCTGATAAATAATTGATTTGAATATGCAAATGTACTGGTTGACACCTCTGGAGGAGACGTGTGAATGTATCTTAGCAACACAGGCGTGTGGTCAGTTGTCGAGAGAGAGTGTGTGTTTGTGTTTGTGTGTGTGTGTGTGTGTGTGTAAGGAGAAGGAAGTGCTATTGTTGGCATTGAAGAGTAGCAGAACACCCACAGAAGACGAGCTGAGTGTAAGATTTTGTGCGTGCATGTGTGCGTGTATGTGTGTTACTGTCTCTGTGTGTGTGTGTGTGTGTGTGCGCGTGCGTGCGTGCGTGTGTGTGTGTGTGTGCTTGTGTTTCTGTATGGCAGAACACTCACAGTAGAAGAGCTGAGTTCATGCGTGTGTGCGCGTGCATGTGCGTGTGTGCGCGTGCATGCGCGTGTGTGTGCGCGTGCATGCGTGTGTGTGTGCATGCATGTGTGTGTGTGTGTGTGTGTGCGTGCACGTGCATGCGTGTGTGTGTGTGTGTGTGTGTGCACGTGCGTGTATGTGTGCGTGTGCATATGTGTGTACATGTTTGTGTGTGCGTGCGTGCGTGTGTATATGTGTGTGTGTGTGTGCATGCGTGTACTCACACTGACACTCCTTGCAGCAGTTTCCTGGCACATACGCTGCAGTCGTACCTTCAGGACAGTCAAGCAATGGACATAAAATCTTCTCGCAGCGGACCGTTCCATTCTAAAACAACATATAAACATTCAGTCTGTGCTGGAAGAGATACAATAAACTACTGTAAAGATACAACACTAAAGTTATTACCGAGATTTATATATAAGACGATAAAGATCCACAGAGATGCTAATAATGTATTCAACAAATAAAATGTAACTACAACTGAATAATAAAACGGTAACACTTTCCAATAAGGATGAATTTATTAACATTAGTAAATGCATTAGCTAACAATAAGCTTTTTATCATTTATTCATCTTTGTTAATGCCAATACATTTATTCATGTTAGTTCAATGCTAAAATTAACATGAAGTAAGATTTAATAAATGCTGTAGTAGTGTTGTTTATTGTTAGTTCATGTCAGCTTATGCATGAACTAATGTTAACAAATACCTTATTGTAAAGTGTTACTATAACAACTGTAAATAAACAACTGTATTTAACTAAATATTTATGTCCGGGAATGTTAACAAAGTTAGAGAAGTCACGCCTGTAGGCGGCAATCTTTGCAACGCCTCCGAGTAGTTATTTCAGTCATGCAAGACTAAAATCCTATCTATTCGAATGTGGAAAGAAAGATATCTCTAAAATCATGTGCTAAAGTCACAATTATACACATTTCTGACCAACAATTAAACCTGACATCAAATCTACCATCATTTTTGCTTCTTTAGCTCAAATTACACTATAAAGATGGTTATTTGAGGTCTTTTTAGTGTTGGTTGTCAAGCACTACACGTGACTGTACAGAGAATCATCATCAGTCTTTATCAATTGATGATTGGTTCTTTTAACTGGAAGGCGGGACTTCCGTCACCATATTGAGCGTTAAATTGTCCACTATACATAATGGCAGTGTGACTTTAACAAATGAACCACCAGCTTACCCACAAAATAACTTCAGACTTTTTCAACAAGAAGATTATGGCTTAAAATCTATTATAATGCGATTCTTTAAAAACTCAGTATAAAAATGTCAAACCACATAACTATTGTCAACGATCCAACGAGTTTTTCTCCCTGAACCCTGTCAGACATCCCTTCAATATAAGATAATGTTTCTTTCATTAACTGACTGTTACTGGTTTCACTGGGATGTCTTTCTCATCCCAACTGCTACTGAAGATCTTCTGAATCTTTTTATGTTTGGACACACTCGGTGCACTGGGAACCAGCAAACGCCCATCACAGATGTTCAGGGACTTCTTAAGAGAGGACACAATTCTTTTGTCTGTCACTTATCGTTCGGCAAAATATTCATCTTAATAAATCTGTAATGAATGTAGAAGAGATCACACGAGAAATAGCTTTCAAATTTTAATGTCATTGCTGCGAAACGACACAAAGAATCACATCAGCACGTGTGTAACCCGTAATATTGGGTTGCGTTTGACCTTAGATACGCGGTGAAAATCTCATTATCATTTACACAACACTGTGACGCATGACTAATAAACTAATTGCAGAGCGTGTGATTAGGTGAGGATCTGTGTGTTATCTAGTGAGAGAGATGCATTACTTTGCACACCAGACGCAAATGAAGCAAATAAATCACGTTATTCGTGCATAGTTGGACACTTGAACATGTTGAGTTAATTTGCGTCATTTGCGTGTGCGATATGCGTCATTCGTGGATGAAATTTACGTCATTCGCATGTGAAATTTGCGTCATTGGTGCCTGAATTTTCCATAATTCGCGCATGAAATTTGTGTCATTCGCATGTGAAATTTGCATCATAAACGCGTGAAATTAGCGTCATAAGTGCGTGAATTCAGCAAAATTCATGGGTGAAATTTACGTCATTTACGTGTGAGATTTGCGTCATTCATGTGTAAAATTTGCGTGATTCGTGTGTGAATTTTCCGTCATTCGCATGTGAAATTAGCGTCATTGGCGCGTGAATTTTGCAAAATTTGTGGGTGAAATTTACGTCATTCGCGTGTAAAATTAGCATAATTTGTGTGTGAAATTAGCATCATTCTTACGTAAAATTAGTGTCATAAGCGAGTGAAATTTGCGTCATTGGCACACAGGAATTTTGCAAAATTCGTGGGTAAAATTGACGTCATTTGTGTGTAAAATTATGTAATTTGTGCGTGAAATTAGCGTCATAAGCACTTGAAATCCATTGGCACTTGGATTTTGCTGAATTCGTGGGTGAAATTTACATCATTGCATGTTAAATTTGCTTCATTGGTGCATGAATTTTCTATCATTCGGGTGTGAAATTAGTGTCATAAGCGTGTGAATTTAGCAACATTTGTGGATAAAATATACGTCATTCACGTGTGAAATTTGCGTCATTCGTGTGTTAAATTTGCGGCATTCGTGCGTGAATTTTCAGTCATTTGCATGTAAATTAGCGTCATAAGCACGTGAAATTTGAGTCATTGGCACAGGAATTTTGCTAAATTTGTGCGTGAAATTAGCGTCATTTGCGTCATAAGCGTGTGAAATTTGCGTCATTGGCACGTGAATTTTGCTAAATTCATGGGTGAAATTTACCTCATTCGCGTGTAAAATTTACGTCATTTGTGTGTGAAATTAGCATCATTTGTGCGAAATTGCACCCGAAACGTTCAATTTGCGCCGCAGGATGTCTATCATTCGCGCCCAATGCTTCATTCGTGTCTGGTGTGAACACACCATTAGACTGATAATGACACCTAAACTAAGATCAGGTTGTAGATGGTAATTAGGGTAGATAGTCTTCATGATGTCACGTGTTTTGCTCATGAATATTAAAACGCTCTACCGGATTTCTGCTAATTTCACAAACTGACAATCAAAATCAAACATCATTCGGAAATGTATAGCTATCTGAATAATAACACGTGTCGACAGTTTAATTAACTTTAACTAACTAGCTCAGCAAGATTCTCCTCAAGTTGTTGCTTTATAGATAGTGACAGTTTACACTCATGTCCTGATGTTGTATTATTAATAATATTCTGACACAAATCAGAAAGCAACAGCACATGAAATCAAATTGTGTACAGTAGGTTTCAGACCTGAGGGATAAGCTACATTTACATTTTTACATTTATAAATTTGGCAGAAACTTTTATCCAAAGCAAGCTACAGTGCATAGAGTTAATTTTTTTATCAGTAGGGATGAGCGGGGCACAAACTAACGCGGGGTTAATTGTAACACGCTACTTTACATATTTCTACACGGCCGAGCAATCTGTGCTTTTGGTCTTTTTCTCTTACTGTCAGAAGATCTCCTGTGAATTTGTAGAAAGTTCTGATGTATTTTGGTTAAGAAGCACTAAATATTCAACATTTCTCCACTCTTGATATATGAAATAAGTGGGACTAAAAGAGGGCAATGTGACTAAAATCATGCAGTCATCGGGTACCAAACAAACCCAAAAAGAGTTAAAATGGTTGAACCATAAAGCACAATCTGAACATCAGTTCATCTTGGACCGATCGGCGAATGATAACCGCTCAGATATATCACAAACTACAGCCAAACATCTATCAGCTGACACATTTCCACCATCACACGCTTCATACGTCTTGACGCTCGGCTCCAGATGAAACTCTTAAAGAAATGACGTTCATCAAACTCACCGAGCACGTGCAGTTTCTACAGCCATCCGTCCAGGTCTGATCTTCTCTGTAGGTCACATCTTTCACACGGCAGGTTCGCTCGCAATAACACGAATCCAAACCTTTCATCTTCTCCTCGGCCAGAGACAGCTGATCCACAAAACAACAAGCAGAAACATAACATATATGTGACAAGAAAATAGTAGCGTATTCCAAACCTTTCAAAATACAACCCATTACTAAAGTACTTTCTAGTACTACAGATAGAAAATAAAGCAGTCCACTGGGATAAAACAACTATTTTGTATTCATAGAGAAATGATTTGTATTCTACACTGACAGCGTGCAATGCTAAAGATTTGAGTGATCGATGTCACTCACAAACATTTTTTGAAAGTACTAAATATTTATCTAATTTGAGATATATTTTAAAAAACATAAAAGAGTCATATGATCTCATATTATGTCTTTAGAGCATGGGTCTTCAATAAGGGGTCCGGGGGGTCTGTGGTGGTATTACTGAGAGTCGTCCAAATAATGGTTGAATGGAAAAATTAAGTTAATGCATTAATAGTATCATATCAAAATGCTAAATGACTAAATGTTAATAGGTTAATAATAGGTTAATAATAAAATTAAATAAAAAAATAAAAAATAATAAAGAGCATAACATTCCCATGATAAAATCTATTCAGTTAAATTAAAATATGATTTATTCTTTTTTAAAAAGCTTTTTAACATAGCCATTAAAAAGGGCGGTTCACATTTCATGTCTTTTGCATGCTCAAATAAATTATTTTAAATGTAGACGTACGGCAAGCACGCTCAAATAGAGAGCTCTTTTTCCAGGCGCGGCAGCCAGTTAAAAATACTTTGAATTTTCAGAATGCCACATCGGAAAGAGCGTTGAAAATTATGTGGAAAGTGGTCCCATTTTCCGTGCGGTTTTAGGCACAAAATGTGAACCGCCCCTAACGATGTATAAGTTATAAATAATAATAAATCCATTCTTAATTTGATAGATGTACTGGGGTCCCTGCTCCTCCTCTCTATCCATTAAGGTTGCAAAGATTAAAGTTTCAAGCCAAAGTGATCTTCTTTATAAAAGTGAAGCCCCATCCAGGTGCATGTCATAGTGTGGGAAGATTTGCATATAACACCACCAAATGTAAACATCAAAAAAAGGCATAACTTTAATTTGCGCTGTAGTATTGTTGCCGCCCCGACCATGCAATATGGGCTTGTTAGGTATGATGTCATGCACCAATTTCAGGGCCAACCGATCTCAAATGCCATAAGGAAATAACAAAAATCACCAATTTCATAATAATCACTCGTGTCTTAATGCAAAACTACCAAAAACACCCAATCCTAATTTATTTCTCCATAACAAAATCGAGATGACCAGACATGGACTCATGGGCATTTTTTAATTATTAATGTATCGCTGTAGGTGATTCAGTGAGCCGAGAGACTCAATATTTTGCCTTAAATGTGTGATTTGAATAAATAGTGCTCATTAAAAGATTAGTCCATTTTCTTAAAAAAATCCAGATAATTTACTCACCATCATGTCATCCAAATTGTTGATGTCTTTCTTTGTTTAGTCGAGAAGAAATTATGTTTTTTGAGGAAAACATTCCAGGATTTTTCTCATTTTAATGGACTTTAATGGACCCCAACACCTAACACTTAACTCAACACTTAACAGATTTTTTCAACTGAGTTTCAAAGGACTATAAACAATCCCAAACGAGGCATAAGGGTCTTATCTAGCGAAACGATTGTCATTTTTGACAAAACAAAATTAAAAATATGCTTTAAAAAAAGATGCATTAAAAATATGCTGGCGCTTCACAGGACCGGAGATAGACAAGAAGTTGTGGTTTAAAAGTGCATATTTTAAAATGACAATCGTTTTGCTAGATAAGACCCTCATGCCTCGTTTGGGATCGTTTATAGTCCTTTGAAACTCTGTTAAAAAACTGTTAAGTGTTGAGTTAAGTGTTAAGTGTTGGGGTCCATTAAAGTCCATTACAATGAGAAAAATCCTGGAATGTTTTCCTCAAAAAACATAATTTCTTCTCGACTGAACAAAGATAGACATCAACATTTTGGATAACATGGTGGTGAGTAAATTATCTGGAATTTTTTTAAGAAAATTGACTAATCCTTTAATGGCTGTTTCAATAATATCCTCTATTGAAATGGGTGGAGGTTTGGACCTGGAAACAGTATTCCTTACGTCATGACTAAACAAAGCTCATTTGCTTTGGGATCTGATATTTCAAATATGATAACATTTACATTACACACATTGAGGTATTCAGCCAATCACAATGCACTGGATAGCTGGCCAATCAGAGAACACCACGTTTTCATTGTACGATGAGCGTTGTACAAATCAACGTGTTTCCAGGGGCATAGAGAAGCACAAATAATGTATGTTAAGTCAAAAATAATTATTTTTTTAACCATAAACCACGTAAACACATTGCATTACACCAAATACACAAAATAACATGCTTTTAGCAACATCATATGACTCCTTTAATACAGATATGGAAAAAAGAGCCAAATTACAGGGAAAGATCTGGGAATTGTCTGAGATTAGTGACTTTGAACTCAATAGATTATTTGTTATTTGCTATATAATTCTCCATTATTCTGCCAATACAACTGTATTTTATCGATGTGCTGGTTGTTCTGCATCATGAGAGTTTTTATTTGTCATCCAGAGCTTGACAGATGGTAGTTATTACAATAACACAACAGCAAAATACGTCTTGAAATTCATAGCACACCACAACCCAGATGTTTAGAAAAATCCGCTTGGTTTCATCCGTCAAGCAAATAAACGGAAATATGCTAAATTTGGTGGCACGCAGACAGCTGAGGACGTTCATTTATCTTCTGCTTTCTATCAGAGAGTTAGTTTACTTTACCTTACTGGAGGTTTTAGCCAAGATATCTTGAAGTTCCATGATCTTCTGCACGAGTCCGTGGAAATCATTACAGGTCGGGCAGGCTGAAGAACAGAAACGTGAGATCATTCGTCTAGAAGTAACTAATAGGCGATGATAAATAAACGCATCACGTACTGCGGTTGAGGTCAGGACACTGTGTGATGTATCCTTGAGCCATCACCAGGATCTGAACGTCCTGCATCACACCCTGACAAGATGAGATCAGACGAGAAATGAATCAGAAATATTCATCAAGTTTTATAATGAACACATCAGTCGAGCTCTCAGCTTTGCATTAAATATATTAACTTCAATTCACTCGATGTAAATCGCGACCGTGAGCTGAATAAACCATTTACTGGTGTGTTATGCGTGTGGAGGTTAAAACAACTTTTGTGCGTCTTCATGGACATAAAGCATAAAAAGTGGATACTTCAAAACATGAATTTGCCTTGACAAACTTGTCTTCGTAAAGTGCCTCACATCGTGATCTTTAAATGTGCTCTTAACAGTTCAACAGCAGTCTGTCGGCAAAGCCTCATGGGTAATAAACTGAAGAATCTGAAATTGTGGCTTTTAGATATTTCAAGGCTGGTGTTATTTGTTTGGCAGAATGTGAAGAGAAAGCATCAAGAGAGACTAATAACATCTCAGAATAAAGAGAAAGATAAGACTGACCTTTTCCCAGCACACGCTCTTCAGATTATCACCCGCTACTCTATAAAGCATTATTGCTTTCCTCTTTTGTTTCAATTTATGAGTCATTTGATCTTTGTAGGACTTTAATCCAGCATTTAATCCATGCTGAACTGAGATTTCGTTTTCAATGTTATCAATGTGATCTCATGCTTTAAAAAAATAAAATCAGGCTGTCTTGCATCTCATGGCAAATACACTTCATTGAGTTGCATTTTTATAGCAAGAACCTCACAATCTGAGATCTTGAAACGTGTCATTTTCTGAATCTTTCTACATGCACAACCCTGTAAAGAAGTTCTCACAATATTGAGACATGCAGCTCAGACGCGGCGATGAACCACCAAGGGTTTAATAGGAGGTGGGCAGGCCGTGCTCTCTGGTAATTGGACATAATATGCATTGGAAAAATGAAACGATGTGGGTGGCAGAAGTGTAATAATGGCCACGGTCGCCGCTGTCCCACACTGATAAGCGTAACAACCACATACAGATTGAATTTGTTTCATATGCGTCTTAATTTGATTGGCCTCCATCCTTTGGCCATGCGGCACTCGGCAGCATCGCGTGTAGTCTGTAACCATGGTAACCTGGTCCAGCTCGCTTCCCCGGAAAGCCTTTATTTCGCCCCTCGCAAGAGTGGAGCGCCGTGACTTATGTGAAATTGTTTTCGAAATTGTCTTGCCTCTTCAATTTTCAAACCATAAATTCAAAGGCCGATGCCGTTTCTGCGGATTCTCCATGGCGATGAGAGAGAAATTGAGGTGAGTGGTCGGAGTTCAGAGGAAGTTGGGATGTGATGTGCGTCACAGAACGGCGAGTAAATGCACTCGTGGTGATTGTTTAAATTAAAGGTATTTGCCCTCTCAACAAGTGTTGAATTATCTCTAATCGAAGAGTAATGGTGTCTTTGATCAGCGCCGTCTAAAAACAGACATCAATATTTCTCAGCATTGCTACGAGTGCACTTCAGATTCTGCATTCTGCTTGTTATGATGACTTGAACATGATGAACTCGATATACTTAAAACAGACCAAACATGTGTGATTTGTATACACGATATAAAGCAAAAACATTTATTTGCTTTCAGCTGAAACAAGAAGCATCATGAAGAACCACAAGCGACCCTTCATTCATCAATCTGAGACAGCCTGAAAGAGGTTTACTGTGTCTCACGCGTGTGCAATGTGTCTTCATGCACCTTCATGTGTGGTGCCGCAAACTTAAATACCTTAAATAGGCCGTGAGCGCTGTTTCTCTGCCCGACCCAGAAAGAAGCGTCTTCTGGTATTTCCATAAGAGGAAGCGCCACGACTCGCTCGTAGATCCTGAAAAGAAACACCAGGAAAACCCAAAAGTTTGAATTATCACTAAACAATGTGATAATGAGCTGATATCATTAATTATGTACAAGTTTCAAGAACTGTTTTTTTTTAAGCTATAACTAGATGTGAGGATATATACAGCAGGAATTCGTACGAGTTGGCAAATTTGTATGAATTCAACCGTGCAAAAACGTACGATTATCATAAAAACATTAATGTGAGGATATATACAGCGGGAATTCATACGTGTTTTATGAGTTTTTGCATGATTAACTACACATGAATTCATACGAATTAGCCAAACCCCAAAAAAACCCACGAATTCCCGCTGTATATATTCGTACGTGTTTTAGGGGTTGGCTAATTCGTTTGAATTCATGTGCAGTTAATCATGCAAAAACGTATGATTATCATAAAAAACATTAAAGGCGGAGTCCATGATGTTTGAAAGAAAATGTTGATATTTGAAATCACCTAAACAAACACACCCCTACCCCAATAGAATCTGGACCTTCTGTTGATAGACCTTCCCCACACATACGCAACCCGGCATTTGATTTGATTGGCTATAAGTGTGTTTTGGTAGTCGGCCCGTCTTCTTTTCCAAAGCGTTTTTCAAACATCGTGGACTCCGCCTTTAGCGTGAGGATATATACAGCGGGAATTCGTACGTGTTTTAGGGGTTGGCTAATTCGTATGAATTCATGCTTAGTTAATCATGCAAAAACGTACGATTATCATAAAAAACATTAACATGAGGAAATATACAGCAGGAATTTGTACGCGTTTTAGGAGTTGGCTAATTCGTATGAATTCATGTGTAGTTAATCATGCAAAAATGTACGATTATCATAAAAAACATTAACGTGAGGATATATACAGCGGGAATTCGTACATGTTTTAGGGGTTGGCTAATTCGTTTGAATTCATGCTTCGTTAATTAAGCAAAAACGTACGATTATCATAAAAACATTAACGTGAGGATATATACAGTGGGAATTCATACGTGTTTTATGAGTTGGCTAATTCGTATGAATTCATACATAGTTAATCATCCAAAAACGTACGATTATCATAAAAAAACAATAACGTGAGGATATATACAGTGGGAATTCATACGTGTTTTATAAGTTGGCTAATTCGTATGATTTCATACATAGCTAATCATCCAAAAACATACGATTATCATAAAAACATTAACGTGAGGATATATACAGTGGGAATTAGCATGTGTTTTATGAGTTGGCTAATTCGTATGAACTCATACGTGGTTATTTATGCAAAAATGTACGATTATCATAAAAAAATAACATGAGGAAATATACAGCAGGAATTTGTACGTGTTTTATGGGTTGGCTAATTCATATGAATTCATACATAGTTAATCATCCAAAAACGTACGATTATCATAAAAAACAATAACGTGAGGATATATACAGCAGGAATTAGCACGTGTTTTATGAGTTGGCTAATTCGTATGAACTCATACGTGGTTATTTATGCAAAAATTTACGATTATCATAAAAAAATAACGTGAGGATATATACAGCGGGAATTCGTACGTGTTTTAGGAGTTGGCTAATTCGTATGAATTCATGCTTAGTTAATCATGCAAAAACGTACGATTATCATAAAAAACATTAATGTGAGGATATATACAGCGGGAAATTCGTATGTGTTTTAGGGGTTGGCTAATTCGTTTGAATTCATGCTTCGTTAATTAAGCAAAAACTCACGATTATCATAAAAAACATTAACGTGAGGAAATATACAGGGGGAATTTGAACGTGTTTTAGGAGTTGGCTTTTTCGTATGAATTAATGTGTAGTTAATAATGCAAAAACGTATGATTATCATAAAAAACATTAACGTGAGGAAATATACAGCGGGAATTTATATGTGTTTTAGGAGTTGGCTAATTCCTATGAATTCATGTGTAGTTAAGCCCGATTTATAGTCGTGCGTAGGCGTAGGCTTTCCGTAGTCTGTGCGTAGCTCTGCGTAGCCTGTTGTGCACCTCGCAAAAATTTTAACAGCACGTCAGTTCTACGCGGACCACAAGCACTGTGATTGGTCCACCAGAACCCCTCCCGTCAGGTAAAAAACTGCGTCATAGGTATTTCCATTTGCGAAGGTGAAAACAAAAAATGGCCAAGTTGAGAAGTGATTTAACTCAAATTGCAACAAAAGTCGCTGTTTATTTACTTCCATCACTATGGTCATCTCAAATCATACACAACAAGTTGCTGTTTCTTCTTTGTTTCTGGGTTAACTTGCCAAGCTGCTTCTTCTTTGACGGTCGCGCTGCTACTGTGGTTACACGCGTGGATACTGCCTACCAGCGGTCTGCGTGCGTGTTTGCACGTCGACGCGGAAGATGACGCAAAAGTATAAATGAAAAAAGATGCAGAACATGCGACGTCGCGGCACAACTATAACGAGTCCTTTAATCATGCAAAAACGTACGATTATCATAAAAACATTAACGTGAGGATATATACAGCGGGAATTCATACGTGTTTTATGTGTTGGCTAATTCGTATGAATTCATACGTGGTTATTTATGCAAAAAATTACAATTATCATAAAAAATAACGTGAGGATATATACAGTGGGAATTTGTATGTTTTGTAGGGGTTGGCTAATTTGTATGAATTCATACAAAGTTAACCATGCAAAAACTTACGATTATCATAAAAATAACTAACGAAACCCCACCCCTAACCCCAACATCCCAGTACAGTGATTGTACAAAAATGTTGTCATATGAATTAATACAAATTAGCCACCTCGTAAAATACATACGAATTGCCCTGAGATAGCGTTGATATATAGAGTAGTAAAGTATCAGTTAGTAAAGCTATGCCATGAAGGTTGTTGATTCAGATAAAAACAAAATAGCAACGTCACAACATGCACATGACCCATAAAACCCAGTTAAATCTAACAAACAAGGTATATTAATGAACCGATTGTAAAAGACTACTAATGAGTGATGTACCTGTTGCAGTCTACAAAGAGCACAACATGTGAAGCGCTGACAGTCACCGAGACTTTGTGCCATTGGTCATCTGCAAGCGTGTAGGGCAAAATCTCAGTGTGCGTCTGCTGACCTTTCACCTGGAAATGAAGACGAACCTCATTCTTCTGACCACTGCTTTCTAACTCTAACAACCTATAGAGAGATAGAGAGAGAGAGAGAGAGAGAGAGAGAGAGAGAATAACAATCAATGCAAAAGATCCACCCAGGATCAGCACATTGCTAAAAACCATCGTAGTAACCACCTCTTAGCAACCACATAGCAACACCCTGACAACCATCCACAACCCTACAGCATTCTGATGGTGAACATGAACTAATTTTGCATGAGCGAGCATCACTCGTATATCTCTAAAAATCAACTTCTTTATTTGTTCTTAGTAAACATGATAACGCTATCAGAGGACACAGCTGGATCTTTAAGAGAAGAAGAGGTCATTAAAAGAAAAACAGGGCAGAGAAAATTCTGCAGAATTGACAAATAAAGCTTGCAGCGTTCGCCTACCTGAAATCCCTCAATTTACTTTTAAAATGTCCTCCATAACAATATCCCAAGAGATTTTTATCTAAACTCACACAGACCAACAGAGGAGCTGACCGCAGACAATATCAGACCATAACAATGTCATCAAGCTGTTTTACGGCACACAACGCATCAAATATTTTACATTGAAAAGTAATTTGATTCTGTCCTATGACCCATCCACGGATTTTCTTCAAATATATTTTTACCATCTAATCACATTTGGTTATCTTTGTAGACTGCGTAGTGTAGATGCAAAGTTTTGTAAGTGCATCTGACATGTTTTCTTGTAAATTTGCATTTTATCAGGCTCTTATGTTAAGGTTTTGTCATTTAGTAATAAGAATGGCAATAAAAAGGTAATTAGTCAGTAATTAAAATGTTTTATTTTCACAAATGTCACTTTTGTTATTGATATTTACCAAATTTAGTCTTTAGCTGCAAAACCCTCTAAGTGCATGCAAGCCCCATTGATGAGAAAACGCTTCCCTGCCAATGATGAGTTTTTAAGGCAATCCATGTTTTCGCCATTACCCAACAGGTGGCGCACTTACTTAACTTCTAAAACACTGAATTATCCACTGATCCAAAAACAGTAACTCTGTGTATGTTTTGATCATTGTTCTGAATCTGATCTTTAACAAAAGTCCTTTACAAAAGTACAATTATCTCTGTTTGCTCAAAATTGTGTCTTTTTGAAGAAACCTACCCATATATGAGAGTTGATAAAAAGAGAACTAATGAAGGTAGGATAAAATGTTTTCTAGTTTTTTTGGGTTTTTTTGAAAGCCAAGGGTCTGTTCTTTCATTTGATTATTTTATGTTTATATATTTATAAAATTAATTTTTCTGGAAGGCATTAAACTTTTGTGAAAATCAGTTAAAAAATCCACTTCTTTGGACAAGACATAGTTAATAATTGCAAAATCAATAAAGTGTAAAAATGAAGAAACACACATTAGGTGGCGCTGTGATCAATGTGACGTCACATAGGGGTTGTATTCAGGTCCAAGTACTTACAAGGGGTAAGTACAAGTTTGAATGTGATCTACAGTCATTTTGCGCATCATCATTCATCTTTCATGCACTTAGAGGACAAGTGCACAAAGTCGACGTGGGGTTTAGCGAATTCTGATAACAAAGCTGTATTTCTGAATGGCCTGAGGCCTGGATTAAGTGGATTTAAAGCAAAGGTATTTGATTAACATATAATGCGTGCCAAGAGCTGGATGTCTTCTTGGGTCCAAAAAAATGTATCCGACCCGAATCACTTTTTACCCGATCATTATCATTTTTTCTAAAAGAAAGACCCGACCCAAAACAAACCCGACAAAATTAGACGCGAGGCCGACCTGACCATGTGGCAATTTTTGTAACCCAACTGGACCCGAATATAAATGACACTGAGGTGTGTGCAGTCTGCAGCCGCGCATGCATCAGTCAGACAGAAAGAAACCCCGGTGGCCTCATAAACAATTTGGCCCGCTGCGCTGCTGCATTTATTTTCATTTTGTTATCTGACGATGACACCCAGGTAACCGCTTACAGTGTGTATTCAAAATTAATTGACAGGTCTGCCTCAATGACAATTAACCTACCACCAGGCACAAGATGGCGCAAGAGATCTTGGCAAACAGAGATCAGGATGCAAACAGGATGGCGATGCACATACTGTATGCAAGATAATTTGGGTCTTCTTGGGTCCATTAGGCAAAAACACATTCATTTTAAATTACCCGAGGCCGCTAATATTATATCCGACCCGTGTCCGAGGCACACGTGAAACTTTTAGACCCGAACCTGCTCACGTCTCAGGTCGGACCTCGTGTTTTCGGATCAAAAACCGCCTTTTCACTGCACATGAGATGCCCGATAAACTGAAAGTCATTTTCTATGAAGAGTCGCAAAGGGCTGCGTGAGGTGCCGACCACCTGCGAATGCGTAATTTTCGTAACCGTTTTGAGCGCTGGATCCGTAAAAAAACTTGTGCGACTACACCGCATGTGCTGGAATGAGCTTCTCTTCTATGTTACAATTAAACTGAAACTTCATTACGACTGCCACTAGGGGGCGAAGTCCGAAAATCGTGTCGTTATGTCGTGTGGAGAGAAAAGGCGGCTTAGGTCTGTGGTTTTCAAACTGGGGGCCGCGAGATGGTGTCGGGGGGGCCCAGTTTTATGACATTTTATGAAATACATTAATTTATCATGAATTCTGTGTAATTAAACCTTAAATAATACGGCTACTAACCAAAAGCACTAATTTTTTGTATAATGTAATGTATTTTTTTTTTATTAAAAAGTTGAGTTTTAGAACTGTTTTTTGTCACAAATTTTCTTTGGGGGTCCGCATAGGAATGCACCGTACACAATGGGGGCCACACGCTGAAAAAGTTTGGGAACCACTGGCTTAGGTGGACCCGTAACAAGCAATATCATCACCTTATTTTGACGGAGGTGACGTTTAGCGGCTTTTGCATCTGAGATTTTCATATTTACTATCAAAGCCATTTCTTTGTATTATTTTGTTATTGTCTGATTTATCCTTATTTCTCAACAAACTAATTGGCATATCATGTCATTAATTCAACTACATTTATTAATCCACTGTTATAATGAACTAGATAGTATATCTGGTAACGTTTTAATCATGTTTTTAATCAAATCTAAATCTACTTTAAGAAAGTCACGTCCAGCATTTCTCAATAAATTAAAACTATCATTTATCATGCCGTGTCGCAGCAGATGCAGGAAACACGCTGGATAAAGATGAGCTGAAAGCATCTTGGCATCTCTGCCCGTCTCTACTGAGATTTACTCAAAGAAGAAACATTAATGGGCAAAGCTGCCAACAAACTCATCAGCCATTCTGTGAACGCAAAACACCAATTTTTATTTCTTCCTTCTCGCAAAAATTCCCTCACACTTGAGCGCATTATTCCAGAGAAGCCAATTACCGATACGCAGGTTTTGATTTATCTACAAACACGGAGGTAATGAGTTCCCTTCCTGCTCCCGTGCACTTTTACTTCACAATAGTCTAACTGCAAAGAAAGAGAATATCAATAGCAGCCGGTGTCGCCCAATGTCAAAGCCACCCGCTTTATCGACTCCGCATACAAAGTAATTAACATCTTTCACAAAGACGCTATTATACGCTGACTTCATAAACACACAGTTTAACAACCAGCACGATTACGCTGCAGATATTGTGATGGTGTGCATATTGTTCTGTACGCAGAGACGAGCGTGTAAAGATCTTGATCTACAAAGTACTCTTGATGCACAGACCCTGAAAAATCCTCCTGACTATAAAATGCATCTCGGCTCTAAATTGCCAGCGATAAAAGCATCTTTAGTCGAGCGACTGTGAAGAATCGGCCTGATTTCTGATCGAGATGAAAGAAAAACCACACAGATCTCGGGCGCAGACTTTACTTTCTTATGACAGTCAGGAAAATAAAGTCCACTGAGACGGGGGGCCACCAGATGGAGACCAAATACTTCATTTTTACCAAGTCATACCATCACTGAGTCTGACACACTTTGAACTACAGAAAATACTGGAAGCACATTGAAAATCCTAATTGTATTGCACAATTATTTCCTATGACAGAGAGAGATTGAATATCAAAACCTGGAAATAAATAAACACTAACAATAATGCAACTAAACTAAAAAATATAGTCTGCGTTTCCAGTTTTTGCAGACATTAAGTGCAGTGGTTAGGATGCTAAAATAGTCTTCCTCATGAGGAAGGAGAGACTTCTTATCATTTCTGCTGAGCGGCGCTCTTAGTTTCAACTCTGCGAGGAAAAACTTCTAATCAGTCTTCAGGGAGCTGCAGACGTGACCGCGGCACACGGTGAAAGTTAATGATGACCTGAACAGAGACAGGAGAACAACGCAGAAGCCGACAGTCAGGACTGATCCGAACGGACGATAGCGTCTCCGGGGAAATCTTTCTACTCTTAATTTTCTCTCTTTGACTTCCTTCCATGAAATATTAAGAAACCACAAGCAGAAACCATGAGCGCTCGCTCCGGCTAAACAAAAACTACAGCGGCTTCTCAGACGTGGGCCGTGACCCAAAAACTAATCGATGGTCTGTTCTGACACGGAGAGGAGAGAAATAACAATACTTCATGCAAATAATATATCCAACCATCTATAACAAGGCACTGTTTAAAATAAATACATCACATGCTTTCCATACCTTTTGTTGATGGTGACAAATGCATATGATTAATACATGTCTGTGATCGTGAGTAATTATAGTCATATCTGTGAAATCAGATGCAGTGACCAACATGGATTTCATTAAATGCATCTACTGTAAAAAGTTAAATGTTACTGTAAGTCACTTTGAACCGAAGCATCTGCCAAATGCATAAAAGTAAATATAATGTAATGGTAAAATAATAATGTCTGTAAAAACCGTGACCTTCACACTTCAATGAACTGTATAATAAGATTTTGTGTGCAGATCAATTTTACCTAAGCTCCACAATAGTGTGATTGTGTGTGCACGCGTGTGTGTGTGTGTGTGTGTGTGTGCGTGCGTGCGTGCGTGCGTGTGTGAGTGCATGCTCGTGTGTGTGCGCATGTGTGCGTGCATGCTCGTGTGTGCGCGCGTGTGTGTGCATGCTCGTGTGTGTGTGTGCGCATGTGTATGTGCATGCATGTGTGAGCACGTGTGTCCATGCATACCTGTGTGTGTGCATGCTCGTGTGTGCATGCGTGTGTGTGTGTGTGTGTGTGCGCATGTGTGAATGCTTGTGTGTGCATGTCTGTGTGCATGGGTGTGTGTGCGCATGCATGTGTGCATGCGACCCTTTACTATTCTGTAAAACTCCGAGACAGAAATCACCCAGTGAAGAAGTTTGTGTGTGTGTCGTGTTTGTGTGTTCTCACCTGTGTTCTCCTCGATGGATGGACAATATTACTCCCGAATTGAGTTTTTCCTGTTTGAGCGTCAGCGCGATGGTAAACTCGCTCTTTCCTCTGAGTTTCTGCAGCATTCGACCTGCAGCTTCATCTGGGACCCTGACGCTGCGGGACGAACCTTGGAAAAGAAATTCATTAAGATTTTAACATGAACATGAAAGCACAGCCAGACAACTCTGTCAGATAAACTACAACATATAATAAAACTGACAAAACAATCCTGTAATGCATATTAAAGTAGGTTGAGGAGAACTTACAGTAGTGTTTATTTTTTCATGCTACTGCGGCTGCCAAGTCCACAATGCAAATCAATAAAAACGGAAAGTGTTTTGTTTGGCACTGAATGGTATTTGTCTATCTTTTTCTGAATATTAAATTGAATCAGATATTCTAAAACAAAACTTTAAAGCATGCAAGTGAAAACTCAAAATGTGCTGACTTTCTGAATTGTGTTCATTAAAGACACTTTTGTTCTTGCTCAAAAACAAGAAAGTAATGTAAAAATGGTCCAACCACATCTATTTAATTCCAGGCGCAATCACATCATAACACGATGGTGATGGCGCTGGTGTTATCTGAAAAACATTATGAGATTGTTGTGAATGTATATGAAAGCGTCAGTTATTAATACTCTCCGGTGTAAAGCGTCTGACAGATACACAACACAATCATTTCTACAGAGAGAACCAGCGTTGGTAACTTGTACGGTTCCTCCTCCACAAACACGTGTCTGACGCTCTTTAATGGAGGCATCAATAAATGATCAGACCTCTCAGAAGTAATCACATCAAAGATCTCAGACGCCGCTGTGGGAGACGGTGACACACTTGCAATATTTAGGCAGATGCTTGTAATGAAGACACGTGGACCATCATCCAGCCAAATGCACCAAAACTTTACAGTGTATCACGCTGATTTTTATTTCCCACCAGAGAAACATTTCATCTCTCTTTCGTTGTTCAGATATCTACTGTGATTCTTGATTATATTTAACTCTTAGATGTTTTCTAGAAATACCTTTGGAGAAATAAAAAGAGATACTAAAGGGATTAAATTACAGCTGGGTAAGATTTTAAAGCTACAAAGTTTATTGCATATAAAATGGATAAACTCGGGTAATTTGCTCATATTGATGGGACTTTATTGAACATGTTTTTGATGAGATGCATGTTAAAAACATCTTCATTTGCTCTGCACTGAATCTTTATTAAAATAGATCTTCTACCATGATTTAGGTCACACCACCCACCCCAAATTATTGGGAAAAATATTGCTTTTTAATAATGCTTTGAGATAGCAAGCTTTAAAGTTCATCCCCCTACACCCACCATGAAAACCGCAACATAATTGTATCATGATTATCTGAATCCAAGTGGCGTGTTTTAGTTCCCCACTGTTGGCCTTTAATTCCCAGCAGGGCCGTGGTGTCCCGCTCGAACCCTCTTAAGCTAGATGAGAGGCGACTCTTTCATCACTTAAACTCCACAGGGTCTCGGCGGGGAGCTGGGGGGGCTTTGATGATGGGGATTTCCTTCGCCTGATGCCAAACCAAGGGTCTCCATAGAAACGGCTCTTCACATATGGTCCCGACCACACCCAGCTCAGACGGACGGTCGATTATTTCCTCGCTAGGTCAGCCGCAATGCGTTTGAATCAATAGTTCCTCTGCGGGAGATGCGAGGAGGTCGACCACCTGTGTTTCCTGATCCTGCTCAGATCTAATGTGAGACGCTACAGCGAGCAGCGAGGTGAATCTTTAAAATGATTTAGTGCTGATTCTCGGAGCTGCAGGAAGACATCGGGGCTGTCTGTAAGGCCGAGGGGATCGCTCGTTTGATGATTTGAAGCAAGAGTTCATTTAAAAATCAACCTCGGACTCGTGTTGTTTCAAACCTGTGTGCTTTTATTAGTGGACAACATTCAAGTCTAAAAGAACAAAGGGAAGGAGTTTTAAGCGAAATTTGGCACAGAATTTTAACCTCTTGAAAAGCACCCCCACACTGGCCCAAACCATGAAAAGACCTACTTTCACTAAAAGGGTTGTTTTTACTAAACCATTTAGAGTAAGAAGACACTTTGAGCTTCAATTTTTATGTTTTAAAATTATTTTAAGTTCAAAATTAAAAAAAGTTAGAGAGGCTGAAGTACATTGTAATAAAAAAATTGCATAACATCTTCTTTAATACTAAAAATCTTAATGATAAATATGTGTGTGAAACCTAAAAATGCAATGATGCCAAAGCCACAAGTCTAAAGAAGTTATGTTTCACGTTTGAGGTCAATGGGCCCAAAAATGAGGTTCTTGCAAGGGTTTTTGTAAGACTAGTGCCTTTTCTAAGTGCCAGTCAGCCCCAAAATAAAAGTCTTTTGTTTACATGCATACGTTCTTTCTTATTATTTATCCTTTTTTAGTGTATAAAATGCAGTTTCCACAAAAATAAAACGAAAATAAAACGTCACACAAAGATCGTTGGATTCGTTATCTAATTGGCTACACGTTCTATGAAATCATTGAAGGAACGAGCGAGTCAGATGACGTCACCATATTTGACAGCGCTGTTTGGATATTATGTATTATACTCCCGCCTACTTTGTAAAACAACGTTTGAATGCGGATTTGAACGTGAGTGTAATCTCATAAACAGTCCTCAGATTGTATATTCTATTCTATTACAAGACATTTATGCAAAATCTGATGTAAACAATGGACAATATATCTATATTTCACGGATTATACACAATTGTGGACATTGGATGTATTGTATTGGAGAGTTTTATGGGTTATTCACACATCTGAAACAGGCTGGATTCGTCTTGCGATCGTTATATCAACACAAAGGTACTGTAAGAAGTCACGTTTATATTTTGCATGTTGTCATCTGGACTTCTGCAACATAATACTACATTTATGATGCTAGAGCATCTGTATCTCAAAACAGAGACCATACACTGATGCTAAACGCGTAGACCTTTTAAACGATGTAAAGTAATGTTAATATTAGTAATATTTGTAGACAATATAGATATTGTTAGCAGCGTTAAAAAAACTGATGTCATCCCGCACCCGAACTAGTGCGCGTTGAGAGGTTAAAAAGGCCTAGTAACAAAATTACTATTTAAAGAAACTTCTAAAAAAAAGCTTTCCTTAGCACCAAAATGTTTGATTTATACTAATCCAGACCAAATATAAGTGTGTTTTTGCACAAATTTAAACACAAATGTTTTAAACACAAATGAAGTCACTAGAACAGTTTTTTGACTAAACTCCGCCCACAGGAATACGTCAGTCGCCAGCTAAGCTAACAGCAAGCTAAGCTAACGGCAAGCTAAGCTGCTATCCAATCACAACACACTAAACAAACTACACAATCAGAACTCATTGCATATTTCTGAAGGAGGGACTCCATAGAACAAGGAAGACATCAGCTCGTTTTGAGGACAGTAAAACAGCGCTATGCGCTATAGAGATGAGTAAATTGTGTGAAGAATACCGCGTTTTTTTTACATGTGAAACATGTTATATTGCGCACTGTTAAGCAATCAAAGCTTCAAAAACACAGAAAGAACGGGACCTTTTAACTTCATGTCATGCAAATTTTTCTATCGCGTCTGCATTCACTTTGTATGTAATGTTCTCGCACAAACCACATTTGGTGTGTTCATCCAATTATAGTTAATTAAAGTACATTAAAATGATCTGTTAGCAGCACGCATTTAGGTTTAAGGGGGTGTGCACACCGAGGCGTTTATGGCGGCGTATGTTTTCAATTGTTTCCAATGGAAGCCCTGCACTTTTCAAAAATGGCAGAAGCTGGTGTTTTTTTGCCGTATTAAGCGCCGACACTCGCCGTTTTCTCCGCACTTAGCGCCAAGATTAAAAAGATTTTCAACTTTGAGTGAAACGCTCAGCTCTTCAAAGTCACTTCCTACTCAGCTGTCCAATCACAGTGGAGGAGGGGCGGGACAAATACCATAACAAATAACCGGTGCATCATTCAATGACTGATAAAAAAGCAGAAGTATCATAGCAACCAAAGCATAACAACCGGGTTAAAGTGCTTTGGTGTACTCGTCCCTTTGAACCGTTTAATGACATCATCCTACACTTACAAGCATTTCCATTTTTCTTGTCCAATAAAAAGCTCTCTCTAATGAACGTCCCCTCCCCCTTATACCACCTGCTTCTGATGACCAATAACAAGGGGCAAATGATAGTTAATGACTGTGGTTAAAGGTTAACCAAAGGATATTGGCTGTTTTTGTTAAAAGAGCTGAGCTTGTCAATATGTGTTACCCATGCACACAGACAAGACACCTGCTCAAAAGCAATTTCACATGGTTAAAATGACTCAATTGCAAATCTTAGGATGAAAATAGGCATCCATACAGACAACCGTTGAACCGCACAGGATTGTGGGATATCATAGACCGTGAAGGATGCAGCCTTTTAATAAACAAATGAAGCTTTTAAGTAGACGTGGCAACAGTTTCGAGTTTAAGACTCGTTAAAAAGACATTACAAAAGAGAAACGTGTGCATTTAATTTCCTTATGATCAGCAGTTATGGTAGAAAAAAAATCTCTGCTTTGCATAGTTTATCACGAAACAACAAAAAGACGTAAAACCCTTTAGAGCATCCTGAGAAACCTGAAAAGCAATTCTCTTTAAGTCTTGCATGGTTTTAATCTTATCCTCAGGACAGATTCAGTGCTTTAGAACAAAGAACCTGGCTTGGATTCATGAGGACGAATGTTGGTTTCAGCAGAGGATAAACAGACTCTCAATTTTCACATCCCTCCATATTTTAATACTGCCGTTTCTCTCCGGCAAAAACACACACCTGGCTGAGAGCCATAAACAGGGAAATTTATCTGTAGCTTCTAAAAATAGATGAAAGAATCTAGTTGGAGTGAATTTCCAGATATTTCTGGCCCAAGACATTTTAAACAACAAACGCAGATGATTCTGGCTATGCAAACTCTATTTTACACGACGTAGCGTTCTGAAATGTCACGATGTATCTCGTAATGCATGCCTCAAAGGCCACAATAATGAAGAATAATCGTCTTTTTGTCATGATAACAATTGATGTGTTTGCTTGCTTTAATGGCACAATGATTTGTTAGTGTCACAGTACACAAGCAAATACACAACACGTGCATCGTCCCCCTTTGTCACAAGAGGTTCGCCTCACCTTGAACAAGTTACAGGCCAAGTTCAGAAAGGGTTAAATGTACAACACACGATTACCAAAATCGTGATTTTTCATGCATTAATGATGAAGGCAGGACATCTTTGACAGCGCTGTCACACACGCTGAGGTGTTTCTCTACTGGAGTAAAATCCAGTGTCTGGTCAAGGGCACCTTCAGATCCGCTGGGACGCTCCGTGACCTCCGTCTGCGGTTCAGTCCTGTCTCACTGACAGCTGTGTGGCTCTGAGGCTTTAATAAAGGCTGGCCATATTTGTGCCAGAGCTCAATAAGGGTCAATGAACTGAAGTTTAAAGAGCCAACGAGTCCTTTAAAATAACATAAACGTATATCTAAATCAGAGCAAATCACAAATGAGAATAAATGGAGACTTTTTTTGAAGCATCCTGCTTCTCAAAGAAAAAGACTTCTGAAAAGACCTCATTAATGTCTCATGCAGTGGTTGAATTTTCTGCAGATTTCAATATGAACTCAAGAATACATCTTAAATCCAACACAAAATGATCGGAGATTTTCGTCATGGATGACATTTCACTCAATTGTCTATTATAATTTTGTCCAGGAAATTTTATGAGAAATATCTGAGAAAAAGTTATTGTGCAAGAATGATGTCGTTTACTTTTTAACAATGCATCGGTTTACAGCCATCATACAGTATATAGACCGTATATATAATATCTTCTAGCAAGATTTAGGTCATACCACCCAGTAATAATAGTCTAATGTTCTTGCTTTTAAATAATGTTTTTTTATTGAGATAGCAAGTTTAGAAATTCACTGTATGACATCCCCCTAAAACCGCTACAAAACAGCAACACAGTTGCATTAAAATTACCTAGATTCAAGTAAGTGGATAGTGTTATGTTTTAGTTCCCCACTTTAATTCCCAGCAGGGTCGTGGTGTCCCACTCGAACCCTCTTAAGCTAAATGAGAGGCGACTCTTTCATCACTCAACAGGGTCTTAGCGTGGAACTAAAATCAGTTTACAACCATCATACAGTATATAGACCATATATATCATATACAGTCACGTCACACTGTATCTAGACCACATATATCATATAGAGACACATGCAGTATATATCATGCTACGCACTATATAGACTGTATATATCATAAAGGACAGGTCAGCCAATATATAGACCATATTTATCATCTAGAAACACGTCACACAGTATATAGACCATATTTATCATAAAGGGACATGCCACACGGCATATAGAGTGTATATATCATATAGGGACACATCACACAGTATTAGACCGTGTACATCATATAGGGACATGACACACGGCATATAGACCGTATATATCATATAGGAACATGTCAACTAGTATAAAGCCCATATATATCATTTAGGGACACGTCACACAGTATATATATCGTATATATCATATAGGGACACGACACACGGTATATAGACCGTATTTATCATATAGGGACATGCCACACGGCATATAGACCTTATATATCATATAGGAACACATCAAGCAGTATATAGCCCATATATATAATTTAGGGACACGTCACATGGCATGAAGAGTATATATATCATATAGGAACACGTCACGCAATATATAGACCATATATCATATAGGGACACGTCACATGGCATATAGGCCGTATATATATCATATAGGAACACGTCACGCTATATAGAGACCATATATCATATAGGAACACGTCACATGGCATATAGACCGTATATATATCATATAGGAACATGTCACGCTATATAGAGACCATATATCATATAGGGACACGTCACATGGCATATAGGCCGTATATATATATATACAGTGTTTCCTCTAGGATTTTTTCCAGCTGTGGCGGCAGGGGGCGCCCATGATGATTAAAAATGTACATTATTTTTTTAAATGTAGAATATAGTTTACAGTACACTAACATGTATTTTTTATAATATTCATGCTATCATTTACTTTTCCTTATATTTTTTCCTAAAAAATATGTTTTATAGCTTCGTACGGATCTTTCATTGTAGTTTTAATGTAGTGTGCAAGTTCATGCTCGTGCTGTTGCAAAGTCACGCACAATCCTGTTTGATAATCCGCACCGCAGTGATTGACAGAACACCCGACCAGTTATCCGACATTAGCAGCAATTTAGTCCACACTCGGCCCGTTTGACATAAAGACCCCGACCCGATCACACCGCAAATCGCACAGTTAAATATTAACCTTTAAGGGTCTTCAGACAGAGCTTAAACACAAATAAGCACAGGACCATTTAAAAACTGCTATCTATCGGAATCGAGTCGAATTTTGGTCTTGGATGTTAGACCCGCAGTTAACTCTTGTTTATTGAGTCCCGACCTGCATCTACAACGCAAATGACACATTAATATACATCAAATATATGCGTTTCACCCGCGGGTACCCCGACCCTGCTGTCTGAAAACAGATGAAACCGTCTCACCGTCTGCCTCAAGTTTTAATTACCAACGTCCTTCTCTTCCCACGGGAATAATGTAAGTTTCCTTACAAACAGATTCGACTATTAATGTCTTGCATTTCCATATGAGTAGTATTCAGTATTTAGATTTTTTTGGACAAATATCTCGTCATTAAATGTGAAACTTTGTGAGTGTCGATCTGAAGAACGGAAGATTGACAGCTGTGCGGTCAGCAGCGCTCTGCGCTTATAGCCTATATATTCTGAATAACTAATTGCCTGATAAGTTGATAATATAAGTACAGTGATTACAAATGAATGTCCAAAAAACTCGTAATATGTTAAATCGAAAGTTTAATCATGTCTCGCAGCCCTGCGCTGCGTCCGTGTATATGCGCAGGTGAACAGCATACGCGTGATGACCTTGCACATTAAATTACCCTACATTTATTGTCATACAGATAAAAGTAAAACAACATTAGAAACTGTAAATGTTGTATTTTTATTTGTGTAAACTCACAATAAGGAGAAAACGTTGTGCTTATTTAAAATCCTTAAAAACATGACGTGCTTTCTGCTGCTTTGGTTGCGTCACAAAAAAGAACAGAAACTTAAATACTTTTTTTATTTGTTTTGTCAATCTGATAATTATTTAAGTGTAACATATTTCGTGTAGGCTTATTTATTTTATTATTATTTCTCAAAACAGAGACGTAGCCTAATCATCATCTGTTGATTTAAATCTATGTGTGCATGAAACTAAACCCATGAGGAATTGATATTTAGGCGATTTATTTATAAATGAGTGAACAACGCGAATCCAGAAAGCTATTTATTTATTTTTAAAGACAGCCAGTCTGACAGGGCTCTTTAATTTGCGAGCTGCCGCCGTGAGCTTTGTCTAGAAGGGATACAGCAAATGCAGAAAAGTTTAGGATTAGATTTGGAGGTAGGATTATTAGGATGAAAACAGCGGCTCTGGCTAAATGAGATCCAAATACATCCTACAATCGTGTGAAATTTTGTGTTTAGAGTTGGGTTTGGGTGA
This sequence comes from Misgurnus anguillicaudatus, assembly GCF_027580225.2. Classification (NCBI taxonomy): domain Eukaryota; kingdom Metazoa; phylum Chordata; class Actinopteri; order Cypriniformes; family Cobitidae; genus Misgurnus; species Misgurnus anguillicaudatus. Next base: position 32,298,399 of record NC_073342.2, read on the forward strand.
AGGATTATAATAAAACAGTGCTCATACGGCAAGATTTCGTTTGCTGTATCCCTTCTATCCACAACCGCAGGCGTGGCGGGGATGTTTTAGGCGTGGCGGCCCGCCACGGTAGAATGTATATAGCGGAAACACTGTATATATATATATATATATATATATATATATATATATATATATATATATATATATATACAGTGTTTCCGCTATATACATTTTTTGTGATCGATCTATATATATATATATATATATATATATATATATATTAGGGCTGTCAATAGATTAAAAAAATTAATCTAGATTAATCGCATGATTTCATGAGTTAACTGCGATTAATCGCAAATTAATCGCACATTTTTATCCATTCTAAATTTACCCTAATTTAACACTTTTCAGGTTTTTAATATTCTAATCATATATACATATATAGATGCTTTATGCAAATGTATGTTAACAACAGCCTGTTTACATTTTAACAGAATCACCAGCCATTGTTTTGTATATGAATTTTCCTTTCAGAAGATTTTTCTTTCTCCATTTTTGTTTGCTGCTGCATCATTTGTGACCTGTGCTGGCAAGTTGAGTCGGAATTAGCAAATTTAAAAAAAATAGTTGTTCATATTTTGACATTCTCTATTAAAACATAGAACAATGCATGATTTGTTGAAATATAACAAAATATGACAGAACTACACGTGTTTGAAGTTGAAAGAGTCAAATTACCACAAACATTTCTATACATTATATTACCACATCAATACCTTAAAATCACTGGTAAAACTATAAGATTTAGCACACACAAAGCAAAAACATCATCAATGTATGTTCAACTTTTTTTCCTTTTGTTTGATTGACATTGAGACAGACTGCTTAAAATCTAAGTGGTCTAATATAATGTTACACATCAGATAGTTTTACCCAACAGTTAACCAAACATTTACTTAAAACATAACAGATTATAGAGCCTACCTGCGTGAATTCTTATCAAAACAGATATTTGTAAAACTGTAATTTTGTGTAGATGTCTATATATCCGGGTCTCGCACTCGCGCGTCTGTGTGCACGCGCTTCAGATATCAGTCAGTCAGCGTGAGGGGATCGCTTTTGAGTCTTGTCGCTCTTAATAACTCTTTAACATTAATCAGGTACCGAACTTTATCTCTCTTAATGACTCTTTTAACATCAAGCAAGTCCTGCAGTCTATTTTCTAAGTCATGCATAAAAGCGAAACCAAAATGAATTGAGACGCATTTTTGTATTAGATTAAGCATTAGGAGGACGGTAACGTTACACCTCTCAGACGTATAAATAAAGATCATATCAGATGTCCAACGAGCATTTAGAGCATTGGATTTAGAAGACGATTTGCTTAATGTTCTTATTTCTATGAAAACCTTTTACTCATTTAGAGAGAGTCACATTTGTCTGCGTCTCTGTTCATTCAACTATGGGCTGGACCAAGGGTCAAACAGAAATTGCGCGTTGCGTTAATCTCCGTTAATAAAATTAGTGGCGTTAAAATGAATTTGCGTTAACGCGTTATTAACGCGTTAATTTTGACAGCCCTAATATATATATATATATATATATCATATAGGAACACATCACGCTATATAGAGACCATATATCATATAGGGACATGTCACATGGCATATAAATCTTATATATCATATAGGAACACATCAAGCAGTATATAGCCCATATATATATATAATTTAGGGACATGCCACACGGCATATAGACCGTATATATCATATAGGGACATGTCGCATGGCATATAGACCTTATATATCATATAGGAACACATCAAGCAGTATATAGCCCATATATATAATTTAGGGACACGTCACATGGCATGAAGAGTATATATATCATATAGGAACACGTCACGCAATATATAGACCATATATCATATAGGGATACGTCACATGGCATATAGGCCAAATATATATCATATAGGAACACGTCACGCTATATAGAGACCATATATATAATTTAGGGACACGTCACATGTCATATAGACCGTATATATATCATATAGGAACACGTCACGCTATATAGAGGCCATATATCATTTAGGGACATGTTGCATGGCATATATACCATATATATCATATAGGAACACGTCACTCGCCATATAGACCATATTGTGATGCAGTATATAGACTGTATGTGTCAAATAGAGACACTTTCACTACACATTTAGCTCCTGGTATATACAATTCCCAATTCACATCTTTTATGTCCAATTTATTTCTCCATCATGTCTCTTGAGCTGTGGCAGAAGCAACTTGTGAGCAATAAAACATTAATCTCAGCATGTTTAAGATTCACAAACATAAAAATCATTCATGTAAATACAACGGAGCCTAATCTTTAAAGCAGAAGATAAACAAACACACAAACATCCATTCAGATTTATCTGTGGAACCGTCTGTGGCCCAAATCTCAGCTCAGACTCCATACACCTGCATAAATGCCCTGCTGTCCCAATTAGAGGAGGGAAGCTTCAGCCAACGGCTCTCAGATTTTATCCTGCTGGTCTCCGTGGCCTTCCCAGTGTCACAGTGCGTTTCTCACCAACACTCCGACAAGATATACACCAGTTAATGGCTGGAACAATGTGTAGGTGTGCACACAAACATCTAAGATGATTTCCAGTGACAACAGAGGTTTGGCAAGAATACTAATGTATGCAACTGAGAAAAAAACACAGAAGACAGACCAAGACAGAGTATGTCTACAGAGAGAGAGAGAGAAATGGCTTCGAATTACTTCAATCAGATTATCCATCTTCCAGTCTCTTCTGCCCGTTAGGCAAAGTGTCTGATCTCAGATCTAATGAGCTCAGGTGAACTGAGACGCATCGCAACTCAAGCAGAAATCCGAACATCCAAAATCAACAATCCGAACTGAATCAGATGTGTTTGAAAAGAATCAATGCTTTGCTGTGCTGTCAGTGCCACAAAAAAAAAAAGTGTTAACAACATAAAAATCTCAGTTTTTTTAACACACTGCAAAAAGGGAAAAAAGTAAAACCACACATATTGCATAACTCTGAATTGCACCATGCTAAGGAATTGAATGTTACACAAGCGCATGCTGCTGTTTACTTCACTGCAGTGTCTAGCGGAGGAACGACAACTCTGAACTGCTAAACTTACAATCCCCAAACCTTGCGACTTGTTGCATCATAACGCGGTTCTCAAACAGGTCAAATATTTGTCAACACCAACATTCACTTGAGATAAACTGTACAGGCAATGCCTGGGGATTCATCTGATTATGTTTCCTATTGTTCTCTAGCGTCTGTTTCCATACAAATGCATATGACCCTTTGTTTTCCAAAGAGTCTCTCAATAGTCAGGGTCCCCTTGAGCATCCATTCAGACCTCAGAGAGAGAGAGGACACAAACAGAGACACAGTTAAGCACTTCAGCGCCTGTGTCCTTTAGGGCCATTAGGGTGGCTTATAAAACGATTTGAACTAGTTGTGGGGTGAAAGCATTGTGATATTTACCTCACAATACTATGGTGAATGACTTAAGATTCAGACCAAAATGAATGTAGCATTAGATTTAAGCACACTATACAGTTTTTGCTATTATAGCAAGAAGACTGCAAAATATCATATTGTAATCTAAACATCACTATCAAATTGTACTGCTTTTTTTGAACATATAAAAAAGTCTCATAAACACAACGTGACGCTATAAAGCATTAGACAATAAATTCAGTACGAAACATAAATACAGCCAGGAGCTCAGATCTGCGCCTGAGAAACCTCACACTGTTAATACTAAAATCAATATTGTGAGCACAGTTGTCCTACTTTGTTTCTGATGTATAGCCCTGCATAAGGCACAGAGAAGTTGAGATGGTTTTACCTTGGAAAAGAAAAGCTCTTGTGTCATCATGAAAGCCCTGCACCTGCGTTACACCTGCAAAACCTTCAGCTGGGCTGAACTCCTGGAACACGCTGATCCGAACCGCTGGATCCACTCCGTATGCAGCAACTTCAACACAATTACAACATATAGATACACAACATTACAACAGAGAAAACATCTCACATCTGAGCTGATCAGGTGAAATCTTCAACCTGTCTGAACATTTGACTCGTGAATTTTACCATTTATAATGAGTTTACATGAGTTTGCATGAAAAATAATCTTTTCATAGCTAATGCACAATTTCTTATAGGTAACCATAACTAGAAGAATGTATTCGGTATTCAGTTTCAGTAACTAAATATGATTTGAATAGTTTCTATGATTATGGGAATACTGCTTTATATTACTTATACATGTGAATAATTGTAACAGGCATAACAACAGCAATCAATTTGCAAAACAGTTAAATGTTTTGTGCATAATACATTTTTACATTTATGTGCATCAGAATATGATCAAAGTAAAGTGTGAAAGAAAGAAGAGTCAGATATTACAGCTCATCTTCAGTACTGTCAGCGACTGCAGGGGAATAACAGCTATTGAGAAATCATCATCATACATATAATCTATACTAATAATCATGAGACTGATACAGAATAACTGATTCCCGTATCTCATCCTACCTGCTGGCACGCAAAATAACGCAAGAAAGAACTGCAATAATCCCATGGTGATGAATACAATTAGTCCATGTTGTAACAGTCCACGAAAAAAGCGCACAAAAACAGTCTCGCGTAAACAGGATTGATCTTCATTTAAACATCATTCCCAAAAGATGAGATGAGCATCATCGGCTCCTGTGAATAATCCGCACAGGTGGTTACTGCGCACGCGACTGCGGATCCGACCAACAGCTCGGCGTCTGGTCAAAATAAATCAGCAGCTTCACACAGAGACACAGAGAGAGAGAGAGAGAGAGAGAGAGAGAGAGAGAGAGAGAGAGAGAGAGAGAGAGAGAGAGAGAGAGAGAGAGAGAGAGAGAGAGAGAGAGAGCCAGAGAGCGAGAGCGGGAGCGCGTAATCCCCCTGGTGGCGCACTGGCGCTCGCGTCGCGTTCAGTACCCTCTGACTTTGGGCGCAACATGAGATGAGACGCGTCATTGGGGATGACATTAAAGCTTAAATCAAACCATTAAGAAGAAAAATTTTCTCTGGAATACTGGACTCTGGTTGGTTCCATGGTTTGTTATTCCAAGATAACGCAGTGTTCATTCAGGTGTACTGCGTGTCACCACAGAAAATAAAACTGTAGTTTTGTAGTATTTACTATAAAAAGTAGTACAATTATTGGATACTATAGTCTTTGAACATTACCATAGTAAATATTAAAGTAGTATTTACAGTTTGTTCTTTAGTATATATATTCTTGCAGAATAGTATAATATAGTATAATATATAATATAGTATATTTTAACAAAGCATACACTCACCTAAAGGATTATTAGGAACACCAAACTAATACTGTGTTTGACCCCCTGCCTTCATTCTACGTGGCATTGATTCAACAAGGTGCTGAAAGCATTCTTTAGAAATGTTGGCCCATATTGATAAATTAGCATCTTGCAGTTGATGGAGATTTGTGGGATGCACATCCGGGACACGAAGCTCCCGTTCCACCACATCCCAAAGATGCTCTATTGGGTTGAGATCTGGTGACTGTGGGGGCCATTTTAGTACAGTGAACTCATTGTCATGATCAAGAAACCAATTTGAAATTATTCAAGCTTTGTGACATGGTGCATTATCCTGCTGGAAGTAGCCATCAGAGGATGAGTATGGTGGTTATAAAGGGCTGGAGATGGTCAGAAACAATGCTCAGGTAGGCCGTGGCATTTAAACGATGCACAGTTGGCACTAAGAGGCCTAAAGTGTGCCAAGAAAACATCCCCCACACCATTACACCACCACCAGCAGCATGCACAGTGGTAACAAGACATGTTGGATCCATGTTCTCATTCTGTTTACGCCAAATTCTGACTCTACCATCTGAATGTCTCAACAGAAATCAAGACTTATCAGACCAGGCAACATTTTTCCAGTCTTTAACTGTCTAATTTTGGTGAGCTCGTGCAAACTGTAGCCTCTTTTTCCTATTTGTAGTGGAGATGAGTGGTACCCGGTGGGGTCTTCTGCTGTTGTAGCCCATTCGCCTCAAGGTTGTGCGTGTTGTGGCTTCACAAATGCTTTGCTGCATACCTCGGTTGTAATAAGTGATTATTTCAGTCAAAGTTGCTCTTTTATGAGCTTGAATCAGTCGGCCCATTCTCCTCTGACCTCTAGCATCAACAAGGCATTTTCGCCCACATGACTGACGCATACTGGATGATTTTCCCTTTTCACACCATTCTTTGTGAATGTCATTAATGTATTTATTTATTTAGATTCAAGATATGCCCAGATATTTTCTTCATGAGGAGATTCATACTACAGTATTTCTACAGCCTATCTGTGTCTCAAGAACATTCTGCCCCAAACTACTGTCCTACATACTGTCACTAATAAAAAGTGTTTGTTAAATTCAAAAACAGCTGTTATGGATGTGGTCTCATTCTTTCCCAAAGCAAAGTTTTTACCACAGGTGGCCTAATGGTAAAGGTGCCAAACATCAAATGATTGTAGGTTTGATCTCATAAAAGAATGACCTAGAAATGTCACCATATCACAAAACTCCAAAAATGTTCCGTCTCTAGAGCGCCGGGGTGTTTTGTTAAAAACTGAACAGTATATATATCATTTATCAGACTGTTTTCTGTGTGTGCTAAAATACAGCACTCTTCCTTTCTCTTCCTGGTCTAAATAAACCGAGAAGTGCGATTCAGTGTTAATCTAATAGATTAGTTTTAACCCAGCAGTCGGGTGGTTTGAGTAATGTATTGCATTGGTTTAGTCCTCGTGTGCTGTTGTGCATTGGTTCAGCTGACAGAAGAAGCGCTCGGTCGAATTATTCTGGAGAACTGTGTGAATGGATTTTTCTCTCGAGTGCTCAATTCTGAATTGAACAGGGCAGAGACACTTCAGCCACTGAAATCAGGGCTGATATCAAACCACACACGCTGTGAGCACCGTACCGGTATCTTCACCTCAATATGACAGTCCATTACACAGCCATTCACCTGTCTGTGGATAAACACTAATATAGCAGAAATGCAACACAACCAATCAGTTTACAATCTAAATGCATGTAAGTTTAAATTTTTTAAACGAACTATGTATTATGGAGCCCCTAAGGGGACATTGGGCAAAAATTAAACAAAGTTTAGTTTCATGTGCGCACATGAAACTATCGCATGCGCACGTGAAACTCTCCCGTGTGCACGCAAAACTGAACTTAAAAAATATTCTGCACATGAAGGTTTCGTGTGAGCACATGAAACTAAACTTTAGATTTTTTTACTCCAATGTCACCTTAGGGGCTCGGTAATGTATTATTGGAAACTTTTAGCAGTAATAATGATTCAGTGACAGTAATTTATTAGTTTGTGACAAGAGTATGCAGTAAACCCATGACACCTAGTGGCCGTTGTTGGTAAAACCACTAAAAGTGTAAAACAAACCTATTTTTAATGCATAATTACAGCTAATTTTTTACAGTGTAGTGTCCGCCTCTGTTTTTTTGGGACATTCAAGACCTCCTTTATCATGGGGATAAGTATCTGAAGTCAATTTCTTTTTTTTTCAGAGAAAATAACCAAGAAGAAAAGAACTGACGATTAAAAGTTTGATAAGCCTTAGGGGCTCGGTAATATATTATTGGAAAGGTCTAAGATTGTAGTTTTCATATTTCAAAACCTTTTAGCAGTAAAAATGATGCAGTGACAGTAATTTATTAGTTTGTGACAAGAGTATGCAGCAAACCAATGACACCTAGTGGCGGTTGTTGGTAAAACCACTAAAAGTTTAACACAAACCTATTTTTTGTGATATTTTATGTATAAAATATATACTTTATTGCATTATTTTTATTTATCACAATAGGTGTAAACTGCTATAACAATTTTTATTTCATATTTTCATCTCCAGACACTTCTGTGAAAAACTTTAAAGGTCTTCTTTAAAACAAGACCAAGATTAGGTTTCTAGACCAAAAAACTTCCAGAGTTATATTAATTAAAAGGTGTACATCATATAATATTGCCAAAATATTAGACGAATGTTGCCAGTAATGATGATAAATAAAATTTAATTTTGTGGAAAAACTCCAGTTTAAAATACTTTGTCTGTATTTGTCAGATCTTTAACACCGTGAAGTTTCTTCATTGGGTCTTGCTGTTGAAAGAGAGATAGATGTGTCTGTTGCATTTAATAAAAAGAAAATCCTCTCCAAGCCCTCTCCAAAACTTACTTAGTAAATCAAGTGGTCAAGCTGTGTTTTGGGCTGTTAACTGAGGGGATTTACTCGACCCTGCTGGCCGGTTTGGTGCTGGTGAATGATCAGTTAGTCTTATTTAAGACCCAGCTACCATTATAGCTCCTGTGAAACATCTCACGTTCCCAAATAATCCCACCAGATGCCGGGGTAATAACTGAGGACTGAAGGAAGACTCAACGACACCAAACAGGGCTTTTCATAGGGTACCAATAAAAACTGTCAGTGGAGATCCATCCAGGGTCTGATCTCAGCACCGAATGCCCATGTGTATTTTAGGAAAGTGTAATATCAGTTCAGATGTGAGACAGATGGTGGGTTAGAGATGTGCAGACAGTATTTGAATAGATCTCATAACTCTGCTGGATTTTATTGCAAGTTTTCTAATATCTCAGGTCAGCCCGTATGCAATTGTCTAGAGTCGTTTATGATTGATGGCAAAGAGTAATGCACGTGTGTGTGTGTGTACATTTTACAATACTTACGAGGATCAAATCTACCCGCAAACCTGTAAACTTACATTATGACAACGTGCCTGGTGCACCTCATGAGGAAAACAACATAAATAATGTCGTGTTTCATCTGTAATGTGCAGAGGTTTAGGATACAATAATTTACCATACACCAATAATGAGCTTGGTTTAATTCAGAAGTCATTCAAGGTCATCCTATCACATTAAACCTGTATGTGTGAACAAGTCTTTATCTTTACAGAATAAAACTATAAAATAACAGCCTCATGGAAAGCATTCTGGGAACCAAAATCTGAAGATAAAAAACTGAAAAAGATTGATGAGAATTTGTAATGCTTTACGTGAGTCTGTTATTTTATAGTTTTATTTTGTAAAGACTTGTTAATATTTAATGTTCATTTAACTTTGAACAAACTAAATAACATAAATTTAAATCCACAGTTAGTTACTGGCAAATAGCTGCATAAATACAGCAAACATTTTCACAGCGTAGGCTGATGGAAAAAAGCTCATAAAACAATATAGTCATGAAGAGCTATTTCCAAAAGTGGCCTCAGGAAAATATAATAATTTCAACACAATCTGGGCCTGGAACGAATCCTCATACAGACAGCATAGGTTACTGGAGACCCTGTTAAAAGAAATAAAAAGAAACATGAAAGAGAAGAAAGAAAATGCTGTAAACGTGATCCAAAAACCATCCTAGTTATATCCTTATACCCCATTAAAACAACAACAAAATAACAAATGTTTCTTAGAATCTGCACTCGCCTGTAGTTTAGTGGTAAATAAAGCATCACGGGCATAGTGGGCACGGTGGGCACCTGTGTTTTGATCTGGACTCACCTGTGGGCGACTGACAGATGTGTTTCTGTCTACAGTACTGAAGTGTGGGATTCTGGGGTCCTACATCACAGCATACAGTATCTGAATTATGACCAAACCCACCAGAACCTGTTGCTCCTGTTATATAAACGTAACCAAAATCACTATGGTAACTGTCGTTTGTGCCATTTTTAAATCAATTTGGGCAAAAACAATTGCTAAGTAAAAAAATAAATGTAATAGCAAGACACCACCATTTTACTATTAACATTTTACTCCAACATACTTTAAGAATACTACGGCACTACCATGGTGCATGAAAATTAAACTAAAACTAACTAAAGAAAACATTGCCATGGTAATATGATAGTACAGTTGTTAGTGGCAGTCATAAACAGTAAAGATTTGTTATATTATTGTACAGCACTGACCTCTAGTGGAATAAAATGACCAAAGCAAACCTTTGAGTTTCCACACTGTGAGGAAATAAGATTTTTCTCAAAGCATGAACAAGAACCTTTAGGTTTTTATTTGTATAATAATATTTTCTAAAACATTTAAAAATAATATTCACTATACAATATTAAACACAGTCGTGTGATATTAAATATACATAGGAAATATAATAAATATGGTAATACAAACTAAATAACTTTGTTTACAGCACTGCTTTGGGTTGAATAATTATAAAAATTAAAACTATTAATTGATTATAATGACTATGTATAAAGTACAGAAGTTTATACATTTCAAGTGACCATCATGGACAAGAGAGCAAAGTTGATTGGGACACAGCCAGTCAGGGCTAGAGAGGTGTGGTAAAGGTCAAAGGTGAGTTTATCTGAGTCTATGGCAAGACGCACGTTTCACCTTTATCTGTTTGCAGATTAAAATAAAAAAAATAATAAAAAAGTATTATAGTATTAAAAGAGTATATCTTCTATGCTCTTATATCGGTAATGTAAGTTTATTAGGTTAAATAGTGGACATCAAGTTGTGCTAGTTTTCACCTGAAACCCCTAATAAGTTCACTGAATTTATTTGATCAAGTAAACTCGTTCCCTCAATTCAATTAAGTAATGGGTCTCCCAAAAACTTTATATTTAAGTTCACTTAACTTGCCCACATAGACTGAACTTAAATTGTCATTTAACTTTTTATAATAATGAAAGGTATTCAGGACTGACTCTATGTCAATCAATGAATGAACTTATTTCTGCACAAACTGCACTGTTCACATGAATCATCATTAGTGGACAGAAATATGATGCGTTAAATGTGGTGCATGCACACCAAACCAAACACTGATCACCTGAACTATAATTTACAAGAAAAACATCAATAATGCTACAACGAGTTTAAAACTCTAAGAATTTTTATTTACAATTGTTAAAATTTCATTCAATCATTCAAAATGTCCAGGCGCAAGGGCTTATTCCTCACAGCATTTTAAAATTATCATTTTGAATTAATTGCACTTGAATTTTTGAGTTTGTTTTTGTAGGTTAATAAGTTAAATGAACAAAGGTAGTTAAGTTATGGATCCAAAATTTAAGTCATGATTGCTTGACTTTTTGAGTACAAACAGCGTTAGGGCTTTCAGTGTAACAGTGAAACCAGCATTGTAAAGGTTTTTGCACATTATGGGATAGCTTTTCTTTTGCCAATCATAACAGTGAGCATTTACATTACAAGCCCATTTAAAGATAATGATCATAGAGGATAAAAATGCTAAATTATGACTTTACTGACTTTATAAACATCTTAATGATTCTCATCTAAATGTATATTTACAATTAAAAAATATTACATTCATACACTTGAAAAATAAAATAAAAAACAAACCAAATTGAGCTTTTTACAGTAATTAGGTTTTTTATAAAGATAAGATTTTACAGTTATTACAAAACTACAGGAAGTAATGAGAATTCAAGCGACCTAATTACACATTTACATATATATACAGATCATCTGACTGAAGGCGTAGAGCTGAAATGTTGGCCAAGCTAAGACCCAACATACTAGTACAGCGCGTCACGCACTCCTTTATAATCTTAACAAAAATGCACACATGGTTTCTCGAGAGAAACAAAAGAGAAATCAAAGATTATAAGCAAACTTCAGATGTGACATAAAAACGTCAAATATGGGATCTTTGCGGGTATGTGTGTGAATGCACGCACAGATTCTGGAAAATCATTGACAGTGTGAATGAACCAAAATTAAAAAAACATCCGATACAAATCCAAGACGCATTTTCCGTGTATTTTCCGTATATGTCTGTGTGAAAAAAGCTAGATTTTTCCAAACAGCACTGACTAGTAGACTTCATAATTCAATACAGATTTTAAATGTCATTTTTTAGAGACAAAGAGCAAATTCTAGCACATAAACCGAACAAAATCAAAGTTTATATTCATTATAATACCTTGCACAATGTTCCTAACCCAATCACAATTCCCTGACAATGGGAGCCCAAACAACAAAGTTCAGTTCCACATTTCCATGATTTGTATTAAAAGTCTCTTCAGTTCAATATTATAAGAGTAAAAAAATCATTTTTGCTGTGATCTTTCTGGTGTGCCCATCTACAGGTGCATCAGGTGCAGGTGTGTGTGTGTGTTTCATCTGTTGGGTTGTGTGTTTGCCGGTTCTGATTTACTCCAGACCATCAGTTGTTCTTTTGATGTGTATGTGCTCTCCTTTTCTCTGGAGTTCCTCCACTTCATTCTACGGTTCTGGAACCAGATCTTCACCTGTAGACCACACAAACCTTTCAGACTCTCGCTTTGAATGACTTTCTCAACAACAGAAAGTAAAGATGTGTATGTTCCTCACCTGTGTTTCTTTCAGACAGAGGTCTGTTGCCAGTCGATTGCGGTCAGTCTTGCTGATGTATTTCTGTCTACGAAACATTTTCTCCAGTTCTCGTCTTTGTTCTTCAGAGAACACAGCTCTGCGCAGAATTCCCGGCCTGGGCCTGGAGCTCAACGCTTGGCTCCACAGCGCAGCACCGACTCCCTCTGCAGGAAAAGATGGAGAACATTATCTCTGAGATCAATACATGAAACCAACACACTTGATGATTACATCTGACTGCACCATTCATCAAAGACAGTTCAGATACTCTAGTAGATTGAATCTGTACTGTGATACTTTACAGAAAAAATTGACCTTTCCACTTGACTCTGACTCATTTAAAGGCGGGGTGCATGATTTTTGAAAAACACTTTGGAAAAGGGAGTCATGCTGAGTAACAAAACACACTTATAGCCAATCAGCAGTAATGGGCGTGTTTACTAACTGACATCCTTGCCTGGCTGTTTCTCAATGTCAAGGAAGGATCCTCGGAAGCCAGAATTTGGAGGATGCTACGTCATTGACATCCGTCGAAGAACTGTTCTAATGTCGAGGATCCTCGGAATTTCAGCCAGAGTCCTTCATTCGAGAAATATCCAATACAGGAAAGGATGCATATGTGTATTCTTTGCGCGCTGAAATTACCCACAATCCTATGCGCGCAGCACCGAAAGCACACCTTTCATTGAAGCAATGACGTGCACTTGCTAGCCTGTTCCATTTATGTGTTCTCCGAATGCTTAAGAGGAGCCTCGCTTAGACATTGAGAAACAACGCATGTGTTGTGTATGTGTTTGGCGGGTCTATCAAAAGAAGGTCCAGATTCTATTGGGGTAGAGGAGTGTTTGTTTAGGTGATTTTAAATGTCAACATTGGCTTTCAGAGATCATGCACCCCACCTTTAACTCATTCCCCGCCAACCTTTTCCCGACAGCCCTGATTTTCATAAAAGTTTCTTAAAATGCCTTTAAGGAAAATTTTCTTCTATAAATATATAAACCTATATATCAAATGAAAGAACAGACCATCTGCTTTCATACAAACAAACAAAACGGGACAAAAACTTTTATCATATCTTTGTTTGTTGTCTTTTTATCACCTCTCAAATATGGGTAGGTTTCTTAAAAAATAAAAAATTTTGAGCAAAAAGCTGAAATAATTGCTTTTTTTATTTTCATTTTGTTAGAGATCAGATTCAGAGTGATGATCAAAACATACACAGAGTTTAAAATTAATTACATTCGTTTTTGCTTCAGTTTTTATAAATTGTGTAAGAGCGCAATCTAGTGGATAATAGCGGAATTACAGATTACCGTATAAACTCGTCAGGAAAGCGTCATTGGCAGGCAGAGTTCAAGGATTAGTTCACAACAAAATGACAATTTGATTATAAATCACTTACCTCTGTGTCATTCTAAACCACAAAGTCCTTCGATTTTCTTCAGAACACATTTTTAGATATTTTGATGAAAACCGGGAGGCTTGTGAATGACCCATAGACTGATTTTCACAATCTAGCCTAGAAAAGAATAAAAGACATTGCCAAAAAGGTCCATGTGCCATCAATAGTCAATGGGACAGACAGAAGCCTCCTGGTTTTCATCCAAAATATCTAAAAATGTGTTCTGAAGACAATCGAAGGACTTGGTGGTTTTGAACGACACAGGGGTAATTATCATTTTGTGGTGAACAACGCTTTAAAGGGGACATATAATGAAAATGTTACTTTTTCCATGTTTAAGTGCTATAATTGGGTCCCCAATGCTTCTATCAACATAGAAAATGTGAAAAAGATCAACCCAGTAACTTAGTTTTGGTAAATCATTCTCTGCAAGCATGTGAAAAAATAGCTCATTGAAATCTGGCTCCCCTTGTGATGTCAGAAGGGGATCTTATTATAATAACACCGTCCCTTAATCTGAACCATCCAACCACAGCACCGACATTTAGTGCAGATATCAACTCATTTGCATTTAAAAGGGCGCAACCAAAAACAGCACATTTTTGCTCACTCCTACAAAGTATCAATTTTAACAACTTTTAATAAATTATCTGAGGTACTTCGAGCTAAAACTTCACATACACATACACACCAAAAATGTTTTTTCTGTGGCATCGCAGAACAAATAAAAGCAAACATTATGAACTTTTCTCTCGACCTCATTCATCGATGCCTTTTTAATCTGTTCGACAAATCGGTAAACGGGCCACCTTCAGCGGCATGAGTAAGACAGTTAGTCACGCTCTCTGGTCACCATTCAGTCTAAATAGTTTCCACTTAAACGCCCTATTAAGGGTCAGATCACCCTCAACCCCGCCCACACACCCGAGAACCCGCAACAAATGATCCGTGTGACGTTCGGGCACATTATTCCCTCTTCTCAGCATATCTGATTATGTCCTTTCAAAAGCCACTTTCTCTTAACGCGCAGATGAGCTGAAAAAAGTCTATAAAAGTCATTTCTATTGAGGGCGTCATGTCTAGAGGGGCAGAATGGATGGAGGGAGGGGGCTTTTAGTGCCCGGCTTTTCATTAAAGAGAACAAAAAACCCGGAGAGCAGATTCCGCCCTCTACTGTGCAGGAATGCAGGCGTATTGTGCTCGCTCCCGTCGTCGAGCTTGCCGATCCAAGATCGGTGTGGCCACGGGGTCGCATGTGTGCGGTCGCGCGACAAAAGCTGATTGGTCACGGGCAGGAAGGTCCGTGCGCGCGCGCGAAGAGCGCTGTGGGAAAGTGTCACCGCTAAACACTTTACAGCAGGACTTTTATCACCCGAATCTGACAGAACCGAATCCGGTCAGGTATAGAAAACCACACAAAGTCAAATTAAGAAACACGTACATCCGAAAAATGCGGAATGATGTCTTTTTATTTGATATTAAATTAACAATGCTGTTCGTGTTTTGCATGGTGGCCTGTGTGGTTGCTATGCAGTTTCTAGGATTTTTCTTTCAGAGTGCAAGTTTGTTAGGAGTTGTTTATAGCGTTATGTGGTTGCTAGGGTGTTCTTGGTGGTTGCTAGGTGATTGTGCATGCAGGATAAGCGCATCTGATTGACTTTTATCCATCTCAGATATTTAGGGACCGAGTAAAAATTCTTATCTGCTCTTGGAGATGGAGATGAGATTTGTGTGTGTTTGTACAGTAGTTACGTATGCTATATTGGAAACCTCTGTGCGTGCCCCTTACGAAAATTAACCATGGTTTTATTGTGGTAAAAGTGTAGTGACCATGTTTGTTTGGTGTATTGATTACTATCAGCAAAACTGTGGTTTTACTACACTAACCATGGTTTAAATATGGTTTTTGAAAAGCATAGTTGTCAAAAACATGGTTATTTTGTGGTTACCATGGTTTTACTACAGTATCCATGGTTTTTTGGTTTTAACTGTAGTAAAACCATGGTTCATTTCGTAAGGGGCGTGCATGCGCACACTCATGAATACTGCGTGCGTGCTTGCGTGAAATTTAAGGAACATTAGTTATGGTCATTATGCATAGAATACGCTGTTTGACGATTTGTTGTGTGTTTGTGTGTAATCTTACTGGTAAACATCACAGGTCCACTTCCAGTGAATCCTGGCATAGGAACACCAGTTATAACTAGAGAGAGAGAGAGAGAGAGAGAGAGAGAGAGAGAGAGAGAGAGATGAATATCTCTATAAATTGTAGGTGTAAATTATACTTTTATTATTTAAAAGATACTATACATTTAATGATAAAGCATTAATATGTCTGCTGCTCAACAGAACAGTATACAGCACACAAGTAGTCAAAAGACACATTTGACTTAATATTTACATTTCACAGAAACCTTTATCCAAATTTACAGTTCATTCTATCTATGTATTTTATTAATACTTTATGTGTCTGTAATATGATCAACCTCATGACCTTTATATACTTAATAGTATGTGGTCAGTAATTTACCAGATTTACCCAATGATATCTCACGAGAATTCGTACATATTTTTTACGAGTTGGTTAACTCGTATTAGTTAATACGACTACATTCGTAGATTTTTGTACGATTTGCCTTGACCCCTGTGACGTTGGGGTTAGAAGCGGGATTAGGGGTTAGATTTCATTATTGTTTTTTTCTTGAGAATCGTAGGTTTTTGCACTATTAACTTCACATGAATTCATACGAATTAGCCAACTCGTAAAATATTTAAGAATTCTCATAAGATCAGGCTGGATTTTTCATAAATGTTTTTTTAAATGTTTGTGCGATTAAATATTATTTTTGCCATTCAACATGCATAAACTACTGTGGTTTCTCTGTGAATACACTAATAGTATTAGACGGTAATACAATTGGATATTATATATATCCACAGTACTGAATCATTATTAAATGTATATGCCATGATATTTACATTGTGTTTCATAATATTTTAAATAATATCTAAGTATTACCATTTCCAAAAAACACAGGATTGTGTTATTATACTATCGGACTGCTGTTTTTGTGTATTAATGCATAATAGCATTGTCGCTGTAAGATCTTGAGTTAATTTAATTTTGAAATTTAGTTAAATGTTTTGCTCAACATACAGTAAGATTTTGTGAAATTTAATCTGTGACCGCATTATTTTCCAGAACTACAGTACATGCTATACTCCTAAAGCTATTTTAAATTGAATTTGAAGTTAGTTGACGTGTTTTTAATAGACTTCTGAATTGACGTCTTAAAAACTCTATCCATGTCTCAGTGTAGCTTTTCAGTATATTTTTTATTTTAAATACATTTATTTTCCCAATAAACGCTTAGAACGCTTAGAACGCTTACACAGCTCCTTGTTGAATTTAAATTAAATAAAAAAAATTACAATAAATTTCAAGAGTGCTGTGTTACATTAAGACTCATGTGAAACACAACAGATGCATGTAAAGCTTGATTGATATTTTACATGAGATATTCACATCAGAGATAACATTAAGCATGAAATGCAAACGCTGTACAGTAAGTTTCTCTAAATATATTTTCTCTTATCAGTGTTGCAGGTGGACTCACCTGACTGCGACCGAAGAGTTTTTTCATCAGTCATCCGAGGACACTTGTGGCTCTCCAGGTCTCCGGTCTGATGGACGCCCTTTCCTTTCATTACCAAGCCCAGGGGTCCGAAAAGCAGAGCGGACGAACATTTCTTGGAGTGGACACCTGACGCGGCCCATCCAACAGGTGAAGAACTGTCTGGACGCAGTAGATTCTCTATCAGAAAACATTTCCCAGAATTCCCAAATCCGGGGTGTCTAGGTGGAAATTCAGCCATTTCCCTCGTTTACCTCGTTGGTTTTAAGAGATCATTCTAGAACCCAGAGCCTTCTGAAGACTTTCTCCAACTAGCGTGGGTGTATTGCAGTCAGATGAACAGGGGAAAGTTCATTAAAAAACACAAAGAAAACAAAAAGCTCTTTCCTTCTGTGCTGATGGGCGTCTCTGCCCGCGTTCTGATTGGTGGAGCCGTCGAGGTCTGATTGTGAAGGCTGATAAGAGTGAGCTCTTTCTGTCGGACAGAAGGTGGACCCGCTTCATTCATTACGTCAAAGTTCCCATTAAATGATAGACACTGGAGACAATAGACTCCCGGCCAAAGTTTAACTTGCACACCAAACAGAACGCGGGGCAGTAAATAGTAATATCTTCATTCAGTGGGATCCATTGAAGGACCATTGAGAGAGCACTTATAAGAGTATCTGTCTCTCAGTCTATCAACCCGGACTATATTTCTTTACTTTATTGTTGTCTGTCACACAGCTCTGGACAATGAGAATGCATTTGTCCAAAAGTGCTTTTATGTATTATATATATACTGTAGAGTTTCTATGCATTGAAACCGCCTTTTTCGTGATCCTTCATCATCTCCCAAAACCATTATAAAAAGAATTCTTGGACTTCATTTAAAGTATTTATGCATAATGGTTGTATTTGTTGTACAGCCTTTATGCAAAGTAACTGGACTTCATTCTTTTCATTTTTGTATCCTTAGTTCCCAAGCAATTTTGCATTTAAAAGATGCCTAATAGCCGTCCAAACACAGCCCAGATCTCTAAGCTAAAACAAGGCAAAATTGTAGCAAAAAATAAATTAATAAATGAAAGCAAACATGATAACATGTTAACAATATCAGAAATTTCACAACTTTTTTTTGGCAAAAATGACAACCAAATTTATTTTGAATAGAAGTGCGTGATTGCGTCTATAGTTAACCTAGATGGTGAAATGACAACTACTGTTTTTACTGAGTAGTAAAATTAGGCTTTCATTTTATGTAGTAGATACCAAAAAGTGAGCACTCCTGTCCTGCATTAATTTCACTTTAGTGTCAAAACATAATGAACTGAGATTTCAAGCTTGATCTTGGACTGCAAACTTGTTAGCGATTAGCTGAAAAGAGATCATGCTTGTCAAATGTGACACTTTGAGAATTAAGTGAGAAACAGGTCATAGAGACGCTGTCGTGAGGTTATGGGTCCTTATGTCAAACCCTGATGCTCTTTAACATCAAATCTGTTTGTTCAATCTAATTCTCCCTAGCCAGCGAACAACATCTCTTCTAGAGCAGAAGTGTGCTTCGGCCGAGGTTGGTGGCAGTAAACAGGCATGTCCGAGCGTATGGGGGAACCGGGCCAGTCTTTTGGGGGACAACATCACCTCATGCTGGGCATGCTAATCGCTGCAGACAGGCGCTTTCTTTGTCCTCCGACACAGAGCCAAAGGGCACATGTAATCAAATTTGCAGTTTTATAGCTCTCGCTGGTAGCAGGAAGACCGTCCACCGATGAATACGTAATGTGTGTTAACTGTCGGCTCGTAGCATGTGGAAAGATTTTCTTCGGGGTTATAGTTGGGAAATGAACTCGTGACTAATCTGGATGTTAGATTTGAAGGAATAACCCAGAGTGTTTTTCTACATGTCAGTCACTGTGACAAACAGACCACACAAGTGTTTCTCTTAGTCC
Source organism: Misgurnus anguillicaudatus (assembly GCF_027580225.2). Lineage (NCBI taxonomy): Eukaryota > Metazoa > Chordata > Actinopteri > Cypriniformes > Cobitidae > Misgurnus > Misgurnus anguillicaudatus. The sequence continues at coordinate 32,317,839 of NC_073342.2, forward strand.
AAGAAGAGATGTTATTGGTGTTGAGCACATTTTAAATCATGCATAGAAAATCTTTTGAAATACATTTGCTAGCTTTGTGTCTGGCCTGATTTTAGAAAAATGCAAAAGATGCATGAAAAAACGCATGCAAAAAATGCATGAAAAATATGCATGGAAAAACGCATGCAAGAAAATGCATGAAAAAGCTGCATGAAAAAATTCATGCAAGAAAATGCATGAAAAATATGCATGAACAAAATGAATGAAAAATATTCATGAAAAAATGCATGCAAGAAAATGCATGAAAAATATGCATGAACAAAATGAATGAAAAAATGCATGCAAGAAAATGCATGAAAAATATGCACCAAAAAATGCATACTAGAAAATGCATGCTAGAAAATGCATGAAAAATATGCATGAACAAAATGAATGGAAAATATGCATGAAAAAATGAATGAAAAAATATGCATGAACAAAATGAATGAAAAATATGCATGAAAAAATGCATGCAAGAAAATGCATGAAAAATATGCATGAACAAAATTAATGAAAAATATGCATGAAAAATTCATTCAAGAAAATGCATGAAAAATATGCATGAACAAAATGAATCAAAAATATGCATGAAAAAAATGAATGAAAAAATGCATGCAAATATATTTGGTTTGTTGACCTAAATATTTTTAACATGAGATTTAAGTTTATATTTAGAGTTGAAAATTGTACAGTTTAGCATTAATGTTGTTTTACTATTTTTTGTATCCTTCATTTTTTTGCAGGTCTTGTTAATAATAGTCCAAATATCCCATATGGTCTCTTAATTAATTTTGCATAAAATTGCATGCATATTATACAATATGGTATAAATGATTTTGCAGTACTGTATTAGTTGAAATGAGCATCCCACCACATTAGCCCATCACTGCTTGACATAAAAACCAGAAAAACGTTCAGCTTTAATAAAACACATTACCACTATTGTGTATTTATCTAACACTTTGGTATGAAAGCAGATGTAAGGCTTGAGGTTTTTTATGTCTTTTTTTATAAAGCGCTTATAAATTTCTCTCTGTAAACCATCAGTTTTTTTACTGGCATTAGTCTATGCGTACTAAAGCTCACAGCTCTCTCAGACACAGAGAATGAGTCTATTATGAGGTGAAGTCACTAAAACGCTGGTTCATGTGAACCCATTTGAAGCTTTTCTTCCTTTTAAAGTGAAAAAATTAGAGCTGGCATTGAGAGTTTTAAAAGTTCCCTCACTGCGAGACCAGCTGTGAAAGGTCTCTCTTCTTTTCTCTTTACGACCTCTTTAAAACAGCCGTTTGTCAATAGCTCCTCTCCGAGCGGCTCTCATGCACTGAATGATGGGCCAGGCTCGATGAATTAGACGGCACAATGCAGGGAAACCCGGGGCAGGACCGAATCTTTTCAGCTCGACCCCTCCTGTCTGCATCTGTGTGGATGTAATGAAGAACCTGAGACACAGAATAAAATCTCGCTGCCAGGCGTTTCAGATCACTGATGCACTAAATAATTCAACTACAGTCAAGCTTATATTTAGAGAAAGATTTGAGCGAGACTACGAGCTACAAGTAGATGATTATATTGAAGCTAGAATCATGTTTAATGATATTAATATCTAATGCAAACACAAATTTACACTTATACAATAGTAGGCTTAAAAAACATAGGCAAACATTCAGTTTAGAAACACATTTATTATTTACAGCACACAAACAATGAAAACAGACATATATATGTTTACATCTGAGATAGAAAATATTATTCTTTACAATTATTTAACTCTCTATGTACATCATTTTGAGTGCATCTCAAGTCAGTGAGATCAAAGAGCCGTGGGAATGAGAACAGTTACGCGCCCTACCAGAAGAGGGCGGTAGAGAGTTCATTCATTTCTACCTATTTAAAAACATCTCCATTATTTCAGGTCTATAAAAGTCTCTTGTTTACTCTCGCTTCTAGCACTTGTGGTGTTTCCATTTGCGTGTGGCCACAGTAATATGGAGGTCTTTTTTGAGCCAGGGGAAGAGGCTGGAAAGCTCGATGGATCCGTTCGGGCGCATGGTTCCTGTGATGAGGTAGAGCTGAGCGCGACCGGGTCGGACCAGATCATGAGCACATCTGAGGTTGATGAGGAGCCAGCGTTGAAGGAGGCTGGCGGTGTCGTAAGGGAGCAGTGGACCTCGCTGGATAAACTCCACGTGTCCCTCCACCATCAGCTCTGGATCCGAGGAGGGCAGACGACGGCGAGAGATCTTGGCTTTCACAGCTACATGGAGGAGAAGAAAAGCAGGTGAGATTATTATCAGTGCATTGTTTACAGAATATGTTTTAGTACAGTCACTACTAAATATTATTTATATAATGTTGCATTGTTAATTTCAATGCATTTGCATTATGCATTGAGTACAAAGCTTTACAACAATAGTACCTACCAAAATCACTGAGACAAAGGGCATCCATTACTCTTTTTAGTGAAGGCACCTCCTCTACAGACGGACAGTTTTGACAGGCAGGCTGAGGAAATTCTGCATGCACAAGAATACACAGTCAGTTTAAATTCAGTCAGATTAAATCAATTATAAATCTATAGATCTTTGCATCTTAAAATAAATGTGAATGTTTGAGGAAAAGTCTCACCTTTGGAGAAAGCGCTGATATGTTTGGGCAGAGGTGTCAGGCACGTATCGTCCTGCTCGGGAAACCGATCGCAATCCAGAGCTTCGGGCCAAGCGTGTCCATGACAGGCCAACACAGGGGCACAGCTGTCCCGTACGGCCCTGCACACGCTACGACAAGGCTGAATAAACCTGTAGAGAAACAATCACAGGTGAGTTCAGAACATAAACTATTAAAGCATCAAGCTCATAAGCATAATCTCTCAGTACATACCTGTCCAAGCACACAGGAGCGATCAATGAGCAAACGAAAGTCCTGGCCTGCGGGTGGCAGCCGGTATGAAGCAAAGTTCTCCATTCTTCAGAACGAGGAACCGCTTCTTCAAGACTGCTGTGACCCAACAGGTTGGGCAGCCTCATTTCAGAATACGGCACATCCTGACAAACGCTCATCTGATGGGGAACCGGGACGCAGCGAGTCGTCTGGCCCAGGTCGAAGGCTCTGCTGTGGGCTACGAGAGAGATGACGATCAGCAGGCTGAAAAGATCCATGATCCCGAAGAGAGAGAAAGAGATGGAAAGAGAGGTCCGGTGAGTCCTGAGAGAGTGAATGATGGAGAGGTCTGACGTCTCTGACTTTATATAGAGGCAGGCAGATGTTATCAACGACACATCAGAGTCGCAGACAAGGTGACAAGAAGGAGATAATGGCCCTCAGACACAGAGGAGGGGTGAAGGGGGGGGGACATTAAATAAACAAGTCGAGCATTACACGGCCCCATTGAGATCACACTTGTAATGAGTCGGATGGGCTGAACCAACAACTATCAAGTGTGCAAAATTATAGACTGAGATGAAATGTATAAAAAAAAAAATTTGACTGAAACATCTTAACATAGATCAATGCCAAAACAAATGTTATGTTTGTAAAAAATACTTAATATTACTAAGGACTAGTCCTGGATTAATCGAAACCCTGTGTCCCTTTATCATAAATGCAATGTGTGCAAATATTACTCATGTGGCATCCTCATCACATTTATGATTATAAATTATTGCGTAGCTTCAGAAAATTTTTATTCAAGAAACTATTTGCTTAATCATTTGCTATTCGTGCAGAATAAAAATGTCAAAAAATCAATCAGGCTGTTGGTTGCAATTTGCTTCAAACACTACAAAAGTCATTTGTGTTATCAAAATATTAACAGTACACAAAATCAATCAAAATATAAAAATATTAACACAAAATATAGCAACATAATTTTAATATCTACTTAATTTCTGTAAACAAAGACAACACTAATCTTTTATTTTTATTTTTTTTAAATTGTAAAAGTTTCTGCTATTGGTATGTATAATTGCTATAATAATATCATAAATAAATATTAATAATTATTACATGACATCTGATGAATGCCCACAGATATACAAAGTTTGGACACACTTGACTAAAATGTTAACTATGATTTAAAAAATCTTTTGGTGTATGGTTAAATGCATGAAATTATGTTTGTAAAAAAAACTATACCTGTGCCAAACAGATTCATTTATGTTATTAGAAAACTAAAAAAAAATTAAATATAATTTTTAAAATAGATGACTTGCACTGAATATTACAGAAAAAGCTGTCAATAAGAGCCCAGATTAAATGTGAAATCCTTCAATATTCCTTAAAATTCAGTCTAAAGTAAAACTTCAAGAAGCTTCTTGATAAAATGACAACGAGTACGGTTTTGCAATTTCAAGGCAAAGGGTGACTGCACTTCAAATGATAAAATATAACAGAATTTTGATTTATTTTAAATGCTTTCAGTCACCAACATAATTCCCACAGTTGCATTTGTGTAATGCCGTAGTTTGGACGTGTTTATTATTATTCTGTTATGTGGAAAAATATATAAATAAAGAATGAGTGTCCAAACTTTTACTGTATATGATGCGTTAGCAGTTGCATGTATACTGACCAAAAGTGAGGTCCAACTTTGGAAAACTGATGGACATTATTCATATGCATGTTGTGTAGTTGAGTTCTCAGCTTTGAGAAGAATTTACAGAGACTTGGCAAACAAAATTACACACATAAACGAAGCCTAAGAGGACGACTGCAGAGCAATTTCATGCAAATATCAACTAAAAGTTTTTAACCTTCCTGATATCTCACATAAGCCACCAAATATCGACATCTGAGAAAATTTTTTAAACTTTTTTTATTATTATTTTCCAAAGTTGCAGACTTCAGAATTGTTTCTTCTTCATAAATGGACACACATGAAAATTTAAATAATATAAATGCTCTTTAAAGAGCTGCATTTTTATCCACAGAATTTCTATAAAGTATGTTGGAATTATGTTTACATGTTTGACTGAAAATAGTGCTAAATTGCTCTGCTTTCAAAATAAAAACAATATATTAATAAGTATTAAATTAATATTTTTTCCTGTAATTAGGATTATAATAAACCTCGTGATACACTGTCAAACTACCCAAACCTAATTTTTTTTCCATTTTGGACCAAACTTGTCATATTTTGATGTTTTAATCCAACCTGATGAGGGCGTGAATAATGTGCCAATAGATCCTCCAGACATCAGTTTTGAGCAGGACTGCATGTGAATCTTCTATAGCATTATAAAACTAGGATCTGTGATCGTCTGTGGTTCACGTGTCTGGTCTACATGGAGACCATCATCCAGACAGGCGTCTCCAGCTCGCTGACAGCTACTCTGTCTCCATCATGTCAATTTGAGCTTCCTCTGCCAGCGAGACCTCGGCGAGCTGTCTGTCTGCCATTAGCCAGCGAACTGTCTGCAGTCTACCTGTCCTGCAGCTCACCTTTGATCTGACCGTACGCCTGCATTCACATTCAAATGCTCTGGACTCGTGCTGGAGATGTAACGGGGTATTGTGCTTGTAATGTGTCTGAGACGCTCTTAAAAGAGTGTACTTCACTGGATTATCCCACATTAGAGCTCATGTCATTTACATTTATTGCCCTCTGCAGTCTCTCCATCCATCAGCCCTTAATGTCTAAATGCTGTTTGATCAGCGGCTCTTGCTTTGTTTGGAGCTGATTTCATTATTTGGTTTCTTCATGCTGGATTGTTTTGGGTAGCGTGTAATATTCCCACACCTTGAATTCTGTTTCAAAAGATATTTTTTTGACATCCTTATAATCTTTAAAAGCTCAGTATGACTAGACACATGGATATTTATTACTGAAATGTCTTTGGCTTTTGACTTTAAAGGCCTGGAAATCACATGTTTGTGACATATTTTCTGCTGTTTTGTTATGGCTCTAATGAGCTGTATATTTATGATATAACATGCATTGGAAATATATGAAGGTAGCTTTGGATATATATGTGAAATACTTTATACTATTTGAAATAAACTGACTTATTTAATTGTATAACTTATAACTAACTATAACTAGAATTTATATGTAAAAAAGGCCACCATGCTCCAATTAGATTAGTTGTTTTTGCAATTGTATAGTGATCATGTATAATTATTTCTCAGTCTCTTTATTAGAATACAACCAGAAAATACAGGAAACTTGTATGTGGTATTAAATCAGTACAAAAGTATAAGTTGAAGTGTCAAGTATTTAGGGTAAACTTCCATCCACTTCAGCAATAGCGGCAGCTGCAGAATCTCTTAAACCTGAATAAAATTAAATTCTTATTTCTAATTCTAATCAAATGACTTCAGTATCCTCAAAAAACCTCAAGATGTGTTTAGTGCCAAGAGAGGTCAAACTTAATACTGACTGATGCCTGAAGAAGACATTTAGTTCTGAAAATTGTTTTGTTTTTAATTTTGTGTTCATATTTCTTGTATTTTCTGTTTCTATCTTAAAAAAGACTTTTGCACAGTACTGTATATATATATGTGTATGTATATAGCTGTCAAAAGATTATTAAAAATATATGAATTGCATACAAAATAAAAGTTAGTTTTTGCATAATATATTTGTGTGTCTACTGTGTTATTGTTATGTGTATATATAAGTACACATAATAAATGTACATACATGTATAAATGTAACATATAACAAAGAAAAATGTAATTTATATATATTTGTATATATATATATAATATATCAAAATCTAATATATGTATATGTATATAATATATATATAATATATGACTTTGTGCATACACACATACATATTTAAGAAATGTTTTATTTATATATCATTTTTATTTATATAGAATATATAAAAATATAAATAAATATATATACACATGTTAATGTTTCTTAAATACATACATGAATGTGTGTGTATTTATATATATAGCCTACATAATAAATACACACAGCACAAACTCATATGTTATGCAAAGTTTGTTTTTGCATAATGTATGCATGTACACTGTGTGTAATTATTTTCTATATAAAGATACACACATGCATGTATTTAAGAAACATCTACATATATAATAAATAATTGACGACTGGCAGTTGAGTTATTCAAAAATAATTAATGTTTTATTTTCAAATAATTCAAAGGACTGGATTGAATTATTCCTCTTATACCATGCTTACCACAAACATTACTCTGGTGGTTATTTTGCTGTGTTATATTTTGAGACATTTGACAGGTCAGGGGTGCAGTTAAAAGAAAAATAATCAACACCTGTGGAACATTTCTCAACCAATCAGAATAAATGCTTTCAAAACAGTTTTACACAAATATATACTTGTATATAATGGTCCTTTTACTGAATCTTGTGATGTAACAGCTATCTTGGCTAAAAACATCATCTTCACTTTTAGTGTTTTATTCATTTAATTTATCGCTGTTTTAAAAAAACTTTTACTAACTCTCTCTCTTTCTTTCTCATCAGGTATTGTATCATACTGGTGAAAACTTGGTATAAGCACTTCTTGTATTATTGACTCCCTTTGACAAATCACTTTATTGTTTCCTTTATAAGTCACTTTGGATAAAAGCATCTGCTAAATGTAAATGTTTTATTGTTATAGTGTTGCCTTCATGTTGATTTCTGAATTTTCTTTGTACGGCAACTTGAGCTCTTGAGCTTTAGAAATAAAAACTTGACTTCTTTCTAACAAATTTTAGGCTGTAGAAGAGGTGAAAACTGTTTCCAGACAGTCTGAGACACACTTGATTCATTGCCACGTGTTTGACAACAGACCTGAAGCCCCTGAGTGCATTTCTGTCTGCGATGCTGAAAGTAAAAGTGCTCCAGACATCTGAAATCTGTCTCACATTCAGTATTAAAATGATAACTAGTTCAACACGATGAAAACTGACAAGCGAAGCACACGATCAGACAGATTAATCGTCGGCTGTGGTCCCGTCGGCCCCAGTCTTTACTGCTGGTGTGGGTCGGGCGGTCGGGACAGACGGCAGCTACTGAGGGACCTAACCGAGCTATTAGAGACACAGACCCATTAAAGAGAACAATAGGGTGCATGCGTTAGGCTAAGCACCCCCTCTCGTCACTGATTTACCCCCCGGCTACTTGTTATTCTTTCTAACGGCCCTCCTGCCCCTCTCCGGCCTTTCTGTTTGGATTGTTAATATGAGAAGGCTAATGAGAGTCATTCAGTCAGTCTGTGAACAAAACAGCGTCTACTTGACTTATGCTGTCAGATGTTTATGTAGAAATTAAAAATTGATGCTGTGATGAACTGAATATCAGACTATTTACACTGAGTTATATATTATTAATGTCTGTGTTTGTAAAGGTTTGACTTTACTTTTTAAACATTTCATATTTGATTTGTCAGATGCACTGACATGTCAAAAACTAACCTTTGATGTTTTGCTCATTACTTGAAATGCTCTTAAAAGATCTTAATGTTCTAAATAATCTTAATAATAATAATCATTATACATTCAGTTTTCATTTATATTAATTTAACTTCAAATAAAAGTTATTAAACAGCACCTAAAGTACACAACAGTTACAGCATAAAATATAAACTTTTTATTTTACAGTGTAATGTAAACAAACAGTTAAACAATTAAAATAATATCTCAATGTTTTACTAAAAATGATGGAGAGATGTTCCTCAGATGTCACTTACATTTACCAAATACCAAGACCATCTAAACCGAGAACAAGACCAGAAGGTGTCGAGACCAAGACAAGACTTTGAGGGGCCAAAGACAGTTGAGACCCAGACAAGACCATCAAAAAATATAGTACAACACAGAATCACGCATTCTTATCTATTCAATATTGTGTTACTCAGAAAAGCACAAAAAGTTTAATTGGGTCTGGATTTGTTTTTTTTATTAGACACACAAAAAGTCACTTATAATATGTGTTTTACTGAATGATTGTATAATATGTTTTCAGATCACGTCAGATATTATAAAACGAGTAGGATCTCATACAAGTACCTTTTTGCAATCATATCTTGATTTTGTGGCTTTTTGTATTTGTAAAATTTTGTGGACAGATTTCGTTTTGGACAATCCCCCATTCATCTCTTATCGCACAACATCAACAAAAGAAATCAAATAAGAAATAAGTCAATGATTGTTTTAAAAGCCAGAAGTTTTACATCCAATCACATTAATGATGTTTACACATAAATCAGACAATACATCAGCAATCTAGTGTAATTCCCGCAGTTGTGGTCTTGAAATAAAATCTAGAGACCAAGACAAGAATGAGACAGAAGACAGTCAAGGCTGAGACTAGACCAAAACCATCAAAAAATTATCTTGAGACCGGTCTCAAGTACAACAACACTACTAAAAACAAACAATTGTACAACTTTTAGTAGTTTTATAATATAGTCATTGAAATTCAGCCACAAAAGTCACTCATCAAAAACATTTAAAAAATATTTTTTTTTCTGCTGTGCTGTGTTTGGTTTTAGTATAGATTCACACCAGTAGAGGGCAGTACAGATTCACACCAGCAGAAGGCAGTACAGATTCACTCCAGCAGAGAGCAGTACAGATTCACACCAGCAGAGGGCAGTACAGATTCACAACAACAGGAGGGGCAGTACAGATTCACTCCAGCAGAGGGCAGTACAGATTCACACCAGCTGAGGGCAGTACAGATTCACACCAGCAGAGGGCAGTACAGATTCACAACAACAGGAGGGGCAGTACAGATTCACTCCAGCAGAGGGCAGTACAGATTCACACCAGCAGAGGGCAGTACAGATTCACAGCAGCAGAGGGCAGTACAGATTCACAGCAGCAGAGGGCAGTACTGATTCACAACAGCAGAGGGCAGTACAGATTCACACCAGCAGAGGGCAGTACAGATTCACAACAGCAGAGGGCAGTACAGATTCACAGCAGCAGAGGGCAGTACAGATTCACAGCAGCAGAGTGCAGTACAGATTCACAGCAGCAGAGGGCAGTACAGATTCACAGCAGCAGAGGGCAGTACTGATTCACAACAGCAGAGGGCAGTACAGATTCACACCAGCTGAGGGCAGTACAGATTCACACCAGCAGAGGGCAGTACAGATTCACACCAGCAGAGGGCAGTACAGATTCACAACAACAGGAGGGGCAGTACAGATTCACTCCAGCAGAGGGCAGTACAGATTCACACCAGCAGAGGGCAGTACAGATTCACTCCAGCAGAGGGCAGTACAGATTCACACCAGCTGAGGGCAGTACAGATTCACACCAGCAGAGGGCAGTACAGATTCACAACAACAGGAGGGGCAGTACAGATTCACTCCAGCAGAGGGCAGTACAGATTCACACCAGCAGAGGGCAGTACAGATTCACAGCAGCAGAGGGCAGTACAGATTCACAGCAGCAGAGGGCAGTACTGATTCACAACAGCAGAGGGCAGTACAGATTCACACCAGCAGAGGGCAGTACAGATTCACAACAGCAGAGGGCAGTACAGATTCACAGCAGCAGAGGGCAGTACAGATTCACTCCAGCAGAAGGCAGTACAGATTCACTCCAGCAGAGAGCAGTACAGATTCACACCAGCAGAGGGCAGTACAGATTCACACCAGTAGAGGGCAGTACAGATTCACACCAGCAGAAGGCAGTACAGATTCACTCCAGCAGAGAGCAGTACAGATTCACACCAGCTGAGGGCAGTACAGATTCACAACAACAGGAGGGGCAGTACAGATTCACTCCAGCAGAGGGCAGTACAGATTCACACCAGCTGAGGGCAGTACAGATTCACACCAGCAGAGGGCAGTACAGATTCACAACAACAGGAGGGGCAGTACAGATTCACTCCAGCAGAGGGCAGTACAGATTCACACCAGCAGAGGGCAGTACAGATTCACAGCAGCAGAGGGCAGTACTGATTCACAACAGCAGAGGGCAGTACAGATTCACACCAGCAGAGGGCAGTACAGATTCACACCAGCAGAGGGCAGTACAGATTCACAACAGCAGAGGGCAGTACAGATTCACAACAGCAGAGGGCAGTACAGATTCACAGCAGCAGAGGGCAGTACAGATTAACAACAGCAGAGGGCAGTACAGATTCACACCAGCAGAGGGCAGTACAGATTCACAACAGCAGAGGGCAGTACAGATTCACACCAGCAGAGGGCAGTACAGATTCACAACAGCAGAGGGCAGTACAGATTCACTCCAGCAGAGGGCAGTACAGATTCACAACAGCAGAGGGCAGTACAGATTCACAACAGCAGAGGGCAGTACAGATTCACACCAGCAGAGTGTAAATGATGTTTACACATAAATCAGACAATACATCAGCAATCTAGTGTAATTCCCGCAGTTGTGGTCTTGAAATAAAATCTAGAGACCAAGACAAGAATGAGACAGAAGACAGTCAAGGCTGAGACTAGACCAAAACCATCAAAAAATTATCTTGAGACCGGTCTCAAGTACAACAACACTACTAAAAACAAACAATTGTACAACTTTTAGTAGTTTTATAATATAGTCATTGAAATTCAGCCACAAAAGTCACTCATCAAAAACTTTTAAAAAATATTTTTTTTTCTGCTGTGCTGTGTTTGGTTTTAGTATAGATTCACACCAGTAGAGGGCAGTACAGATTCACACCAGCAGAAGGCAGTACAGATTCACTCCAGCAGAGAGCAGTACAGATTCACACCAGCAGAGGGCAGTACAGATTCACAACAACAGGAGGGGCAGTACAGATTCACTCCAGCAGAGGGCAGTACAGATTCACACCAGCTGAGGGCAGTACAGATTCACACCAGCAGAGGGCAGTACAGATTCACAACAACAGGAGGGGCAGTACAGATTCACTCCAGCAGAGGGCAGTACAGATTCACACCAGCAGAGGGCAGTACAGATTCACAGCAGCAGAGGGCAGTACAGATTCACAGCAGCAGAGGGCAGTACTGATTCACAACAGCAGAGGGCAGTACAGATTCACACCAGCAGAGGGCAGTACAGATTCACAACAGCAGAGGGCAGTACAGATTCACAGCAGCAGAGGGCAGTACAGATTCACAGCAGCAGAGGGCAGTACAGATTCACAGCAGCAGAGGGCAGTACAGATTCACAGCAGCAGAGGGCAGTACTGATTCACACCAGCAGAGGGCAGTACAGATTCACACCAGCAGAGGGCAGTACAGATTCACAACAGCAGAGGGCAGTACAGATTCACAGCAGCAGAGGGCAGTACAGATTCACTCCAGCAGAAGGCAGTACAGATTCACTCCAGCAGAGAGCAGTACAGATTCACACCAGCAGAGGGCAGTACAGATTCACACCAGTAGAGGGCAGTACAGATTCACACCAGCAGAAGGCAGTACAGATTCACTCCAGCAGAGAGCAGTACAGATTCACACCAGCTGAGGGCAGTACAGATTCACAACAACAGGAGGGGCAGTACAGATTCACTCCAGCAGAGGGCAGTACAGATTCACACCAGCTGAGGGCAGTACAGATTCACACCAGCAGAGGGCAGTACAGATTCACAACAACAGGAGGGGCAGTACAGATTCACTCCAGCAGAGGGCAGTACAGATTCACACCAGCAGAGGGCAGTACAGATTCACAGCAGCAGAGGGCAGTACTGATTCACAACAGCAGAGGGCAGTACAGATTCACACCAGCAGAGGGCAGTACAGATTCACACCAGCAGAGGGCAGTACAGATTCACAACAGCAGAGGGCAGTACAGATTCACAACAGCAGAGGGCAGTACAGATTCACAGCAGCAGAGGGCAGTACAGATTAACAACAGCAGAGGGCAGTACAGATTCACACCAGCAGAGGGCAGTACAGATTCACACCAGCAGAGGGCAGTACAGATTCACTCCAGCAGAGGGCAGTACAGATTCACAACAGCAGAGGGCAGTACAGATTCACAACAGCAGAGGGCAGTACAGATTCACACCAGCAGAGGGCAGTACAGATTCACAACAACAGGAGGGGCAGTACAGATTCACTCCAGCAGAGGGCAGTACAGATTCACACCAGCAGAGGGCAGTACAGATTCACAGCAGCAGAGGGCAGTACTGATTCACAACAGCAGAGGGCAGTACAGATTCACACCAGCAGAGGGCAGTACTGATTCACAACAGCAGAGGGCAGTACAGATTCACAACAGCAGAGGGCAGTACAGATTCACAGCAGCAGAGGGCAGTACAGATTCACACCAGCAGAGGGCAGTACAGATTCACACCAGCAGAGGGCAGTACAGATTCACAGCAGCAGAGGGCAGTACAGATTCACACCAGCAGAGGGCAGTACAGATTCACACCAGCAGAGGGCAGTACTGATTCACAACAGCAGAGGGCAGTACAGATTCACAACAGCAGAGGGCAGTACAGATTCACACCAGCAGAGGGCAGTACAGATTCACAACAGCAGAGGGCAGTACAGATTCACAGCAGCAGAGGGCAGTACTGATTCACAACAGCAGAGGGCAGTACAGATTCACACCAGCAGAGGGCAGTACTGATTCACAACAGCAGAGGGCAGTACAGATTCACAACAGCAGAGGGCAGTACAGATTCACAGCAGCAGAGGGCAGTACAGATTCACAACAGCAGAGGGCAGTACAGATTCACAACAACAGGAGGGGCAGTACAGATTCACTCCAGCAGAGGGCAGTACAGATTCACACCAGCAGAGGGCAGTACAGATTCACAGCAGCAGAGGGCAGTACTGATTCACAACAGCAGAGGGCAGTACAGATTCACACCAGCAGAGGGCAGTACTGATTCACAACAGCAGAGGGCAGTACAGATTCACAACAGCAGAGGGCAGTACAGATTCACAGCAGCAGAGGGCAGTACAGATTCACACCAGCAGAGGGCAGTACAGATTCACACCAGCAGAGGGCAGTACAGATTCACAGCAGCAGAGGGCAGTACAGATTCACACCAGCAGAGGGCAGTACAGATTCACACCAGCAGAGGGCAGTACTGATTCACAACAGCAGAGGGCAGTACAGATTCACAACAGCAGAGGGCAGTACAGATTCACACCAGCAGAGGGCAGTACAGATTCACACCAGCAGAGGGCAGTACTGATTCACAACAGCAGAGGGCAGTACAGATTCACAACAGCAGAGGGCAGTACAGATTCACACCAGCAGAGGGCAGTACAGATTCACAACAGCAGAGGGCAGTACAGATTCACAGCAGCAGAGGCCAGTACAGATTAACAGCAGCAGAGGGCAGTACAGATTCACACCAGCAGAGGGCAGTACAGATTCACAACAGCAGAGGGCAGTACAGATTCACAGCAGCAGAGGGCAGTACAGATTCACTCCAGCAGAAGGCAGTACAGATTCACAACAACAGAGGGCAGTACAGATTCACACCAGCAGAGGGCAGTACAGATTCACAACAGCAGAGGGCAGTACAGATTCACAACAGCAGAGGGCAGTACAGATTTACAGCAGCAGAGGGCAGTACAGATTCACACCAGCAGAGGGCAGTACTGATTCACAACAGCAGAGGGCAGTACAGATTCACACCAGCAGAGGGCAGTACAGATTCATACCAGCAGAGGGCAGTATAGAATAGACAATACAAGTAAACACACTCCCGTTTACACATCCTAAGGAATTTTTTTTCTAGCTAATTGAATGTTTTATACAGCAATCCTATTCCAAAGCCAACCCGCTTCATTGTTTTTAAACATTATAGACTGCCGTGGTGGTAACATGGTAATGATAGTATTAAATAGTTTTGACACAGGGTACTCCAAAGCACTTCAGAGAATTATGTGTTACGTAAAATACATTTAAAAGTTTGGGCCTGTCTAAATACTCACACTTGTGGTCTTGCACTTGACCACTTGTTTACATGATGTTGACCACATGATGTATTTGCAGTATAAGTGTTATATTTACATTTATGGACTTGGCAGATGGTTTTATCCAGTAGGCTAACTTACAGACCAATCAAGCTACAATATACATTTGATCAGTATTTGTGAATTCTGGGATCAAACAAGCCTGCAACTTTTCTTGGTGTCACTCTCAACTTTCTGGTATTCATAGTTCATTCCCATACAGCAAAAATACATTTCTCTGGCCAAAACTATCTTTAAATATAGGGGTGAGCGGGGCACAAACTAACGTGTAAATGTTAATTGTAACATGACTTCTTTACATATTTCTACAGGACCGATCAATCTGTGCTTTTGGTCTTTTTCTCTTACTGTCAGAAAATCTTCTGTGAATTTATGAAAAGTTTTGATGTGTTTTGGTTAAGATATTGAACAAAGACTGATTTGGAGGCATGAAAGTACATTTCTTCATCTTACGTTTTTTTTTCTGAGTAGGGTGTGTAAATCACCAAATCCAACCTTATATTATTTTAATCACTGTCTTGTTACCTAAAATATAACAGCATTTTGAAACATGTCAACAACTGCTAGTAACTGATAGCTGGGATTGAAAAAAATTTTACACAGCGGTGTTAGTTGTCACACAGTCTCAGGTATGCAATGATAATAAAATGAAAGCAATGCAAATACTTTTAATTAAAATGATAACTGTTAATACAATATCAGGGGAAATAACTCACTATTATGATTTTTATCTTAAATTTATTTTGTATGCATTGCTGCATAATAGACGGATGGTTAGATGAAGGATGATGGATGGATGAATGTGTATATCTCTCTATTATAGGCAGATATATAAGCAATATCCACCTTTAGTATATAGATAGAATTTGATTGAATTATTTATGTTTAAAGTACATTTTCTAGCAGGTGATACAACAAACCCTCCTTTTGTTACAATGAACCCTACCTATGGGGTAACGTTTGCACTCCTCTCACTTTTTGTGCCCCACGCGCCCATATATGCTAAATACATTTTATAAAAAGTAAAGCTTAATTAAATATATTTAACCCTTCATACATTAAAATGTATGTCAAAAACTATTTCAGGGGCAACAAATACATTTCTAATTTTACAACCCATACAGCAAATAAGATATTTCTGGGCAAAATATATATAAAATATAAAATTATAATACATTTGCAGTTAAAAATAAATTTAACTTTAATATTTTCAAACCTGTTATGGTTACGGGTTTTTATCAAGTTTTTCTTTAAATGTAACATACATATAAAACCTTTAAAATATATTTCTTTTTAAAATAATATTTTAAAAAAATACTAAAATGGCCAAAAAACACTAAGCATTTTTGTAAACATATTTCAAAATATGTTTCAGTACATGTATATTTTGAAATATATTACAAATCATATTTGAATACCTTACGAAAACTCATAAGTAAAAATATTTTTGTACAGAAACAGTAAATACAGTAACACATGGTTAGTAAAACTATGGGCACAAAATAACCATAGTTTTATTTTTATATGGTTTTCAAACCATGGTTTTGTTAAAGTAATCAATACACCAAAAAAACATGGCTACTACACTTTGTCCAACAAAAAAAACATGTTTAATTTTGGTAAGTGTGAGATAGAAGTGTTCGTCTTATACGCATACTAGTATGGAAGTAGGCGATTTCAGATGCAGGTATAGTGTGGATTATATATATATATATATATATATATATATTTTTTTTTTTTCATATGAACATATATATATACATACATATATAACAACAAGAGAGTTATATAGTGTGGATTATAGTGTGCACTTGGCTTTGACATTTTGCAGATCATCTGGGACAGTCTTGCTTGTTTAGCTCCTGTCGTGCGCATGCGCTCTCAAGTGGCCATGATCGCAAGTGTTTGTATTTAAACAGACCCTTTGTCAATGAAGACATTCATCGATGTAATAACATAATAATATTTATGAAAATATCCCATAGTAAACCCTCACAGAAACATGTATTTATTATTACATTTTAGAATGATTTGGCGGATTAACGAGCATGTGAGAAAACACAGGGCGCGCGCACGCACGCCTCACTCCTCTGCACATGCGCAGTCTATGCCTGCCCGCAGCAGCTCGGTCCGTGGCGGCTGCTGCTGTTTCTGTCCGCTGCACCGAAGATCTCCTTGTTTTTCCTATCCGGTTCTCGACCGTCGCTGTCGATGCACGTGAATCCGCCCTCCGGGGCCGCGCTGCTCGGTCCGTACGGGTGCTGAAGGCTCGTCTGATCTCAGCACCGAGCGATATGCGCTCGGATGAGGCCTACACGCTGAAGCTGTCCTGCTCCTCTTCCTCCTCATCCACCTCCTCCTGCTCCTCCTCACCGTGATGGCTGATGATCAGAAACAGCAGCCCGGTGCTCTCGGGTCCCTGCAGACCCCCGAGGCCACGGCGCTGCAGTACAACAAGATCAAAAACTCAATTTGGTGAGATGTCCGATTACTGTCTGATCTGAAAAACACACAGCAGCACCATCTCGTGCACATCTGTACCCTGACACACATACACAGAGAGGGAAAGCACCTTGCATGCATCTGATGTTTTGCATTTGCCTACTGTCTGATTTTGTCAGACGTGTTTGATTGTTTACGTGTTTTTTGCGTGAGGATGTCTGATGTTATTGCATGACATGTCTGATTGTTTATGATGTTAACGATTTTGTTGCATTGCATGTCATTGCTTGGGATAGTGTCCGATTATGTTGCTTTAGATGTCTGATACATTGTATGTGATGATGTCTGATTGTTTGTATGGAGTTTGCATGACAGAATGATCTCTGTTTTTATATTAGCTGTCTGATCAGTGCATGATGGGGGGGGGGGGTGATTATTTATTTTAATAAGACAGATATATTATTTGCACATAAGAATATATGATTATATGGTGAAAGTTAACTCTCAGTATGTCTGACTAGTGTTTTGGGTTGTCCTACAGATAGTGGTAGGGCTGCATAACGATTAATCGGGACTAATCATTTACAGAATAAAAGTTTTTGTTTACATCATATATATATATATATTATTTACATATATATTTATATGTGTGTGTGTGCCGTGTGTATAATAATTTCGTATATATAAATACACACAGATTCATGTAAATATTGAAGAAAATATTTACATGTGAATATACATTTTTATATTTAAATATAATTTATAAATAATATAAATTTATACTTAATATAAAAAAATCTTAAAATTATACATGCATACTTGTGTGTATTTATATATACAGAATTATTATAGACATCATGTTACACACACACACACACACATATATAACATTTTTACACATGTGTAAACAAAAACTTTTATTCTGCAAATGATTAGTCGCGATTAAGCGTTATGCAGCATTTAGATCAGATTTTACTACTAATCTGATGTTTGCTCAACTCTTCGCAGAAACGTATATTTCCTGTGTCAGCAGTGAGATGAAAATCTTATTGCAATGTCTGCTTGAATAGATTAGACGTATTGTATATAACACACTGCCTATACTTTAAATAGAAGCAGAATATCAACAGAACCAGAAGAGCAGGTGATTTAGAGATACACCTGTACTGACTCGACCTTTATATACAAGAGGGCTTGTGTGTTTTCTATCTTATAAAAACAACAAGCACACCACAAGCGGGGTCTGTTATCAGACACTCAATCCATAAGCATGTCATGTTTTTCTACCTGTTTCTGTAGTTAAGTTCAAAAAGGTCATAGGTTCGATCTCAGGACCTTGAATGCATTAACTGTACCTGATGCTCATACGATCTAACAATCTATTCTTTGTTTTTGTTGGTTTACAGCAAATCTGTACAATCAAAAGTGGAAAGTATATTGGTAAGTCTCTCTCTGGTGTAACTGTATGTTTTTTCTGTATGTGAGTATAAATGCACACACACTCACACGTGACCTCAACAGTTAATATAACTGCCTATATTAAAGTAAAAGATGTGACTGAAGAATGTATGGCCCAATTATTAGCATTATGAATAAATGTATCTACTTATAGTGTTTCAGACTATGGTACCGGGATTAGACTAGTCCTAGACTAAAATAAAGAGCTGACCAGGCTGAAAAAATTAGCACTGACGTATCTTACTACATCAGTGCACTTTATTATGTAGTGCACGTTGTTTCATAATGTAGCATACGTTGTTTCAAACTGTAGTGCACATTGTTTTAGACTGTAGTAAATGTTGTTTCAGGCTGTAGTGCACATTGCTTCAGACTGTAGTGCACTTTGCTTCATAATGTAGTGTACGTTGTTTCAGGCTGTAGTGTACGTTGTTTCAGACTGTAGTGTACGTTTTAGACTGTAGTGTACGTTGTTTCAGACTGTTATTGTTGTTGTTTTAGACTGTAATGTACAATGATTTTAGACTGTAGTGTACGTTGCTTCATAATGTAGTGTACGTTGTTTCTGACTGTAGTGTATGTTGTTTCAGACTGTAGTTTGCTTCATACTGTAGTGTACGTCGTTTCAGACTGTAGTGTACGTTGTTTCAGACTGTAATGTACAATTATTTTAGACTGTAGTGTACGTTGCTTCATAATGTAGTGTACATTGTTTCAGACTGTAGTGTATCTTAGTGTACGTTGTTTAAGACTGTAGTGTACGTTGTTTAAGACTGTAGTGTACCTTGTTTCAGACTGTAGTGTACGTTGTTTAAGACTGTAGTGTACATTGTTTCAAACTATAATGTATGTTGCTTCATAATGTAGTGTACCTTGTTTCAGACTGTAATGTATCTTGGTGTACATTGTGCCAGACTATAGTGGATGTGTAGCGTTCATTGTGTCAGACTGTAGTGTACATGTAGTGTACATTGTTTCAAACTGTAGTGTATGTTGCTTCATAATGTAGTGTACCTTGTTTCAGACTGTAGTGTACGTTGTTTCAGACTGTAGTGTACGTTGTTTCAGACCGTAGTGTACACGTAGCGTACATTGTTTCAGACTGTAGTGTACACGTAGCGTATATTGTTTACGACCGTAGTGTACACGTAGAGTACATTGTTTCAGACTGTAGTGTACGTTGTTTCAGACCGTAGTGTACACGTAGAGTACATTGTTTCAGACCGTAGTGTACACGTAGCGTACATTGTTTCAGACCGTAGTGTACACGCAGTGTATATGTTTCAGAGTGTAGTGTACACGTAGCGTACATTGTTTCAGACCGTAGTGTACATTGTTTCAGACTGTAGTGTACATGTAGTGTACATTGTTTCAGACTGTAGTGTACGCATAGTGTTACATTGTTTCAGACTGTAGTGTACATTGTTTCAGACTGTAGTGTACATGTAGTGTACATTGTGTCAGACTGTATTGTACATGAAGTGTACATTGTTTCAGACTGTAGTGTACACGTAGTGTTACATTGTTTCAGACTGTAGTGTACACGTAGTGTTACATTGTTTCAGACTGTAGTGTACATTGTTTCAGACTGTAGTGTACATGTAGAGTACATTGTTTCAGACCGTAGTGTACACGCAGTGTACATTGTTTCAGAGTGTAGTGTACACGACACGTAGCATACATTGTGTCAGACTGTAGTGTACATTGTTCCAGACTGTAGTGTACATGTAGTGTACATTGTTTCAGACTGTAGTGTACGCATAGTGTTACATTGTTTCAGACTGTAGTGTACATTGTTTCAGACTGTAGTGTACATGTAGTGTACATTGTGTCAGACTGTATTGTACATGAAGTGTACATTGTTTCAGACTGTAGTGTACACGTAGTGTTACATTGTTTCAGACTGTAGTGTACGCATAGTGTTACATTGTTTCAGACTGTAGTGTACATTGTTTCAGACTGTAGTGTACGCATAGTGTTACATTGTTTCAGACTGTAGTGTACATTGTTTCAGACTGTATTGTACATGAAGTGTACATTGTTTCAGACTGTAGTGTACATGTAGTGTACATTGTTTCAGACTGTAGTGTAAATAAATATTGTTACATCTCAATTAGCTACATGTGGTGTGTCCAGTTTTCTTCCCTATCCAACCACAGCACTGCCATTTAGTGCAGAGATCAGCTCATTTGCATTTTAAAGGTCACACCCAAAAATAGCACTTTTTTGCTCACACCTACAAATAGTCAATTTTAACATGTTATAATAAATTATCTAGATGATATTTTCTGCTAAAACTTCTCATATGTACTCTGGGGACACCAAATATTAAATTTAACATCTTAAAAAAAGTCCCCTTTAAAAGTAAATATTGCCTAGAAAAGTATATATGTTTAGTGGTAACAGAAAATAAAGGCACTAACTGCATTGCATTATGGGATATAGAGTATGTGTTGTGCAGTTGTTTGTTCTCTCTGGTTGTATATTGTCCAGATGATGATTAAGGTATTACAGTTTTATTACTAGGGTTTTCATGTTTTTTATATAGAAATATTTGTGAGGTTTTGGCAACTAGATTATAACAGAAATTAAACATTGTTTTAACAGTGTTTGTGTGAAAAGTGATTTGTAAGTTATATTTAGTGAATGTGTGTATACTTTATTTCTACATATGAATAGATGTAGCAGTTATATTCCTGTTGTGTTTCTGAGTATTGCATTAATAGCACAAAGGTCATATATCTTTTATATCTTAAATACACTGTAGGTTGATTTAGATTAAAGTGTCTGCTAAATGCATAAATGTTAATATTTCATATAATAAAAGCTCTAGAATTAAATTCTCACTAAATGTGAAACAGTCACTTGCTGTTCTTCTTAAGGTTACTGTGCTTATGTATGTTGGTCATTGTTCAGTGACAAACCAACACTTGTAGTTACGGTAAATAAACAGTTGCTCTGCCAATTCATGGAAAACATTTGTAATTCCAGGAATGATTTATTTCTAAACTTGTGCTTCAGGACTTCTGCATTCTCTTTTTGTTCTTATCAAACATGTACTTATTACGCAATAGCTACGTATCCATTAAAGGAGCTGCATGTAAGTTTTTGACTGTACACTGCAAAAAATAACTTTCTTACTTAGTATTTTGTCTTGTTTTCAGTAGAAATATAAAAAAATTCTCAAATTAAATGCTTTTTCTTAATGAGCAAAATGACCTAACCGTGGGTTCACACCAGCCGCGTTTGAGGCGTCAAGGTTGCGTCTACCGTGCCTGGTTTGCCGCTTGAGCAGTTTGGGTGTACTCGCTTCATTTGCGCGTGAAATTCTAGTAATCGAGACATTCACGCGGAAATTTGCGTCATGGGACAAGCTTCTGCGACTCCGCTCACTTCCTGTAATCACGTCACTACTAGAGCAAGCTCCTGATAATCCGCCAAAGTTCAAAATTTTCAACTTGCGTGTTTACCGTGGCAACGCTCAATTTGCGCAAACTAGACCCGCGAATGAGACAGAATCATGTCTACGCGCTAAATGCCTTATTCGCGTCGCGAGACCTCCAGACGCGCGTCAACGCGTCTTTACATTGACTTAACATTGAAATCACTCGCGGTTGACGCCTCTACCGCGGCTGGTCTAAACGCAGCATTAGAAAATAAGTCTAGTTTTTAGACAAAAATATACAATTTAAGTGAATTTGTGCTTAAAACAAGCAAAAATATCTGCCAATGGGGTGAGGAATAAAATCTATAAGTTTTCTTTTTTCTTAAACAATTCAAGCTAAATTTTCTCACACCATTAGCAGATATTTTTGCTTGTTTTAAGCACAAATTCACTTAAATTTTATAATTTATGTCTAAAAACTAGACTCATTTTCTTAGGTCATTTTGCCCATCAAGAAAAAAAATCTTGATTTAAGAACTTTTAGATATTTCTACTTTGTGAAAATAAGACAGAAATACTAAGTAAGAAAGTCACTTTTTGCAGTGTAAGTCTGGATGTGTGTTTCATATATTAACTTGCAGTTTAAACTTGCGCAATAACATTGAATAAGAGGTTAGTTGAAGCCTTACCTGATCCATCACACTGTGTGTTTAAGAAGCGAGTATATCTCTTTTATTTAATGCTCATTGGCTGTCACGTCTCGCCTCATTCATGAACGCTGGTTTCCCCTAGCAACAAAGAGACAAATAGAACAGGAAGAGGTGAGAGGTATTCATACTCACGAGCCAATTGAAAGCGATGCGGGGCGGAGTCCACGCTGAAAAGATGCTGTTGTGAGCGTGTCAGCAGCATTGACACATGCATGTTTACTGTCAGGGTTTACATGGCAACCGGCTGAGACTCATGCAGAATTGCAGGTTCACTGTTGTTGGTCGTATGCACAGACGCATACAGTATTGTGTGCATGAGAGCCAAATCGCTCTCCCTGTCCGACCAGCCCTGTTGAGCTGAAAACACTGATGTCATAGGCCGTGCGGGACCCGTATAATACCACAAAAGTTTAATATCACAAAATCAAACTTCAATAATGTAAAATACTTTATTACATTACATTCATGTCATTATAATTGGTGTTTGGCTTAACATCATTAGCTGGGTTTCCATCACTCTGATTTTATGTGCATTTTCAAATATCGCTTAAGAAACGAGTGATGGAAACACCTGATTTCAAATATAAATCCATTAATTCGCAAAAATGTATTACACTCGTTTGAGGTGGATTTTAACTTATGCGGAAAAAAATAAATGCAAAAATTTAAATAAAGATGTATTTTCTTGATTAGCAAAATGACCAAAGAAAATATGTTTTTTAGGAACAAAATATAAAGTGAATTAAGTAAGCAAAAAATCTGCCAATGAGGTTAGAAAGAAACCCCCGTTACCCCGTTTGCCGATTTTATTTGCTTGTTTTAAGCACAAATTCACTTAAATTTGTCTAAAAACTAGACTTATTTTCTTAGGTCATTTTGCGCATCAAGAAATTACATTTTGATTTAAGAATTTTTAGATATGTTTACTAAAAACAAGGCTAAAATACAAAGTAAGAGAGTAATATTTTGCCATGTGAAAACTCATTTGTCAAATAAATTCGGATGTATCGAACATTAAACCCACGTGACTGATCATCTAGCCGACGTTGTCTTTACCATATATGGGCTTGACGTCGTCGTAATGCATTTCTTCTTCACAGCATGCAGTTTCACAATTAAAAAAAGCTGCACTGCTACACTGCAAAAAATTATTTTCAAGAAAAAATGTTCTTAGTATTTTTGTCTTGTTTTCAGTAAAAATTTCAAAAAATTCTTAAATTAAGATGCTTTTTCTTGTTGAGCAAAGCGACCCAAGAAAATCAGTCTAGTTTTTAGACAAAAAATATCAAATTTAAGTGGTTTTGTGCATAAAACAAGCAAAAAATCTGCCAATGGGGTAAGCAAATTTTTCTTGAATTTAGTGTTTTAGAAAAACGTTTAAGATTTTTTTGCTTACCCATTGGCAGATTTATTTGCTTGTTTTATGCAGAAAATCACCGAAATTAAATATGTTTGGTCTAAAAACAAGATGTATTTTCTTGGGTCATCTTGCTCATCAAGAAAAAGCATCTTAATTCAAGAATTTTTAGATATTTTATAAAAAACAAGACAAAAATACTAAGAAATTTTTTTTTGCAGTGTAGTAAATGTATAACTTGCCAAATCGTTATTAAATCCTCTATTTACTAATCGTGCCTTGTTTTATTTACAGTTGATTACTAGGTTACGCTCAAACAACTTAATGTTTTTTTTTTAATTTTAAAAAGATTTGCTTCAGGTTTGGATGGAAGCCCCACTAATGTTCTGTCAGTTCTAATATAATTTGTTTTAATATTTGTAATATAAATAATATAATTCCTCTCCATGTCCTTTGTTCACACAGCAAGATATTGAGAAGTTTACAGACATTGAGAAACTCTACCTCTACCTCCAGTTGCCTTCTGGTCCCAGCAGTGTCCATGAGAAGAGGTACATCATCTTTTCAAACTAATATCACATTCATCACACCATCCCTGTTCTTTTTATTTCAACAAGTGTAGTATTGTATCATATTACGATATTATTGCAGTTTTGGTGTTGCTGTAATATTGCGCTATTTTAGCTTGCATGTTTGGTGTTTACATTTTTATATGGCCTCATCACTGATTAGTATATAAATGACTGGATTGCGCAGAGTACGCTAACGTAACGGCGAGAAATGAAGCCACCAGAAGAGTTTGAGCGGCCATCTTGGTATTCCCAACCAACAGAGTGTGTCATTGACTAATCATGATCTAAATTCACCCGGTTTACAGCATATCAGTCACACAAGATTCATTTTTAGGATATGTGTACGTTAATTGTTATATTCTGATATTCTGATACTGTAATGAAGATGAATGTATAGTAACTCACAGTTTAAAACGTAAATTGTACAACTTTAAATAAATAACTATGTACATGATTAGGATGTTTGTGTGCTTCAGATATAAAATTAAAGACTGATAAAGTACTGTTTTATCATTAAAAATTGATAACATCGTATTAATCTAATGTTTGGGCATACCAATATGGCGGCGCGGTGGCTTCACAATTGTGATGTAATGCACATTCCCGTCATTTATATAGATCAGTGGGATTCATTTACTTTAAACATCCATCTATTAAACAAAATCAAGTAGTCCGAGTTGAAAGTCATCATCTTGATCATTTTCTGTTGTAATATTTCATACTTTTGCATTTATAGTTTGTCTTTCGTCCATTTATCATTCTGTATTGTGTCATGCGAGCTAGACATTTCATCATTTACATTGATTTTGTGTAAAATATGTAGGGCTGTCAATTAAACATGTTAATTATTATAAATGAATGATTTGTGTCTCTTGATCTGTATGTCATATTTTCCATATAAAACACTGATATGAAATGCAAAGCTAATGAAACCTAGATGCTACTGGTAAGAATTTTGTGAAAATCATGTAGCGTCCGTCCACCTCATACACGTACAGTATGGACCACAGGCCACTTTAATAATATGAAAATAAATCAAACAATATATTGAGTTGTAAATGTTTATTCGGTGCTTGACTCAATCTAATGTGATTGTATTGTGTTTATTTATGAGAAAATATTTTGTTTTTATTTGCAATGTATTAAGTAAATGTTTAATTGATTGACAGCCCTGAGATTATGACATTGCAATATCAGCTTTCTGTATTTTATCATTTGTTTATTATGTGTCTGTCATGTTCACCCCTTTTTTCCAACATGATGTTCCCAACATAGAACTGAAACTCAGAGAGGTTCTGCGAGTCCGGCATTATGGTATTAAAACTTTCCAAATATATTAAAGGGAAAAACATTCTTAAAGGAGCAGTGCACCCAAAAATGCCATCATTTACTCACCTTCATTATCATCTAGACCTGTATGAGAGAAATGGTCACTCTGTTCCATGCAACTTAAAATTAATATTAATAATTAATAATCTTATTCTCTTATGTCATTTTGCTTATCAAGAAAAGGCATCTTGCTTTAATAATTTTTAAATATTTGTTCTTAAAGGTGCAGTGTGTAATTTTTAGAAGGATCTCTTGACATAAATGCTAAATATTATACAAAACTATATTATCACTGGTGTATAAAGACCTTTTTATAATGAACCGTTATGTGTTTATTACCTTAGAATGAGACGTTTTTATCTACACACACCGAGGGTCCCCTTACATGGAAGTCACCATTTTGTGCCGCCATGTTTCTACAGAAGCCCTTAACGGACAAACTTTTTTTACTGAGTTGTCTCTCCGACGATGACATGTTTGTCCGGTGGCGGCTAACGTAGCTCCTCTATGCGTTTTAAAAGCAAGGGGTGAGCAGTGAACTAAACCATTGATTGCAATGTGCAACCTCACCACTAGATGCCGCAAAAATTTACACACTGCACCTTTAAAACTCCTGATTGGTTAATGTGCACTGCAAAAAAATGATTTTCAAGAAAAAATTCTAAGCATTTTTGTCTTGTTTTCAGTAAAAATATCAAAAAATTCTTAGGTTGAGGTGCTTTTTCTTGATGAGCAGAGCTGCCCGAGAAAGTGGGTCTAGTTTTGAGACCAAAAATATCAAGTTTGGGTGATTTTGTGTATAGAACAAGCAAAAAAAAAAAAAAGAATCTGTCAATGGGGTAAGCAAAATTTTTTTTCTTAAAAACTAAATTAAAGAAAAATTAAAGAAAAACGTGCTTACCCCATTGGCAGATTTTTTTGCTTGTTTATGCACAAAATCACTTAAATTTGATATTTTTGGTCTAAAAACGAGACTTATTTTCTTGGGTAGTTGTGCTTATCAAGAAATAGCATTTTAATTTGGGAATTTTTTGATATTTTTACTAAGAATTTTTTTTCTTGTAAATCATTTTTTGCAGTGGAGGTTTGGCTTGACATGTGGGAGACTTGATGAGAAAAAGTTTTCATTCTTGGGTGAACTGTGCCTTTAAATGATGTGATGTGAGGGACCAAAGAAAACATACACTCGGTTTTCAGAGGCTACAGAATCCATTTGTTAAACTTTCCTCTTGCTTGGTTTTCTCCTAAGTGACCAGAATTCAATGTCGTCCAGTCGGACTCAACAGATGTACGCTTTCAATTGGATTCGGAATCATTTGGAAGAGCACCCGGAAACCTCGCTGCCAAAACAAGAGGTGTATGATGAATACAAGTAAGTGTGTTTTGCAGATGTTTGTGTGCCCATCATTTGTGTATTTTGTTGCTTGATCTTTGCTGTGTTTCAGGAGTTACTGCGACAATCTGGGCTACCATCCATTAAGCGCTGCCGATTTTGGAAAGATCATGAAAAATGTTTTTCCTAACATGAAGGCACGGCGTTTGGGCATGAGAGGGAAATCAAAATATCCTTTTTTATGTGGTCAGATATTTGAATCTGAGAAACCCAAGTATGCATTAAAAGTGAAGCGTGTGATTTCTGCATCCCTACACCCATCAAACTGAACTAAACCTTAACCGTGCATTACGTACTGCTACAGTGGTCTGAGGAAGAAAGCACTCGTTCACATGCCGTCACTCCCTAACCTGGATTTACACAAAGCAGGTGATGGGGTGAGTATTGACTTATTGTCAAATCAATATTAAGACAAATAAACCTCATTCATTTTTTTGAAATGTGTCTTCTGTCTCTCGTGCTTCTGTAAGTGTGAGTTGTTGGAGTCGACGGGTCAGTCTCCCAACGCTGAGGATGAGATGCGTTTAGCCGCCTGTGGTCTGGTGTGTGAATGGGCTCAGAAGGTTTTGAGTCGCCAGTTTGACAGTGTGGAGGAACTGGCCCGATTTCTACTCAACAGTCACTACATTGGCACTAAGTCCATGGCGGCTCTTACTGTTATGACTGGAACCCCAACAGGCAAGACGTGACAACATTACTGCCATATCCACACATACAAAACTAGTGATACTTTGTGAAGGAAGAAAATATTTGACATTGTCTGTGGACAGAAACGGCTCTGTATGTTCAAACCCAGTGTTGGGAAAAGGAAGACACGGATTTGAATTTACTCCGTTTGAAAGCTGTGTCACTGATCCACAAACAAACGTTTTCTGTTTATGTATGTTGCTTTCAAACAATGTTGGTTTAAACTTCAGTACTTTTGATTCAACTTCCAGGTATGAAAACCCCTACGCCAGCCTCTGCGTTTGTGCCAACTGGTGAAGCGAATGCATTTCAGCCCCAGGTGAAGACCCTTCCTTCACCTTCTGTAGATGCCAAACAGCAGCTACAGCGCAAGATCCAGAAGAAACAGCAAGAACAGAAGCTCACCTCACCTCTGCCCACTGATGCCCAGGCTAGGAGAGCGGAGGCGGGCACGCCAGGCCCAGGGTGCAGTCTCACATCTGGAAGTCCAGCATTGCTGTCCCCTCAGCCCACCATAGGCATTGTAGTAACTGCAGTACCAAGTCCCATCACGGTAAGGAGATTTGTGTGGATGCTTATAGAAAAATGGACTTAACACAGAAATTGCATGTACGCTAATTTCATACTACAGCACTGTCCCCTTTAGGTGGACAAAATAAAGTCTTTTTTAGTATTGACACTAAAATAAGTACGCGTTGAAACAGGCATAAATTGTTCTTCAGTTTGTTGTAGGGTCCATAATGAATTGTTGTTTATTTGTATGATTTACAGGTTCAAAGAAGCAGACAACTAATGACTTCTCCAAGTCCTGTTGGGGCAGCAGAGGGAAAAGTTGTACCTGTGAACTTCCAGGTTGTGACACAGCCTGTTAAGCAGTCTCCAAAAGCCCCCCAAAATGTCCCTGTCAGCCCAGTCGGGGACAGGCTTGCCAGACACAGATATGCCCAGATATTACCCAAACCCTCAGCCACCAGCGCCATTTCCCTACGCTCGCCCCCAACACTCCTCATCACCAATAGTCCAATCAAGACGGTGATGCCCACATCTCATGTTAGTTCTGTAAATGTGGTCAAGATGACCGCAATATCACTAGCACCCAACAGTAGCGGCAGCAGTAGTAATACTCCGACCCCACTGCGACCTGCCTCCGCTGGCATCAGTAGCACAGTGTCCCAGGAAGAAGCTAACCAGACCCAGCAAGCTCAGAATGGTGCTTCTGCCATGCCACCTCAGGTTACTGGGGTCGGGAAAGCTGGACGTCCTTCCGTGACCCCAACACCATCAGTATCCAGCACCAGTGAGGTCAGATTGACATTGGAAGCTGTGAATGACCGTAGCTCTGCTGTTGACAAACAAAGCACGGCATCTGGGGCGAATACAGGACAAAAGAATGAACGAGCCACTAAATTCAGGGCTTCCAGTGAACCGTCTCTCCTTATTAAGGCGTCCCCTGTGCCTGAAAGAGTGACAAACCGTGCAAAGAGTGACTCTGCAACCCCTTCGAGTACAATCATGGGGGCTGTTGCCCCAAGCAGCAATAACAACAATGACCAGGAAAGCACCTTGTATTTAACTGTTACCAACCAGAATGCAGATCCTGGAATGTCATCTATTGGGACTTTTGCAACTGTAAGCACTTCTCTTAAAGATGCTGGTCCCGGTCCAAAAAGCCCCCGGAAACGCTCTGCATCCGTTCTGGAAACGCACACCATCCCAGTTAAAAGGGTTTTCATTTCCCAGCAACCTTTTGATGTTAACACTAATCCCAGGCCTGGTCTTGTAATAGCAGCCAAGAAGATTCAAAGACCGGGAACCCCAGCGAGACCAGAGAGCGCTCCATGCAAAGTTACACTGAAACAGACAAACTCCCTTCCAACTCAAATCCTGGCTCTTTCCGATACTCCCATCGGAACTTTAAACGCCTCTCCGACTGTTAATCCTCAGAGCTCTTTACAAAACGAGAATGAAGTAGCTGATATAATCCCTAGTGAAACGGTCACAGCTACAGATCACTCCTTACTCCAGCAGATCACAGCTCAACAACAGATCACCAATGCGGTTTCTCAGCAGGCCTCTGTTGTTAGTGAGCTTAAGAGCTCATTGCAAAACTACTCACAACAAATACAAGCAGAACATAAACAGATTGCAGCTAATCCATTACCGTTGATGGCTCAGGCCCCCGAGGGCTCCAGTCAGCTCGCACTTCAGCAGGACATTGTTGATTTTGCAGGGGCTCAGACCAGTATGGACTATTTCCCATTCAACGATGATGATATGACCCAGGACAGTATTGTTGAAGAGCTCGTACAAATGGAAGAACAAATGAAGCTGAATAGCAGTTTGCAATCATACTTGAGTTGCGTGGACATATCTCTACAAGGTCAAGCAACAGTTGGCCAAGGAACAATCCTGTCCCCTCATCAGACCAGTACACAGTTCTATCACTCTTCTCATAGTAGCGCCACACCGATCCACACACCAACACCGACTCCTACACCAACACCGACGCCTACTCCAACTCCTACCTCTGAGATGCTACCAGGGGGACATGGCTTGACCAGAGAAAGCCCTTGTTCTCGAATGGCACCTGTTACTCCAGTGGATAGCATCTTAGGCGGAAGGCATACACCCATCAGCACTCCTCTGTCAAACTGCAGTAGCAGTGTCCCTCCGAGCCCCGTTGAATGTCGCAACCCCTTCGCTTTTACCCCTATTAACTCCAGTATAACTAGTTATCACGATGGTAGCGTTGTGTCTAGTAGTCCAGTGAAACCCATGCAGAGGCCTATGGCCACTCACCCAGATAAAGCAAAACTAGAGTGGATCAACAACAGGTATAACAGCACTGCAGGGTCTCCTGTTATCTCTAACACCACCACCATTGGTATTCTGCCTAGTTACCAGGATCTAGTTGAAGATCACTTCCGCAAACCACATGCCTTTGCCATCCCAGGCCAATCCCTCCAGTCTCAGTCAAGACATCAAGATGGGAATTTGGGAAGATTGACAACTGTGTCTCCAGTGCAGCAAACTGGACAGCAAACTGCCCCTAGTAGCAAGCAAGAAAGTTTTGCCGTCCCAGCTCCATTAGACAACAAAGGGACAGGAAACACATCTATCTCAGGGGGTGGGACGTTCAGGTGTCGTAGTGTCAGTCCAGCGGTTCGGCAGCGAAATCTTAGTGGCACCACTGCACAAACGCTCACCACCCCAAGGTCTGTTGTGTCTCCCTTTAACTGCCCCCTGACATCCGAGGTCCTGAGCATTCTCTCCAACAACCAGTCTGTGGTCAGCGCCAGCAGTTTGGCTCAGAGGAGTCAATCGGTGCCGTTAAATATCATGATGCAGTCTGAGCTTCTTCCTGGCAGTCACCAGGTACAGCAAAACAACAGCACTAAGATTACCACCGTACTTCTTAGCAAGATGGACACAGATGGAGACGATACAGTGCGAGGTCTTGGCGTAAATAATCTGCCCGCCAACTACACGGCACGGATGAATTTAACCCAAATCTTGGAGACGACACAAGGCTTCCCAGCAGGCCCCAACCATCAGAACCAGCAGTTGCCTCTGGATTCAAGCCCTTCACCTTTTGACTTCCAGAAGACGGGTTACCTTATAAGCACGGGGGGAGAAGAGCAGGTGACCTTCTCCGCTGACGACGGCCAA
Source organism: Misgurnus anguillicaudatus (assembly GCF_027580225.2). NCBI lineage: Eukaryota > Metazoa > Chordata > Actinopteri > Cypriniformes > Cobitidae > Misgurnus > Misgurnus anguillicaudatus. The sequence continues at coordinate 32,349,722 of NC_073342.2, forward strand.
GCACAATCAGCCTCTGGACTGCAGCAACAAGAAGAGCTTCAACTTCAAGAACCACAGTTGGAGCTACAAGATCAACAGCTACAGCTTCTGAATCAACAACTGCAGCTCCAAGATCAACAGCTCCAACTCCAGGACCAACAGCTGCAGATGCCAGACCAACAACAGTTACAAGACGATACAGAAATCGGCCAACAGCACCTGTTGTCTCAAACCTCGCAGCAAGATTTTGATAGGGAGCAACAAGATCAACTGGACTTTAACTCCACCGTTAAGGACCTCTTGGGGGAGGACGGACTCAACCCTAGTTCACAACTCGTTGGGCAGGTGGCATCGGAACTCAGTGCCGTCGCCTCCGACTTCTCCAGCGATATCCGGTTGAGCTCTGACCTCTCCAGTAGCATTAATGACCTGAACACTTTAGACCCCAATCTGCTGTTCGACCCCAGTCAACCGCAGGACCAATATGAAGACGCCACACTGGAAGAACTGAAGAACGATCCTCTGTTTCAACAGATTTGCAGTGATACTGTGAACTCTGCTGGTTTCGATTGGCTGGAGAACAAAGACCAGTCGACCGTGGAAATGTTGGGATAATGAGATAATGCTGTTCCTTTGTTGTTAATGTTGTTGTCATTGTTTATATTTATGGTTTCTGTTCAGAGTTTTTGTTTTTGGTATCGTGAAGTTTTTGCGTGTCTGTGCAGCAAAAATCTGGACGCTTTGGACTGTCCAGTGTGTGAAGTGCCAGCCTGAAGTAAATCTCTTACAGGCATGTGCTTTATCTGAACTTTATATCTGAAGTTTTATTGTATTACTGTTTAACAGGTCATTCCAGTCATTTCTCTTCATTCAAAAGTCATTCATAGTTGACGGTCAAATATTTCCAACTTATAGTAATATATGTTCGATATAGCTGGCGCACAATCTTATCGCAGGCATATACTTGATTTCATTGATTTTTGCTTCCACTAAAGTCATAGTGGATATTGAGACCTGCATGCATAATTTGTTCTTGTATTTCAACGAAATGCAATATTCCAAGTGACAAATCATTGACTTTGGGAAAAGTTCCTTTCTGTACAAAACGGTCGTCTAAATATGTTGAATTGTGGCTGTGGGACCCAAGGGCAGACGAGCAGCAAATTGTGACTTTTTTACATATCGTCAGTTCAATGAACTGCAATGATTTAAGGTGCTATTTGGTGCTGACGTCAAGAATCTCATCCGTAAACCATTATTTGTTTTTGTTTTGAAAAATAATTGACTCATTTTTGCAAAAAGGATTTTTAAGGCCATAATACTTGTACTGTTAAAACAAAACTGTTGAGGAGGAATGAGATTTTTGCTATATCTGTTTTTGCTGTTGTTTCGAACAAAAAAAAAATGGGAAAAGAATCGTCTGCCTTATTTTTACAGTCCACAGCCCTTTTATTCCACCTGGCGTTTGAAATTCGAGAGGAACGTTCTTGTAATGCACTCGATGTCTTCGGTTAAGAGTTCGCACTGATCATCTCTGCAGAGGGTTGCTAGCCATTAATAGGTCTGTCCATCGATGATCGCTAGTTTCTTATGGTATGGTGATGGCTAGGTATTCATTTTAAGGATGTGACTAACTTGAGATCAACAGGCAAACCTGTCTAGTTTCTCCAGCCTTAACTTTCTCCATACCAAAGAGAAGCTGTTGAAGAATAAAAAGAGGTCGCGAGGTCCATCGTTGATTTTCCAACATCGCGTAGGACTCGATCTCGTTGTCGGGCTGTGGTAAACGGTTACCACCTAGATGAATTCTTATTTGTGTAAATTATGTATATGACAGACACGTTGGATGTACAGATAACTACGGACCGGCGAGCATGTTATAGAAGTTGATGAAGGCTGACTGACTTTGGCTGTTTGTAGACGTTACGGTAGTGCCGCATTTGTAAAAAGGACATAGTGGTCATCATGAAATTTCCATGTTATCAAGCCGCTCTATAATGGTGATAATAGTAGGTAGATGAGAGTGCCCTTACCAAAACAGAAGATGCTGAGTCCATAGCAGCACGATAGCTCGCCTGTTTCGTTCCTGGCTTCATGTGATGTACTAGTTAATGCTGTCTTTTGAGTCTGTAGCTTGCTGATGTTTATTTCATAGGAGTTTATTGGTTCCTGCATACGCAGATGTGTTGTGTAAACCGAGAGGGATATTATAGCATGGATTTATTGCGATACGACTTAAATATAAAGGCGTTCATTTTAATGTGACATAGCTAAATGTGGTGTGCAGACAGAGCAGACACTGGAAACCATTCGAAATACGTACAAACCTTCATCTTTATTGCACTAAAAAAAATGTTTTATTTGTGAAAAGTTTTTAATGTAACAATCGTTGCCCATGTTGTTTTTCTTTTTACGACAAATAGCAAACGGGGAATTACTCACGACATCAATGAATAATTGCCTTCTGTAGCAATGAGCTCTAATCTCAATGAGATCCGCGGTGTACAACTTCTCATACCTGAGAATAAGATATGAAAATTTAAATCACATTATGAAAACGTGAGATTAAAGTGCTTCACCGTGTTATAAAGCGACTGTATCTGCGCATGTATCTATACGGTAGTGAGCACTCCCTTAACCAATCAGAGCTCTGGTTTCTGTGGACCAGAACGTGAGGTGACGCTACAGTAGTTCTTCAAAAGCTATATGCATTTTATGATGTTTACTAAGTTAAAAGAAGTCTGTATGTTTCTGTTCATGAATGTTGTTTGTCTTTTTTTATTTCTTTTTACATATATCTTCAATTTTCTTCGTTTTATATATATATATTAAAAAAAAATCTCTATGTAAAGAAAGCTGTAAATATTTTTTATGTTGCTGCATTTATCAGTGCACTGATTAATAACTGTTTGTTTGTTTGTTTGTTTGTTTGTTTGGGTTAAGACTACAATCCTGTTTTGCTAGACGAGGATTGATTCAGCTGTAGGTCTGATGTGAAGTGGTCATCTGGTAGAGAAATGTCTTCATTATTTCTGTCAGATTTGAGCCTCAGATTTGCTGGTTTCTTTGCTCTACGTGGACAGTAGCTTGTTAATATTGCAGATGCGTTTCAGCGATGTTTTTTTTTTTTTTTCATTTTCTTTTTTTCCAATGGAAAGTACTCACTGGTGAGATTTTTTTAGTGGTTTTAATAGCCTATAAACATTTTTTTAAACAATAATGTGCGTTTGGTTTTTTTAGATGCTTGTGGTTTACTTGTTGTCGCCCTCTGCTGGTGTTTATCAGTATTGCTGATGTGAGCTCATATCAAGTGTGACATGACTGTGATGTCACTGACGCTATCCAATCAAATGCTAGTAGTGAACCAGATGTATGCCTGCATCCAAAACTTAAAGCTAAATCCTAATAAGCATAAACATAAGTTTATATTTATGTTTGATTTAAGCAATCCAGAATATGAGGTTATAACTTTGATCATTGTGGATAAGATGGGGCCAGTTTTATGACATTTTTTAAAATACATTAATTTATCAAATTCTGTGTAATTAAACTTCAGAAAAATAAGACTTACACTGCAAAAAATGACTTTCATCTTTGTATTTTTGTCTTATTTTAAGTACAAATATCTAATTTGTTTTAAATCAAGATGTATTTTCTTGATGAGCAAAATTACCTAACAAAATGAGTCTAGTAAAGTTGTGCTTAAAATAAGCAAAAAACTCATGCCAATGGGGTAAGAAAATATTTCTTGAATAAAGTGTTTAGGAAAAAGTTGTTATTTATAAGAATTTTTTAATTTAAGATTTTTTTTATTCTTAAATTTTTAGATTTTGTACTTAAAAAATAAAGTAAGTAATTAAGTACAACAGTATTGTATCATTTAATGTTTTGTTTAATTCAAATTTGAAGTTTTTAAATGTTTTATGTCATAAATTGTCTTTACACTGCAAAAAATGATTTTCAAGAAAAGAATTCTTCTATGTTTTCAGTCAAAATCTCTTAAAATTCTTAAATTAAGATGCTTTCTCTTGATGAGCAAAACGACCCAAGAAAATAAGTCTAGTTTTAAGACCAAAATGTCAAATTTAAGTGATTTTGTGCATAAAGCAAAATAATCTGCCAGTGGGGTAAGCAAATTTTTCTTGAATTAAGGGTTTAAGAAAAATGTTCAAGATTTTTTTGCTTACCCCATTGTCAGATTTTTTGCTTGTTTTATGCACAAAATCACTTAAATTTGATATTTTTGCTCTAAAAAATAGGGGTACACAAAAGGATGCACAAAGGGGGCCACACCCCAAAAGTTTGAGAACCACTGGTTTGGATAACCTCAGATGATTAAATCCGGTATAAAAGTAATAAAAAAATACACACATTTACATGTAGTAGACAAATGCACAAATAATAAAGGTTTGTTTGTAATATATAATACTTTGGTTGAGAGGTTTAACTAACAGTAATAATGATGGCTGACTTGGCAAACATCACTAATAAATACTCTTCTGCATATTCTATCAAATCAGCTTTTGGGGAGTGGGGGGTCAAAGGTCCCCTCAACAATTCAGCTGTCCACACAGGTCATGGTGACGGGGGTTCACCTTAGATTTAGCTTTAACCAATAAGATCGAAGCTGCCGGGTGCCATGTCCCCTTTCCCATGACCCAACGCATATTCATACAATGTTAATGACTTCTGGCTGTATTGATCTCCGTCCATGATGTCCACTTGACTGACCGCTTGTGTGACTCAGGTCTGTCACCCCACAAAAAAACGTTTTCGTCAAAATTGTGCATTGTCCTTCATAATATAAAACCACTCCTAGAGATTTTATTGGACAAAATTTCACTATAGGTTCAGTTCTGTTATATTTCATTGAATGACATACAAACGTATATCTTGTCATGCACTGTAAGTCACTTTGAATGAAAGCGTCTGCCAAATGCACAAATGTAAAATGTGATATTGAAATATCAAGAGACCATCATGTAAACCCCACAAAGTGCCCCAAAAAAGTTTAGCAACCAATGCCTTTCTAGTTCATTTAAAAGGTGTTTAAGCTTTCATTTACTGCATTTACTTGTGTATGATCCTGACGCCTCTCAATGTTAAAGTTGTATCATAATTCACAGATTTATTCTCTTCTCTAAAATGATGATGACTATAAGCAGTATCCCATCAGTAAGGCCTCGCTCTCATACAAGCTCATATGTGAGATGAGAGGATTTCTGCATTTTATCTCACAGCTGCTCATCTATTGTCCTGTAAGGTCCGGCTCTCCTACAGCTGCCTTCAGGATCAATACACACATGCATGACCAAATATCTCTTCTCATTATTGCTTTGAGTTCAATGTTTTGTGTCAGCTGAGTTTACAGAGCTGTGGGATGAGATATATATCAGAAAACCAAACACATTTCACATTTACTCCAGTGGCACTTTTCATACTTGTTGCAAAGCAGCTTTACAGAAAATGTGTTTTATGTAAACAGACAGACAGTATAGAGAGTTAAGGTTAAAGGATATACTATAGAAATAATAATATAAAACGAAATTATAAGTTATGACATGCTGTTACGTTAGCATATTGCTCAAATTGTATTTACTACTTTTTATGTTTAACAGAAAATATACTTTAAACAGTGAGCTTGTAGAAAACATTTCTTTGCATTTCATTGTCAACAAGTTCTGATGTTTTTGCACACCAGATTTGTTTGAATCATGAATCTGTTAAAATAATAAATAAGTAATTTATTAAATATAAAAGATGCAGAATTGTGAAAAGCAGTGTTGTGAAATTTACAGTAACTAATGATGGAAAAAGGATTGATAGAGTATGAAAACTGTCAGTGTGTTGATGCTGGTCAGGGTTCTGAATGATCTGTGTGGGTCACGGGTTCGAGGGGAGGAGGAAGAGAGGAAGGGTGCGAGCTCGCGGTGACGCGCGATTGACTGAAGGTTTAGTAGTGATCTGATGTCTACGGTGTCATGACGCGCCTCGGATGCGCGCTGGTTTTACGCGCTGAATCACTGTGAATTATTGATAAATGGGGTCTGTGAAATGGAAAACACATCAGCATTTGCTGATTTTATTTTGGATTATATCGTTTTCAGGTAAGAGGTTTTATATTCTTACTTATTTTAAGACCTATCATGTGCGTAAAGGTTGGAATGGAGACGGTCCATGGTTGTATGGTGTGTAAAGCTTTGTAAACATCACTGAAACTTTATCATATTTAAAATATTTATGATGTATTTATGATATTTTAGGTAGTTAACTTGCTATATTGTTGAGGTGATATCTGTGATGTCTGAGTCTGACACTGTTTCGGTACCACAGCAACTTTACCTTTTGTTCTTGAATGTTTAATGATGGAATAAAGTAACAATTACACAACCACTATTGTATTTTTCTATAAAATATTGTGTTAATAAAGTTTACAAATCAAAATGGCTAAAAAAATGTGTTCATTACATTGCTTTATGGTTAAATATGCCAGTGAAAGTCTTTTTAAAGGGTCAGATCAGGCAGAAATCATTTTACTGTGTGAACCACTTAATTACATTAGTGACGGAGTAAGCTGACCATGACCAAAAGGATTACATCTATTCAAAGTCTTGTTCTCTCATAAATCTTTGTGTCTAAGTTCAGACAAACAGTTTTTATGGTTTTTATTCAACAATACATGTTTATATTCTCTCTCCTCCAGCTGTTTCGTGTTTTAGTGATTTGTCTTTCGTCGTGGAGCCCAGTGATGTTCAAACATCTCAAGGTGAGCAGGTTTCTCTTGACTGTCGGGCTGAAGGTGAGCCGCCCGTCTCCGTGCAGTGGATGAAGGATGGAGTCCGACTACAGGAGAATCATCGTCTGCAGCTTCTGTCCAACGGGACCCTGTACATCTCCAACGTGTGGAGCTCACCAGAACAATCAGATGAAGGTTTCTACCAGTGCCTTGCCCAAAACAAACACGGAGCCATCTTGAGCCAAAGATCGCATCTTACAATCTCAGGTACGTATGGAGATTGGTGTACATGTGTTTGGAAGTAAAGGTTAAGGTTTCTAGTATCTTTATCTCTGTGTTTCATAATGAATAGAGAACTAAAATTTACTGCGGTGCATAAATGCACAAACAGATTTTCATGTTGCATGCGGTTCACCGGTGCAATTGTTTCCTGGTCAGCTCCACACACAGAAATCTGTTAAAGGCTTTTCATTGGCTTTCATTGTCCTTCATGACCCTGGTTGCCCTCTGAGAGAGAAGAATAAATCCCTGCTGTGGACATAGAAACATCTGTGTCTATTCAACTCTTTGAGCCCTGACCTTCACAAAGACCTGCAGAAGTTCAAGCACAACCGAACCCTTGTTGTGTTGCATGAGGTTTCATTTTTAGATCATTGATGCACAGATGATGTTTTTGATATAGAAGATATTGTAAGTGCTTTAATTGATCTGTATAAAACTTTCATTCAGATGCTGTCGAGTACTGATAGCCTACAAAAAAAATAAAAAAATATTTTGGTGTCTTTAAGAACTTTTTGGTGTTTGGCCACCCAACTGTCTGTATGACTATGCCTAACCCAACCAAATTGAACTTAAAGATATCTCCATCTCAAGTATCCCGGGTGTTAAAGGGTTACTCAGTCAATCTGAGGTGTTTTGTGTGTTAGTGGACTGAAGGGGGGTCGTATTGGTTTGCTTCACTGCCCGTCTGTCTAAAGGCCAATAGAAAAGGGGCAGCAGGTCACCGGGGTTGTGGGATTGTCTTTATTTCACATCACTACGTGTTGTCCAGGGCCGTGATCCGCCTGCTGTTGTCCACGGTCCAGTTTGACTGATGCATTTCTTTCTTTCACTAATGTTGGTCTTTTGAGCACTCGGTGGTTTTGTTCGACTTGTCAGGGTTTGTGAAGGAGAGAAAGCAGAAAGGCTCTATAGGAACAGCTGGATGCTCTTTAGACTTAACCTTGATTTTGTACTCTATGGATTCTGTGATTCGGTCGACTACATGTTTTATAAATCTGCGTTTAAGCCAAACACTGAGCTTTCGAAAAACCACAAACACATGCCACTGTTAAAATGTCCTGTTAATCCAGTCTAACATCTCCAAGGCACATTTGATCCCTAAATTAAAAAAGTAAATAATATTATTATTAATTATATTCATTGTTTTATTTGTTTTTACATAAGTGTTTACAAACTCAAAGCTGAAGTCTGAGATAGTGTAAGTTATTTGGATCAGGATGTTTGTATGAATGATACGCTGGACACCAGGTTCAGTCCTGAATGCATTTAATCACCCTGAGCCAAAACTCACTGAACAGACGGACTTGACTGACCTTTGATCTTTAGCAGGAAACCTTTGTCGACCCAGGCATTGATCTGACCTCTATACTGACCCTAATGACCTTACTGGACCAGAAACACACACACACACACACACACACACACACGCACACACACACTAAAGACACTGATTTATACGTCTGACATGTTTAAGTCCCTTTGGCTTTTTATCTTTTTAAATTGTGTTATTTGTTTTGGAGGCCCTTACGAAACAGTACCATGGTATTACCACGGTTTTGCCTAGCAGTACCATAGTATTTTTAAAGTAGTTGTAATGCCATGTAAATCCCATAGTACATGAATATGGTTATAATTTACTATCATGCTATATAAATACCACAATACTGATATTCGATAACAACCATTGATACTGTGATACTTACAGTTAGGGCTGTACAATTAATCGTCTTTGATTTTTAATTTCAGTTTTTGATTCAAACAATTACAAAAACAAGATAATTAAGGTAAAACAATTATTGTGCGATTCAAATATAAATTGCATGCTGCTGGCACCACTGCTTTGACACGTGTAGTTTATTGCAACACTTAATAAAAGATTAAATAAAAGCATGTTTTCAAAGTCACAGAGTTATTGTGTTAAATAATCGTGATAACAATTTTGCCCATAATCGAGCAGCCCTACTTACAGAAAGGTAATATAAATATGATCATTTCTGACCTTAAAGTTTAAACTAAAGACTCGGTTGTTTATAATCTGTAATATTTATTTTACTCATGTCTTTTCAAATATCAGGAAAGCCTTTAAAGATTTAGCGTGTAAGTTTGTTTGAGTAAATCATGTTTCTGGGAGATGCATCTGTAAGTCTAGATGTTTGGACAGTTTAAGGTGATTTTGCTTTGAGACCAGTGAGTTATCACACCTCAGATATAAATAAAGACAGGTTTTAATTTATATGAGTCAGTTTTATCAGGAGCTGAACTGTTATTGATTTCCATTAACTCAGAGACTTCTGGGTAAAAATAATGGCCGGTGTCTCTCTGATCATCACTGCGTCTTCATGTTTTTCTTTTGGAAATGTAGATGATTATTGTTTTTATTGTGGTTTCAATAAGACACAGCCTTGAACTTTATTTTAAATTAATTTCTAAATGTCTAGTATTGGTTTGGTTAATATGCATTAAACACCATACATACATTACGAGAATGGAAGTGTTATTGATTTCTGTTGATCTATAAAGAGTCATTATTCACTGTCATTGGTCAATTGATCCATTGATTCGAGCAGCTGTTTATTATTGGCTACCGTGCAGCCTGACCATTAACAGAGAGCCAATCACAAAACAGATCTCAGCGGATTAATGCATGTGCTTATTCTTTCATGCAAACAGATCTTTTGTTTCCTTCAAGCCTTTCATTTCAGTTTATTTGTGATTTTTGGATTGTGATGTGATATATTCATGGCAAGAACTGGTTAATCCATACACTGGTTAAGGGAGGGGCAATTTGGTATCTCCAACTTGCATGTTTGTGGTACCCAGAGTACACCCACGTGGACACATGGAGAACATGCAAACTCCACACAGAACAGAACAGTCTGTTCAGAAAGAAAGATCAGATGTGTTAAAGCATGTTTACATTGACTTACTCACTGTGTGTTATTGGTAAACATGTCCTCTTATCTTTCAGACTTCAGTATTGATTATGGGGGATTTGTCTGTGTCAGTAACCCGATTAGTTTTAAAAGCAATTCCATTGATTTGGGACAGAAATACAATTACATGCACAATAAAATCAAAATTTACTTTAAAAGTATTAATTTTCAGTCTGTTAATGTAAATTCAGATGTTTCCATCACAAAACTCACACTAAACTATGATCCATGTTTGATGTTAACTTCAGTCGTTTCTCATTCTTTTACAGGTATGTTGTCGATTATAAGTCACCCGGTCTCTGTTGAGATCACAGCGGGGTCTGTTGCCAGATTCTCATGTAGTGTTAATGGACGACCCGCAGCCGTTATCACCTGGGACTTTAACCAAAGATCTCTACCTCTGGATTCAGACAGGTGTGCACACTTCACTAGTAACATTAATTTCACGTCTGGAATTATCCCGGCAAACAATTATGCGTTTAAAAGACGTCTATAACCGTCCAAACACAGCCAAAACCTAAGCTGATTAAGCAGGGTGGTCTTAGAGGGGTTTTGGACACTCTTAAGCTGGTCCTAGTCTTAAGGGTCTCAATAATCCCTCTTAAACCAGCCTGCTACACCAGCTAAACCAACTAAAACCAAGCTGGGAGTATTTACAAGCTCAGACATCTAATCTAAAGCAAGGCAAATTCCAGTGAAAATTTAATAGATGTCTAACCACAGCCCAATAAATAAATGAAACAGAACAGCTTGTAATCTCCGTTGACTTTACTTGCTATTTACATGATGAAATATCAGACATCTCACAAGTTATTTTTGCAAAAACGACACATCAAAAAATGAAAAAGTATTTTTTGTCTTGTTTTCAGTAAAAATATCTAAAAATTCTTAAATTAAGATGCTTTTTCTTGATGAGCAAAACAACCCAAGAAAATAAGTCTAGTTTTTAGACAAAAAATATCAAATTTAAGTGATTTTGTGCATAAAACAAGTTAAAAAATCTGCCAATTGGGTAAGCAAAAATCTTGAAAATTTTTGTTAAACACTACATTCAAGAAAAATGTTCTTACCCCATTGAAACACTTTTTTTTGCTTGTTTTATGCACAAAATCACTTAAATTAAGATGTTTTTTCTTGATGAGCAAAACGACCCAAGAAAATAAGTCTAATTTTTAGAAGAAAAAACATCTTAATTTAAGAATTTTTTGGTATTTTTACTGAAAACAAGACAAAAATACTAAGAATATTTTTTCTTGAAAATCATTTTTTGCAGTGTAAACATAACCAAATTTAGATTTATTGTGACTAGAAGTAAGTTACTCATAGCCGGACTATATCGGGTCTATTAACCGTCCTAGACAGTGAAATAACGACTATTGCTTGCTGGGATCTTGAATGTAAAATAATTGTATGTAAAATAATTGTAAAATAATTGTATTGCTTACAGCTTTACAAAATAATAATGATCATTATGAATATATTTAGTTATTAAAGGTGCAGTGTGTAAATTTTAGTAGCATCTAGTGGTGAGGTTGCGAATTGCAACCAATGGCTCAGTTAACTGCTCACTCATCGCATTTAAAACGCATAGAGAAGCTACTGTAGCCACCACCAGACAAACATGATATCTTCAGAGACAGCTTCGTAAAGAAAAGTTTGTCCTTTAAGGGCTTCTGTAGAAACATGGCGGCACAAAATGGCGACTTCCATGTTAGGGGACCCTCTGTGTATGTAGATAAAAATGTCTCATTCTATTAGGGTTCATTATAAAAGGTCTTTATACACCACTGATAATATAGTTTTGTATATTATTTTGAATTTCTATCAGGGGATCCTTCTAAAAATTACACACTGCACCTTTAACTATAAAAGTTTTTTTTGTTTGTTTCAGAATCACAGCTTTGCCAAATGGAGTTCTGCAGATTCGTGACGTCACTGTGAAGGATGCTGGGAAATATCGCTGTTCAGCAACAAACACAGCCAGTCGAGTCAAGAGCAAAGAAGCCGAGCTTATCGTCAGGCCGTGTATGTGTTTGCTGATTTTAATCTGCTCTGAGACATCAATGATAGATGTAGTTTTAGTTGAGCAGTAGTTTGTTATTAAAGCCTTTCTCTTCTTGATCCAGTGTTGGTGCCGAGGACTCTCGGGATAAAACCACAGATCGTATCAGGACCTCAAAACATCACGGTCAGTCTCAATCAACCTGCGGTTCTGGAGTGCATGGCGGAGGGCAAACCTCGTCCTCTTGTGTCGTGGAGCAGGGCCGACTCCAAACCCATAGATGTGTTTGGCACCAGGGTGATGGGTAACGGTAACCTGATCATCTCTGCCGTAAAGGTGCAGCACGGTGGCACGTATGTGTGTAGAGCAACGACACCGGGTACACGTAACTACACCACGGCATCTGGAACCATCGCCGTCCTCGGTACGAAATGTAGATGTTAGATAGAAGGTCTGAGCTGTTTGTTGGCATACATTGAAACTTGCAAATAATAAACGTAACCTTTACAGTTCCTCCATCTTTCGTGGAGAGACCAGAGAGCCAGACCCGTCCGAGAGCCGGTACGGCCCGTTTCACCTGTCAGGCCAAAGGGACGCCTGCACCTCGTATCTCATGGTTTAGAAACGGTCAGGTGATTCACTCCCACGGCCGCACCAAGATGTATAACAGGTATGAAAGACTCTACTAGTGACCTCTCAATATGGTGAACTTTGGTGTTTACTGGTTTGTTTTTGTTATCTGTCAGTAAACTGGTGATAACGCAGATCATCCCAGAAGATGAAGCTTTCTATCAGTGCCAAGCAGAAAACTCTCAGGGCTCGATTCTGTCCACGGCCCGTCTCGTTGTGATTCAATCAGACGATCGTCCCGGTGCACCGCAGAACGTCCGTGCAGAAACCATCTCCAGTTCTGCTATCTTACTAGCGTGGGAGAGACCGCAGTACAACGCTAATAAAGTTATCGCCTATTCCATACACTACACCAAATCTGAGGGTGAGTACTTGAAAGATTTCTGTCAGATCATTAACAGAGAGAATAAACAGAACTGAGCTTCATTTATAATTTAAATATAATCTGCAGCTGGAATGTAATCTGAGATATGAATTTTTTCGAACTCAGGTCTTAATAATGAAGAGTATCAGGCTGTCATTGGAAACGATACCACCAGTCATATTCTTGATGATCTGGAACCAGCACGCAACTACACGTTTTACATCGTTGCTTACATGCCGATGGGTGCCAGTCGCATGTCAGAGCAAGTTACTCAACAAACACTGGAGAACGGTGAGATAATTTCCCATAATGCACCACTCGTTGTTAGCTAACCAATAATCTTGCATGTGTCTCCTCAGAATTGCTAATGATCTTTGCTATGCACCAGCTCTGATGATAAAGACATCAGAACACTTTTTCATATCATTTGTTGATCTTTTTGTCCCCAGTGCCTCTCCGTACCCCCGAGTTCAGTTTGATGAGCCGCAGCCCGACCGATATTCTCGTGTCCTGGCAGCCGCTTCCTCCCAAACTGAGCCGCGGTCGCGTGTCTGCGTATCGTCTGTCGTACCGGACTGCAGCGGATGATCAGGTGACCTCTGTTGAGCTTCCGGTCCAGGGTGAGAACTGTACTCAACATCTTCTTCAGGGTCTTCAGGTGGACACCATCTATCTGATCCGTATGTCAGCATCTACTCGTGTGGGCTGGAGTCAACCTTCCGCCTGGAGCTCTCATCGCACGCCAAAAACATCCAGCGCCGCAGGTAAGAGCCAGATCTCATACTTTTCTGATGCTGTCACATGATCATTCTTTAAATATGGTGACGTATGTTTGGTTGGAGGACAACACAGAAGAGGTGTGTTTGACTTTATGTGGCATCACAAGAACTGCCATCAAAATACAGCAAAAGCGTGTATCGACTGGACGGGAGTCGTCTGCGGTATTTTGATGTCTTTTGTATGCTGGCCTAATATTGTGTATGAAGTTGAACATGCCCGTCGCCATGGTTTTTTGGAATGACCTAGCGCGAAACCACAAAATGATGTTTTAGTCGCATATCATCAGTTAACGGAAATGTTGTCATTTTGCGAAAGTTTTTGTTTTGACATTTAGAAAATAATGCGCAAATCTTTAATGGAAACGCAGCTACTGTGACTATCAATCACTTCAAGAGCTGCTGCATTCATTTGTTTTGCAAGCTTTTGAAAGAAATTTTAATTTTTTACTGAAGCTAGAACAATTACTTATATTCATACTAAAGCATGCACGGCAAAAAACGACTTTCTTACTTACTATTTTTGTCTTGTAAGAATTTTTAGATATTTGTACTGAAAACATCAAGATGCATTTTCTTGGTAAGCAAAATGACCTAAGAAAATAAGTCTAGTTTTTAAATTGAAAAAACAAACATAACATTTAAGTGAATTTGTTCTTTAAACAAGCAAAAAAGAAAAAAACTTTTTTCTTAAACACTTAATTCAAAAACATTCAAGAAAAATTACAAATTCAAAATTACAAACATTTTTTGTCTAAAAACTAGATTTCTGTAGGTTCACACCTGATGCGAGTTCAATGATTTGCGGCAGTAGATTACATACAAAGTCAATGCGTCATCGCGTTTGGCTAAGCGAATGACACGATATGGGCGCACGTTTGCCACGAAAACACACGCTATTCGCCTTAAACATTTTCAACTCGAGCGAAAAATTAGCATGACACGAAGTTAAATCCCGCGAGTAATCTAGAGCAGGTAACGCGATGTCCTGCGTTTGGTGTGTACTTAACATTATTTAGGGTGCCCATGCGTGCCGTTCTTCCCGGGCGCGTCCTGGCCGGGATTTTGGGTGCGTCTTCCGGAGGTTGTATTTGTCGACCGCATAAATCATAGAGGATTATTATTATTATTACAGAAAAGCAACCGTTACATTTTAAGGTAAGAATGAAACTACGATTGTATGTCTAATGTTTTTAACTAAATGGCGTATGCGGTCAACAAATACGACTTCCGGAAAACCCAACGAAATCCTGGCCAGGATGCATCCGGGAAGAATGGCACGTATGGTCACCCTACATTATTTTCTTATGTCATTTTGCTTTCCAAAATAGATTTGATTTAAGAATTTGTAAGAAAATAATTTTTCAGTGTGGTACTCATTCAGGAAAGTTATGTGGTCATAAATGATCCTAAATCTCATGGCCATTTTGCAAGATGTAAACAACACTGGTCCAGAGCACTTCCTGTTTCACTTCGTAAGATGTTTCTTTATATGTGAAATAAAAAAACGATTAAAGATGTTTGTTTAACTTTTTGATTCAGTTCCATGTTGGTTGTTATATTTTATCACAACGTTCATGTAGTGTTAAAAAACTGAAACAGGAAGTGCTTCTGGACCAATGTTGCAAAATGGCTTATAGTAAGATAAATCACTGATCTATCTACAGTATAATTATTTCTCCTAGACATGAGATTAAATAGAGAATAAAGAGAAATAAAGAGAAATCTTATGATAATGTCACCATCTGAGCTCAGATTTGTCGATTCTGGAATCAAACGTCAATAATATTGAAGATTTTGAGAACATAAACCTAAAATTTCTCATCATATTTACCCAAATCCAGATTAGTTTACCTATACCATCTGCATTAGTGTTAGGCTTGGGTTAGTCCATACTTTTATTGTATTTTATCAATTTCTATTAAGCAGTTAGAAAAAACATCTGAAAGAAAAAAAAACATCTGTGAACTTCATCAAATCTCTTGAGCTATGAAAGAGCAAAGCGTGAGCAATAAAGTTTTCCTCTCAGTAGTGTTTGGGTTCTCTTGTAGTTTAATTTAATGTCGTGCTGTGACAGATGCTCTTTATTGTGAACCTGGTTTTGTTCCTGCAGTCCATTTGTTGCTCAGTGACCTTTAACCCTAACTGTCAGTCAAGAGTTAAGCACGGCTCGGTTTCAGGGTCATACAAGCAAAGCTTCAGGCAGTATTGAGCTAAAGAGAAGAATAGAGAAGGACACACATGTGAAGAGATGCTGACGGGGATATAAACCTTTATTTCTGATGGATATATTCACTCAAACACAAACTTTCTGTTGGGTTTATTAGTCCAAATTGTGAACTTGTGTCGTACAGAAGGAACGTTTTGCAGAGGTCAGGGGTGTCAAACAACAACAACAAATCATGTAAAGCTAAAACTTTGCATTTATACATTTGGCAGATGCATTTTATCCAAAGGCACATCAGTACATGGGAAAAATGGAAATTGAACCCACAATCTTGACAGGATCGTAATGGGATTACAACATGGAAGTGAAGATGTTCAGTTCTGTGTGTCTTTAAGATGTTGTGTCGATCCTTAAAGAGACAGTACACCCCAAAAAATTCATAATTTCCCACTTTCATGTTGATACAAACCTGTATAAATGTCTTTGTAAACTACCCCTTTAAAGTTATTAAGTAATGTCAGTTTTTACTAATGAGACTTCATTGAGTCAGACCCTACAGGTGTTACAGGATGAGTGTTATGTATGTTTCTCTCACTGCACAAAAATCTTTCATTCTTTAACTGCTTCACAAAAACATCTGAAACCACATCAGTTATAATGTTATTATGAGAGACATTGATAGAGATTTTCTGTTTATCCTTCTTAGTGCCTCCTGCACCAAACCTTGAGCTTGAACCTGTAAACTGTACATCTGTGACGGTCCGCTGGCATCCTGCCCACAGTGATGCTGTCGTCCAGGGATACAAACTCGCCTTTCATACTGACAGCCAATCAGAGGACTCCGTTATTCAACTTCCCCCACAGGACCACCAGTACATCATCACCGCTCTCAGTGAGTAAAGAAACTTCATCTCCCCCTTTCACTTTAGTCATGATGGTTCAACACTTAGTTGGTTATAATTGTAGTTAATAAAAAATACAATTTAATGCAACCTTTAATTGCATTATTTGTAGTTGTACATTATTTATTAATATATTATTATATTAAAAATATTACATACACTTCTTAAATCCAAGTCAAACTTGAAAAGCAAAAATATTTCAGATTTACTTCAATCGTTTTATATCTTTTGTGTTTGGCTGAATCTGAATGGATTTGACTCAGATTTCCAATTTTCTCTGGGATCAATAATGACCTTCTTCTGTTCAGATTTATTCACGCTTGGCCTGGCCGCACTATTTTCGCCTTTCTATGTGTCACATAATATCCCCTCAGTGTCAAAGGTCACACCCCAGATGTCTCCTTTGAGTTTTCCCATAATTCCCCAGTGCTTCACCACGGCCGTCTATTGTGTTGGGGTTTAAGGTCGGGCAGATGCCCGTGAGGCCGACTCCTCCTCATCACCTCTCCAACTGGACACTTGAACTGAAATCAAGGATTATAACATTTTAACAGAACCGTTTCTTTTAGTTTTCTCAGCAAGTTGCCAAATTCATCCAAAACAAAAGAGGAGATTATTTAGCATCATATTTATGTTATGGCCATTGTTGGTCATCATATTTATGGTTCAGCATAAAGTTTTATCTGGTGATAAAGCTCACGTCTCTGCAGTTGAACAGCGCCTTTGAAGATGACCTATAACCTCTGACCTTCTGTCCTTAAAAGGCTTAAAAACAGCAAATCTCTGTGTGATACCTCACACACTGAAGAACTCCTAAACTCAATGTAATTTTAACACATAACTAAAGAAATAAACACATCACCCAGAAAACATTGTGTTGCGTGCAAATATCTGACATGCATTTAAGATATTAAAGGGGCCGTGAATTGGTCGATTTTATTGCTTTATGACGTTGATTGATGTCTACTTATGCATTTCGCGTTGTTTTTACATTCAAAAACATCAAAAGCAATAAGTAATACGCTATTTTGTAACATGGATTAGTGGCTGTCTTGAGAAATGGTTCGTTTGAAGGGGCGGGCCGCATTGAAGACCTGAACGTAAACACCCACTGCTATGATTGGACAGCTTCATTCCCCGTCATTACATGTAGGGAAATGTTTTAAAAACATTAATGTGATAAAAATAGCAGCCGAACACAAATATGTTTGAGACACAAAAGATTCTGGGTGCTAAACATGATACACATAAATGACAATACGTATATTAAAGTAGAAACAAAACTCGACGTGACTAAATTACCGTATAAAACACAGTAAGCGTGCATCCGAATCTAAACTGCGGCTAATAAATCCTTATCAATAACTTTGTATATTTCTATTGTGCTTGTGAGGTTGCTTTTACATTCACGTAATGTTAAATAACACAGTTATATGATAAAAAATAAGCTTTGTTGAGTGTTTGACCTTTCAAACGCAACTTGCCTAAGTTACCGTATACAACACAGTAAACGGGCATCAGAATCTAAACTGCGGTTGATAAATCCTTTCTTATAACTAACTTTGTATATTTCTACCTTTAAATTACAGTCGTATTGTTAAGTGTTGTACCTTTATTAATCGTTTAATGTTTTTAGTAAATTAAAACAGTCAACAAACGTATTTAGACACGGATGTTACAACAGGACACATCAAGCAATCTCTTTTAACAAAGCAATAGTGAAACGCAGTAACTTAAATAAAGTAAAATGTCTTACTGTGAATTATACTGCTGTGTCATTGTTGTCAGATCCAATATAAGTGGTGCTTCTGACTGAGTCTCTCTGCAAATCCAGCATCGACTTCTTTACAAATGAATCCATGTCCACAACGTTAACAAACGCTCCCCACACGAGCTGGAACTTCTTCAAAAGCAAACTTTATCCAAGCATATTGCTAATGTTAGGTTACAAGCCTCCGAATTGAAGTATTTAGCTTCTGTGTTGTTCCCATGGTTGTTCCCACGCGGTTCTTTCAAAACCGAAAAAGCGTTTCCATGGTATCATAACAGATCACCGCGTCAAAATAAAAGTCTCTCAGAAAAAATGTATTTAAAAAGTCATTTTGGTTAAATTTGTCAATCTTTAAAGACATGTTTACTTACTGAGACACACGTGTCACGCGAAGCTGTGGGCGGGGCTACAAAAGTAGACTTGTCCTTTTGGTTATGGGGAGGTGTTTCAATTCTACTTTGACGTCATAGATTTCCGAATTATAGACTGGAGTTTTTAGCTGGCTTGGTGCCAAAGACGGTTATATTTCAGTAGCACAGACGTTTTCAGTTCTGAAACTTGCAGGATGTTCATTTAAGTATGATGACCTCTTATATAACAAATTATCAAGTTAAAATTGAGTTTTTGATTCACCGCTCCTTTAAATGTCTTTATATATTCATATTTATGCAAGCAAGCAATTTCGCATTTAAAAGACGTCGTATAATCGTCTAAACACACTACAGTTGGCTTAAACAAGGGCTGTCAAAATTTTATAGATGTTTAACCAGTGGCGGATGCAGAACGTGACATATGGGTGGGCATGGATTAAGTCCGGGTGGGCCTGAATCTATGGGTGTCACTTTTGAATAAGAAATTCGTCAAAACTTTAGAACACTAATTTAAACATCATACACACACACCCGAACTGCACGTCACATTTTTGACATTATTGATACTTTAAATTGTAATGCAACGTGACATTTATTAAGCCTTTTTGGTAAAAAAAAATATTGGGCTCTCACAAAAAAGAACCTGCACACAGTGACAGGAAATATAAATGAACCCAAAAAACGTATACTTTTTTAAATAACCTATTAAAGTGTTTAAATAAATACGGCTACTAAATGCTTAAAATGAAGCTCCTAACATCATATTCTCTTCATGCAAATCACTAAAAATATATTTTCGTTCTCACATATTTAAGTTAACTTACTAAATAAAGAAAGAAAAAGGGAACTGCTAGAATAATGTTAGACTCTGGGGTTAAACGAAATGACAAATAAATAAACATTTAATATACTTTTTGATGAGCACAAGAGCAAGCCTACTCGTGAAGAGCGGAGCAGAGGAGCGCGCATATCAGACGTGAACGAAAGGAATAATGGATTTAATGCTTTCACTTTATTTCCTGACAGTTTCACTTGTTAGTGAGGATAGTAATGGCTAACAAGATGACGCCGAATTACATACAACATAATTACCTAACTAAATCTGAGAGAATGCAAACACATTACAATATTTTTTCCTCCGCCCGACGGCAAAGGCGCATCATTTTTTTAGCCCGACAGGAATTCGCCATAGCCCGTAATGGACGTCGGGCAAGCGATTTTGCGAGGTTTGTTTTGTAGAAAGACTTTCTTTAAAGTGAATTTCGTTTTGTATAAATTGTATCTTAATATTAATCAATGTTTGATTAAACAATTGCCTCGATTTAATAAATAAGAAGCAAACCAAGAACGTCTGTGGTGTGGATTGAAGTGAACCCACTATATTTCCGCAGCCTACGTCTTTCTGCTTTAATGCATTTCTTAAATGAATGTCTCAATTACACAGTAGGTTTATAGGTTGTTATGATAGGCTATTTGTTGCTTAAAAGCAATAGGCTATATTGTATAAAGTGTAGCAATAAACGTGGCGTGACTTATAGTGCTGCTATATCGCTATATCAAACAACATCACTATGATTAGATGTTTTCTTTCTATTTTTTACCCCGCTGTCATATTTGTTGTGTGTTTATGTTATTGAGAGGAAAGCGCGCAGCACATATTTATAACGTGTTGTTATTCAAAATACGTTTTCTACTTGCTTGCAAAAAAAGTTCTCAAAGTGATCATGGCTGAAAGCTGCTCGGGAATATTTCATTATAACGCAACATTCAACTGCTTTAATAGTTTTTAAATAGTTATCAGGCTTACTTATAATTTTACTGTTTTAACATAACATGCAATAGATAAATTACACCACATAAAGTAGTATACATGTCTAACTATACAGATTAGTATTTTTTACATTTCTGATTGGGCGGGCCCGCCCATAGCTCCGCGCCTGTGTTTAACCAAAGCCCAAAAATATCAGGTCTTGTAGTTAACCTAATAGACGGTGAAATGATGACTATCACTTGAATATATCTTCATGTTATTGAATGAATCTGTTTAAAGCAGCACACTTAAATGAAAGCTTATGAAGAGAGACAGACATCACCTCAGACATCACCAACACAATTCCTCAACATCATCTTTGAAGAAGATATATGATTATTAAAGTAAATGTTTTTATTGATTTCTGTCCTCCAGGTCCCAGAGTAAAGTATCATGTGAAGATTTTGGCATTCGGTGCTGACGGTGACGGATATCAAGCACATCAGACGGTCAACACTCCAGCATGTCCATGTAAGTCCACAAATGTTTTTTAAATGTAAGCTGTATATTTTTTTATTTGCTCATTGGAAAAATTAAATATATACACTGCAAAAAATGACTTTCTTACTTAGTATTTTTGTCTTGTTTTCAGCAGAAATATCTAAAAATTCTTAAATCAAGATGTATTTTCTTGATGAGAAAAGTAAATAATACTAGGTTTTAGACAAAAAAATATACAATTTAAGTGAATTTGTGCATAAAACAAGCAAAAATATCTGCCAATGGAGTGAGAAAATTTTACTTGAATTAAGTGTTTAAGAAAAACGAAATCTTATTTCACAATTTTTTTCTCACCCCATTGGCAGATAATTTAGCTTGTTTTAAGGACAATTTTACTTAAATTGTATATTATTTGTAATATATATATTACTTAAAACTAGACTTATTTACTTAGGTCATTTTGCTCATCAAGAAAAAGCTTCTTAATTTAAGAATTTTTATATATTTCTACTGAAAACAAGACAAAAATACTAAGTAAGAAAGTCATTTTTTGCAGTGTATAACACCCTGAAAGGTCAAATGTGAACATACAGTATATAAAATTGTAATTTATATTTATGCATTTGGCAGATGCTTTAACTAAAGCAACTTACAGTGCGTTCGAGCAATAAATTACTTATTAATAATTTGTGATCCTTGACCACAAAATCAGTCAAAAGGGTGTTTTTTATTGAGATTTCATCTGAAAGCTGAATAAGTAAGCTTTCCATGTATGATTAGGATAAGACAATATTTGGTCAAGATACAGCTATTAGAAAATCTGTAATCTGAGGATGCAAAAAAATTAAGTATTGAGAAAATCACCTTTAAAATTGTCCAAATGAAGTCCTTAGCAAAACATATTACTAATGATAAATACATGTTTTATATATTTATGGTAGGAAATGGACAAATTATCTTCATGGAGCATGATCTTTACTTAATATCCTAATGATTTTTGCCACAAAAATTTGTATTTTATGTATGGGTCTACAATGTATTTTTGGTTTTTACTACAAATACATCTATGACTTACACTGCAAAAAATGGGTTAGGGTTAGGGTTTTCAGTACAAATATCTAAAAATTCTTAAATTAAGATGCATTTTCTTCATGAGCAAAACAACCTTTTTTTTGTTTATAGACAAAAAAACATAAAATTTAAGTTAATTTGTGCTTTAAACAAGCTTGAAATTTACTTAAGAGAAACATTTTCTTATCCCATTGGTAGATTTTTTATATTTTTGTCTAAAAACAAAAGCCAGGTCTAAAAACAAGACAAATGACTTTCTTAACCCTTTTTGTCTTGTTTTCAGTAGAAATATCTAAAAACAAGATGTATTTTCTTGATGAGCAAATGACCTAAGAAAATAAGTCTAGTTTTCAGGCAAAACATATGAAATTTAAGTAAATTTGTGCTTAAAACAAGCAAAAACATCTGCCAGTGGAAAAATAATTTTTTCTTGAATTTACTTAAGATTTTTTTGCTGAATTTTTCTCGTATTAAGTAAATTCAAGAAAAAAATCCTATTCCATTGGCAGATATTTTTGCTTGTTTTAAGCACAAATTTACTTAAATTTCATATGTTTTGCCTGAAAACTAGACTTATTTTCTTAGGTCATTTGCTCATCAAGAAAATACATCTTGTTTTTAGATATTTCTACTGAAAACAAGACAAAAATACTAAGTAGGAAAGTCATGTATACGCTGCAAAAACATTTTTGTCAGGAAAAACATTTCTTAGTATTTTTGTCTTGTTTTCAGGAAAATTATCTAAAAATCCTTAAATTAAGATGCTTTTTCTTCATGAGCAAAACGACTCAAGAAAGAAAGTCTAGTTTTAGACCAAAAATATCAAATTTAACTGATTTTGTGCATAAACTTTTTTTGGGGTTTTCTTGGGTCGTTTTGCTCATGAAGAAAAAGCATCTTAATTTAAGAATTTTAAATATTTTTACTGAAAACAAGACAAAAATACTAAGAACATTTTTTCTTGAAAATCATTTTTTGCTGTGTATGCGTGTGTGTTCCCAGGACTCGACCCCATGATCTTTGCGATCCTAATGCAATTTGCTTTTAGTTTTAGATTGTGTTTGGTGTTTTTGACAGTGTCTTGTTCAAATAATAACTACCAGTCTGTCTCTATTTCAGCTGCACCCAATCGCAGGTTAGCATCGCTGCCTCCTCCAGAAAACCTTCACGCTAAATCCAACAGTTCATCCTCCGTGATCCTCAGCTGGAATCGTCCTGCGTTCACTTCCGGAAAACCCGTCAGTTATTCTGTCCGCTGTGGACCCGTGAGTCCGTCTGACACGGCGTCTGTACGCTACATCCAGACGTGAGTCCTGACCTTCTGCTTTCTAAACATCACAGTGATGTGTTACAGATGACTGAGTTTAAATCTCTCTCCTCAGAAATGAGCAGACGGTGACGCTCACAGGACTTCAGCCTAACACTCGCTATGACTTTGCTGTTCGTCTGCACATGGATCAGATGTCAAGTCCCTGGAGTGTGACGGTCTATCAGAGAACTTTATTAGAAGGTATCTATCCAGATTGATACATTATGGACATGATGTAATGCCATAAGGTGACCTGTGATTGAAGAGCCACCTGAGATCAGATCTTTCAGTTTTCTCATAAGTTTTTCTGGTCCACAGCTCCGTCCTCTCCTCCTCTTGGTGTTAAAGTATCTCTGATCGATGATGATACAGCGTTGGTTTCATGGAGAGCACCGGAGCAGCCCAATCTCTCTGTAGCTCATTACACCATACTGTACGCCTCACAGAGCTCCTGGATCGCTGGTGAATGGCAGGTCCTACAGAAAGAAGGTGAGAACCTCAAACCAGGCCTTTATTTTCCTCTGAAAGATTATAAAATTAAAGCTGATAAGAGTTCAGAACTCGTGCATGTTAGTTATTTATTTTAAGAGAAATTGATGTAATGTTGACCTCATAGTGCAGATGAGTTGATGAGATGTCTTCACTCATTTGTGTGTGTTTTCAGGTACAAACACTATGGCTCTACTGGAGAAGCTGGAGTCGGGTCATGTTTATCTGGTTAAGATCTCTGCTTCTAACCAGGCGGGTGATGGTCCGTTCTCTAGTACTGTAGAGCTTCAGGTGCTCAGGACCAAACATCACCAGAACAAAAATCCACGTCACACAGACAGTCACGCTGAAGAAACCGGTACAACATGTTTGCTTTTAAAAAATATATGCAATGTTATGTGATCTGTTGATGTGATTTTTGCTCGCATGTATTTCTACAGCGTTTATAGACGGACTTTACCACATCGATGAGAAATCCATGACCGGTATCATCGTTGGTGTGTTTATCGCTCTGATCTGCATCGTCCTTTGCGTCTTTATCCTCTTTACTCAGAATAAAACGCGGTAAGGCCAGTCTTTATAGATAGATTAAATATGAAAAATATATGTGAAAATATGTACAATGAATAAATAGCAGGCTATGGCAATATGTACATGTTTCTCTCTACACTGCAAAAAATTATTTTCAAGAAAAAAATGTGTCTTGTTTTCAATAAAAATATCTAAAAATTCTTAAACCAAGATGCTTTTTCTTGATGAGCAAAACACCCAAGAAAATAAGTCTAATTTTTAGACCAAAAATATCAAATTTAAGTGATTTTTTGCATAAAACAAGCAAATAAATCTGCCAGTGGGGTAAGCAAATTTTTCTTGAATTTAGTGTTTAAAAAAATTTTCAAGATTTTTTAGCTTACCCCATTTGCAGATTTTTTTTTGCTTGTTTTATGCACAAAATCACTTAAATTTGATATTTCTGGACTAAAAACTTGAATTATTTTCTTGGGTCATTTTACTTATTAAGAAAAAGCATCTTAATTTAAGAATTTTTTATATATTTTTACTGAAAACAAGACAAAAATACTAAGATTTTTTTTCTTGAAAATAATTTTTTGCATTGTATGCTCTCAATCCTGCTCAGACGTTAGACACGATTGTGTGTATGTAAAACCACAGAAATAAGAGTTGTTTTCTCTTTGTAGGAAATCATCACCATCAAAAATGATTGAACAGGTGAGGAACGAGGTCATGCACGGCAGTGTTTCATCAGCCAATCAGCATCGAGCAGAGACGACAGAAGTTCAGGTTCCAATGATGAGAACGCATTTCATAGATGCCAAAGTAAAAATCATTTGCCCTCAATTATGATTTGATATAGAACAAAATAACAAAGTGTGACGGTTGTAAAAAAATGTTTTTGATGGGTTTCAGGGAGGAACAAATCTGAAGATAAACTGTGCAGGACCCATAATGAGTGACGCTCAGAGCAAACAGAAGAGATGGAAGATTTTTAACAACAGAAAGAAATCAAATACAAAGAAAAACACTGTGAGTAGCTGCATATAACACTTATGTGACCCTGCCTGTGAAAACACCTAAAATCTTTTTATTCATTTACTGTTACAATGTAAAAAACAATCTTGATATCTTTAATATCATGTCAAAGATTGAAATCAATGTGATATGAAGCTTTGATGCTCCTCATCTCATCATTAGATTATGAGACTTTAGTCTGGGCTTCACACAGATACAGTCACACTTGAGAAAGCTTGATTTTAAGCAAACAACTTTATTCAAATCTATTATAGGTCACTGCAATTAATGACGACTTTTAAATTAGTAAAATATCAAAACATTAATTGCGATTAATCACATGCAAAATATGAGTTTTGCATAATAAATGTCTGTGCACTGTGTTTAATTATTATTTATTTATTTATAATCATATATTTATTTATTTATCTGACTGTCTGTCTGTCTATTTATTTATTTATTAGTGCTGGGCATAGATTAATGTAGATAAAAAGTAAAATAAAAGTAATTTTTTGCTTAACACACACACACATATATATATATACACATTTAAGAAAATGTTTTATTTAAATATTGTTTTTTAATTTATATATAATTTAGAATATATAAAAAATATAAATAAATATATATACATGTATTTAAGAAACATTTACATACATGAATGTGTGTGTATTTATATATACATAATAATTACACCCAGCACACACTCATACAAAATAAAGGTATTATTTTTTTGCTTAAAATATAAGATTAATCTAGATTAATCTATGCCCAGCTCTATTATTTATTTATTTATTTTACATTAATATAATAAAAAATTATACATAAACAATAAACACAAAAATATATTATGCAAACACAAACTTTTATTTTGTATGCGATTAATCTTTTTACAGCCCTAATTTTGATAGTAAAAAACTGAAATCCATGCAATATGCTGAGACGATGTGATGTTTATTTGAACAGATGGAGGATCACGGTCATGTTTATGAAGTGGGTAAGACAGTGCTGTGTTATGAGGATGAAGAGCACGTCGTCTCTCCTCAGAGCTCTTCTCTACACATCCTTTATCATCCACTGGGAGAATCTGAGAGCTCACAAACCAGCGAGACCAGCGGCCGAGAGACGAGTGATTCTGGAAACTGTACTCGTGATGAGACCCAAACCAGCAGTCCTAACAGATCCTCTATTACACCTGATGATACTGTCCACAATGAATTACAAGAAACATCCATCTGTGCTGTGAGCTTGTGCGGTCCAATTCAAGACAACCAACAGAAATCTTCCTCTGATGTGCGCTTTGTAGCCGTTCCTCTATAGCTCATCTGTGATTCCTGGAGCGATGAACACACTTCAGGATTCATTCACATGGATTTGTGCCAAAGATTCACATATGAACTGTTTGATATAGCTTTAGTAAGTCAAGAATGTTCTGCTGGCTTTTAATAACTTGCAATACCCAAACCTTATGGATCTTTTCAGAGAAATTCCCAGTATTACAAAGATGAAGGTCCGGGAGCCGTTTGTATTCTCTTCAGGAATATTTCACATGAATGTGTGCCAGCGATCGATTGATGAATGTCTTTGATTTTTCAAATGTGCTTTACACAAACAGATGAGCGATTCATGTTTGTTTGTGGAAATGACAGAGACGGAGTTTTGTACTGCTGTCTCTCTACCTCAGTCAATCTTTTGACCTTCAGAGATGATTTATGCTTTATGGTTTCTGGCTTTACTCTCTCAGTTTAATTTATTTATATGCGATTTCTTATAGAATGAGGTCCAAAGGTCTGAGGCCACTCAAGTGAAAAGCTTTAAATGAAAAATCCTGATGAGAAGTTTGACCTTTCTTAGATTATAACAGTTTAAAATACTTAAAAACTATTATTAGGTTTAATTTAACTCTTTCCCTGCCAACAACGAGTTTTTACCGCAATCCAAATTTCAGCTATTATTTCAGCTTTTTGCTCAAGATTTGGTATTTTTTAAGAAACCTACCAATATTTAAATATCTGGAAGGCATTTTGTGAAACTTTTGTGAAAATCGTAAAAAAATACTGGCAGGCAACTTAAAAAAATAAAACGCTGACAGGGAAAGGGTTAACCAAATATTATTTTCAATGTGGTCTCAGATGTTTGGACCCCACAGTATATATTTGTTTTCCATTTAAAGATAAAAATAAGATAAAAGTCATCAGGTTACTAGTTAATGTGCCTCAGGTTATAAAACAAATACGTTATTTGAAATTGTAAAAGCTGCTTTTATGGGTCATCTGAGTTTGGTGACAGAAAGATCCTGATGAACATTAATATCTCGTGTGCAGTTATTTAAGTCATATTTTACAGTTTCGTGTTTTTTTGTTAGACTACCTCTGTGTGTGTTTATTTCTCTGTCGTTTATGAAGATGAATGCTTTATGATTTCCACAAGAGGTCAAGTTGTTGATCAGTTTTTTTTAAGGTGCTGTGTATAGAGTTATTTGTGAGGTTGTGTACATGGAGATTAATTTGCCATTATGATTCCCACGTGGAGGATTTGAGTTCTGTTTTGTGTTCCTGGATCAGTACACGTCTAGATCAGTTCAGGTTCTCACAGAAAATACAAAGATGACCTCTGTGAAGCACAACCAGAAGTTAACGTGTCTAGATAATCCTGATGGAAAAGTGTGTAGGATTGGGAAGGATGTAATGAATTTTCTGTGAGAATTAACATCTTGATTAGACTGAACTTAACTTGTATTGAAACAGGAACAAATGCTTTATTTCTTTGGAAAATAAGAAAAACCTAAAAAAAAAAAACACTGGTGATGTCACTGCACCAGACTCTGAAAGCTTTATGTGAGTAGAATGATGAAGATGATGATGATGATGATGGCCTTATGATGGGAGGGTCATTTGCAATATAAAAAATGTCTGATCCAAAGAATGAACTGAAAATTTATACAAAGATACCAAATGATGCCAAAATACAGTTACCTCCAAAGATATATATTTATATTTCTGTATATTTGAAAGTGCCAAAAGAAATCCAGCATTATTTCAAGATAGCTTTAGCGCTCAGATTTTGGGTGAGCGCAGTGTTTTTCATTCATGTTAGATTGTAGTGAAGCAGATAGATGCTAAAATCCAAAGAGTTGTGAACCTCTTTCAATGGCTTGGACACAAATGATCTCAATATTGTTCTCATGTTTAACCACCAAAGTGTGTATGTGTGTGTGGAGTATGAATGATTTTGTGAGTTGATGTGGTATGAATGGTTTGGGTAAATCAAAGTTTTGGGACAACCCTTTTGATTGAGGTGACACAAAATAATCATTTCAGAAAACAAATTCAATCTATACCAAAGATTAATGCGGTCACTTCTGTATATTGCGTAGACTTGACATTTTGTAATTTATTTGCTTTATTAAAGTTGCATCTTGTTTTGACTACGACTGCTAATCCACACATCGGTAAACCTCCAAACCATTTACTAAATGTCCTATAGAGGATTTTGCCCAAAAAAAGCTTCACTGGGGATGACAAAATCTTAATTTTCACTGTATGTCAATGTAGTGTTTTTTTATTATTTTAATATGTGTTATTAAACTTGTCATGTTGTATGTTTTGTGTAAATCCAAACACTTTTTTTGTGAACATTTTTTACAAGGACTGGGTCGTCATACTTGCTCTGTCTGGATCTTGATCTGTTTGTTTCTTTGGTTTATTAGGATTTGTATTATTTGAGTCCCTCATGTGTTTACACATAACATGCTGTATCAGTTTGGTTCTGTTGGATGCCAAAAAGTGGTCAGAACAATGCACAATATAATAAAATATTTCTCAAAAATAACATTGTTTGGTTTTTGAATTTTTATTTATAAGTTGAAAGGATGCAGTAATCTTTCTACTGAATGCCATCAAACGATTTTATTTGTAAATAAAAGTACTTTCTAAGACGTCTTAGTTTGAATAGTAAAAATTGCAACAAGCAAAAAATGTGTTAGATGTTTTGGTACTTAATTTATTTGTAACCATTTTAAATGTAGACTGTTACTTTTTTAGTTTTTTTTAGTTATGTATACATTTAATAGACACCAAAACAACTGAATTTTTTTGTAATTATATTTGATTTTGTTTTTATATTTTCATTGGTCAAACTATACAAAAAAGGCCAAAAAAATATTGAGGAAAATTTCATTTATATATATATTTTGAAATATATTTTAAAAATTATTTTTTTAAAGCATTTTTAGTGGCTTTGGAAGAAAAACTTTATATTTTAAATAACATGTTTAAAAATATTAAAATTAAATATATTAACAACTGCACAAGCTTAGTTTGTATAAAATGTATAAAATAAAAAAATATATATTTTGGCCAGAAATGTATTTTTGTGCATGGGTTGCAAAATTATTAGAAATGTAGGATTTGTTGCCGCTGAAATACAATATTTCAGATATTTTAAATATATGTTAGGCTAATATATGAAGGTTAAAACTAAATATATTTTCATATTTAAAAATATATTTAATTAAGGATTACTTTTTACTTTTTTTACAAAATATATTTAGTATATCATAACATATCGTACATTTCTTTACCCATAAGGCAAAAAAAATATTTTTTGGACAAAAATATAAGAAATTCAAAACAATACATTGCAGTGCTACTGGGCATTGCACTTTAATAATAAACTCAGTATTTTTATATGTAGCATATATTTCTATGATATTACCACCACCAGACAAGGACAGGACCTCTACAGGAGGGTTTCCCAAACTTGGATCCACGAGCCCCTGGTGGTTCGCGGGGAAATAGCAAGGGGGGTTCGTAAAACACTAAATTACAATTATTTATTTACATTTATGATTTGATAAACAACAAAATATAAAATATGCAGATTAAACAAATAAAATCATATGACCATTCCACAACAATTATCTCTCCATTTTTCACGAGTTCTTGGTTTTCTGATATTTTGTAATTTTTATTTATTATTATTATTATTATTATTATTATAAATATTAAGTACATATTTCAGTAATTTAGGTCTTGAATTAGGTCGTACAGTAGCTTATAACGTTACTTATATAAAGTCCATAATGACTCTCCAGGCCTGCGTGTGGCGGTACAGCGCACGTCCTGCGTCATGACATCATACACCGAAACCGGATGAGCGCATTTTCTTTTCCGCCCGTGTGCGGAGTGTGGCCGCACATGTACAAATAAAGTCATAAAAATCTACAAAAATGCGCATAGAAAAGTGCTATTTCTGCTCCGCTCCGGTTTATCCCGGACACGGTATGATGTTTGTACGAAACGACTGTAAGGTAAATATCGAAATCGAGTGATTTATCGGTGTTTGTGTTGATTATTGTTATCGCGCTCGAGTACGTGTTGATGTTTTTATTATAGAGAGTTCGACTGATCCGGTTACTGTTTAACCTCATATTTGTACATTTGTTATTATTGTTAATTAGTTTGGGAGTGATATTTAACTGCTGTTAATAATTTAAACGTATTTGAAAACGTGGTGGCATCGTGGTCTGTTGTTACCAAGAAAGCATTACAGATGTACCATAAATATGATGAAGAAAATATTTAGTTTTTTGCCATGTATCATGGTAATAACTAGTGGTCGACCGATATGTGTTTTAAAGAAAGCTGTATGGCCGATGAAACACAGATTTGATTAAGAGACAAACAGAAAGTTTGTGAAACTACATAAACATTTGTTATTCATAACATTTATAAATATACTTTTTTAAAGTACATATTTGCATAATAAGTAATTTACATAGTACCGTAAGATGTGAGTTATGTCTTACTGTCTAAATAAGTGTGTTGTTGTGTGTGACACATCATAACGTCATGTTATATAAAGTGAATAATGATTGGTAATTTTTCTGTCTGTCTTACTTTGGCTTTACATTGAGTGACACTGAATGTCTTTTCATTACAAACAACTAATTTAAATAATAGAGAAAGTTCCTTGCCGATTGAAAAGATTTATCGGCCGATAATAAAACAATCAGCTGATATATTGGTTTATTACTGGTAATAACATGAACCGAGTTAATGCAGTCACATTGATTGTCATTATTGAACCCTGATGCATGTGTGTGTGTGTGTGTGTGTGTGTGTGTGTGTTGTAAGGTTTTTCGGTTCTGCAGATCAAAATGCCACAAAAACTTCAAAAAGAAGAGAAACCCAAGAAAGACCAGATGGACCAAAGCGTTCAGAAAGGCATCGGGCAAAGAGCTGACAGTGGTGAGAGATTCACCTGCTTTCTCTCAATACTGTGATCAGTCTTATTCTCAGTAATGTGCTGAGATTAGTTTAAGTATTGTACTACATTCAGGGGTCTTCAACTACTCTTACTCGCGGGCCAAACTTTTACCCCCATTTTTACCTTTTATATATTTTTAACACATTATATACACTACACTGCAAAAAATTATTTTCAAAAAAAATTAATTCTTAGTATTTTGTCTTGTTTTCAGTAAAAATATCTAAAAAAAATCTTAAATTAAGATGCTTTTTCTTGATGAGCAAAATGACCTAAGTCTATTTTTTAGACCAAAAATATCAAATTTAAGTGATTTTATGCATAAAACAAGCAACAATATCTGCCAATGGGGTAAGCTCATTTTTTTTGAACATTTTTCTTAAACACTAAATTCAAGAAAATTTCAAGACAATTTTAAAAATTGCTCACCCCATTGGCAGATTTTTTTTGCTTGTTTTGCGCACAAAATCACTTAGATTTGATATTTGTGGTCTAAAAAATAGACATAGGTCATTTTGCTCATCAAGAAAAAGCATCTTAATTTAAGATTTTTTAGATATTTTTACTGAAAACAAGACAAAAATACTTAGAATTATTTTTTTTAAATCATTTTTTGCAGTATATATGTGTTCTTTTTTTATACTTTAAAGATATATATGATAAACCACCTTTCCATTGTACACTACATTCGGACATGACTGTCAGAGTTCGCCCCCTAGTGGCAGTCGTCATGGATTTATGGTTAAACTGAAATTTCATGTTAACATGGGAGGGAAGCTCATTCCAGCGCAAGAGTCTTTAATCTGCGAATATATTTATACTTAATAATTTATTTATAGGTTTCATTTTTAAAGGATATAAGTATTACTGATAAAGTTGAACAAAAATGGATTAATACACACAGTGTTTTGATTGGAACACACTAGGGTTGTGCCGATAGACGATAGTATCGTGTATCGACGATCTTCAGACATATTGCCAATGGCAGGCTTTCATGGCGATAGTCATGACGATAGTTGGCGAATGGTTATTATTATTATTATTATCATCATCATAGTCACCCACA
Source organism: Misgurnus anguillicaudatus (assembly GCF_027580225.2). NCBI lineage: Eukaryota > Metazoa > Chordata > Actinopteri > Cypriniformes > Cobitidae > Misgurnus > Misgurnus anguillicaudatus. Next base: position 32,382,621 of record NC_073342.2, read on the forward strand.
ATGCATGCTTTTCCTCACATGAGGGTTTGTGGGCTTCACTTTACGTGGAGAGCTTGTAAAGAGAGAATTCCTTCTTGTACGTACCTGCACTTAATGCGCGCGTCTTGGTCTCCTTCTACCACTAAATCCAGCGCGCCGCATCATGAGCAGCTGCGCTTCTCTCTGTCTCACGTGCACGCGCTCTCGCGTCTGTCCGAAGTCTAAACATAAACTAAAGTAGTAATCCTTATGTATTTGTTCAGTTTAATGCGTTTCATGCGAGCTGAGGCAAACTTTACTTTTTGTTTAAAATATGACCCGCTGCATATTAGCGCCTCTCACTCTCGCGTACGTGCAGAAAGCTGCGCTCTGTCTGAAGTCAGATCACTAGATCACTGTTTATGATATGCATTTCAATGAGTTGTAGCAACACGTCCCTCGTGTTTAATATATGATTGTGTTTAAAATATGATCGCGTTCCGCTGGACCGATGCGTTTAAAAAGGCACCTCATGAGAGCACCACTGACACGTGTAGTCTTCTGCAACAGCACTAAACCAATGCATTGAATTGTTTGTATGTGCGCGCACGTGTGTGTGCGTGCACAGATGCATGTTTTTACAGTTATTAAGTAATCATGATAGGGTTTTAATGACGCGCTCGCATTAATGGCATCAGGATTAAGAAGGTTGCGGTCATGACGGTGTTGCTCTTGTTTTTTTTGTTTACCCATCAAGTGACTTGTTATAATGAGTAAAAAAATTAACATATAAAAAATTAGTAAACTACTGCCCCGCCCCCCGAGTATATTGTGTATCGCCGATCTCACAGGCTGACGATAGGACGATCTGAAAATAGGGCATATCGCCCAACACTAGAACACACTGAAATGCATCACTTCCTGTCAGTGTGTGTGGTGTAGTCGAACAAGTTTATTTTTTATCCATCCAAAGCTTAAATTAGATCAGAAAACTACGTAGAGTGCCCCAACGCAGACCCTTTCTGGGTTTATTGGCCATCATTTGTCATGTAAAGTTGAAAGGTAAGGCCGGATAAAATTATTGGAGGGCTGCATTTGCCCCACAGGGGATAAGCCCTGTACTAGAGTAAAATAAGTTTGTGTAATGACATTAATTCTGTCATGGACTGTTCAAGTTCTTATGCATTTCCTGCATATCTGTGCTGCTTGTATTAAACACAGCATAATTAATGAACCAAATCATTTGTATTCTTATTAATTTGGACTTTTTCTGTTCAACAGGATAACTCACTGGAGTTTGAAAAGCGCAGAAATATTCCAGTCAAATACAACAGAGAACTCTGGAGCAAGACGGGTAAGTTGATCGGTGATGAATGGAATTAATTGTTTTATTTTGAATGAATCTGTTATGATATGAATGATATGTTTGTGTTTACGGTGGTGGCAATGCAGAAGGTTGCAGCTATCAAACATAAGAGACAGTCACGATTCATCATAAACAGGTGAATATTATGAATTGACTTATGAATGAAGTCGTCTTCAAATCATAGAATGTTTTAAAATATATTTCTGTTTACATGTCTTTTTGAGTGAGTAATGACTGAGCATTTTGCTTTACTTTTGTTGTTAATTCATCTTGTGTTTGGGAATATTATTATGTACTGTCTCTTCATGACCTCAATGTATCGGACAAGCCATGTGTTTGATCACCAAATGGATGTCAACTAAGTGTAAATTTAAGCATTTGCTCTTGTAAATGTTCATAATTATTTATATTTTTCCAAAGACTGAAGAAAGGCAAAGAGCTTGAGAAAGCTGCAGATGTCAGTGAAGTTAAGAAAAACATTCACCTCCTCAAAGCTCCACATGCAGGTGAGACATCAAACCAATGTAATGTCTGTGAGATGCGCTTCAGAAACGCTCTTCACACGTCTGATGTCTCTTATTTAGGTCAAGCCAAACAGCTGGAAGACAAGATGGTCCAAAAGCTGTCAGAAGATGTGGAAATGGCGGAGTGAAGAGAACGAGTCTTAGATTTTGTTTTTGAAACCGATTCTTCTCAAAAGTTTTATTTAACACAAACCACTCACTAAATCTGTAACGTGGGGTTTTTGCATGAGTTTCTCTTCTTCAGATCAATTCCACTTCTCTGTAGTATTATCCAGATGTTAAAGGATCATTCAGACATCGTGTTGTGTGCTGTAACTTTTCATCCAGCTGAATATGTATATGTATCCACATGAAACCAAGTGTCACAAAATATAATTCCAATAAAAACCTTGGTCCGTAAAGTTTTGTGTTTTTGTCTTTTTAATTCTTTATATCTTGTTACTGAGACTTGGAAAATTTTTTTATCGATTTCCATTAAAGGCGGAGTCCACGATGTTTGAAAAACGTGTTGGAAAAGGAGACGGGCCGACTACCAAAACACACTTATAGCCAATAAAATCAAATGTCGGTTTGCGTATGTGTGGGGCGGGTCTATCAACAGAAGGTCCAGATTCTATTGGGGTAGGGGCGTGTTTGTTTAGGTGATTTCAAATATCAACATTGGCTTTCAAACATCATGGACTCCGCCTTTAACATGTCATGAATATGTTTTCATCAATACTTATGCCTACAATGTGTTTTTCTTTCGTTCTTCTTGTGTCTTCTTAACTAATCCATGAAGTCAAAAGCCAGAATAACTAGTTTACACATTATCTGTTTGTCAGATGGTACTACAGTATATCACGGACCATCATGAAGTGTAAACTTGGTACAAAATGATATTTATATAATTCAATCTCAGTTATAAGCCCTAATGACACCGTTTCTTTAAGAAACATTTTTGAATAAATAGTGTTAAGTTGCAGAAAAAAATAACACAAAATGATTAAACAAAAATGTATTAAATTACACTAAATAAAAATTTCTTTATTATAATAAAGTGTCAAACGCTTTAGAAATATTTTCATGGTTTTCATGTTGGGTGTAACACCTGTGAAAAAGCAGAACTGTTTTTTTTTTTCAAAAACCAAGAACTTAATTTTAGGATAGAAAAGAATTCAAAAGGAATGTACTTGCTGCAAAGAAAAATATTGGTGCCTTTACGCAAAATATAAACATTCCCATTGAACACTTCACACAGTCCGTGTAAACTACACCAAGATTAATTTTATCAAAACGCAATTAATTGTTTTTCACAGCACCTTTACCGTTTTGCTGAGGTGATCCATGAACAGCTGCTTTATAAACAATGACATCTTTTATAACACTAATAGAATTGCTGTTAAAATGAACTTTTAACAAGGTTTTTACTTAAAGGAACAGTATGTAAGAAATGTATGTCAATGAATCATGTCAATCAACCTTATATGTTACTAGACATTAAGAAATAATTTTCATTTCAAATACTTATATCACTGACAACAGTGGTCCTGCCAGGAAATTATCATTTAAAAAGTGGAGTTGCAGCCCTCAACTGATGTTTAGGTTGTCATTTTGTGTATTGGCCACCAGTTGTGGGATTGCAGTACCAGTTTTAGCCACAAGTTTTGTGGTTGCAATACCAGTTTTGGCCACAATCCTACATACTGTTCCTTTAAGAAATAACCTAAAAAATATATATATTTTTACACCAAATCACTACAAACATGATCCCAGGGTTGTGTCCATCACATGAAACTTTTGTGCTTCATCACGAGAGCTTTACAGGGTTTCCAGACTCTGTAGAGCTCCTGTAGAGTCCGGGCATCCTCAGTTGCATCATGAGCTCCATATGATTCTCCAAGAAAATGCTTGACGAGAAACGGCTGGTTGTATTTCTCCAGGTGAAACATCTCTCTGCTCATAGTCAGTGTATCCACACACCCCGACACCACCTCCCCGAAATCTTCCAACAGGCCAAACTCCTCCATGACCCGCATTAAAATGGGCCAATCGAACCTTCTGCTGTTGTGTCCCACCAGAAAAGGTCTGTTGAAAGTTTTGAGGAAGTAGATGAAGTTAATAAGCGCTTGTCTCTGTGGAGTGGTGCGGACGGGCCTTCGATGGCGTAGCAGGGCATCACCATCTACCGTCAGACCCGTGACACGTGCGGCTCCGTCCGTCATGCAGCAGCGGGGTAGCATGTACGCATTAAATGCTTTATCACTGCTGATGGCAGACAGCTGTACAATATCACAGGCTGAGGTGTCTGTGAAGAGAAAAAGACATTTTTTACTAATGTACGATATACATTGCCGTAACGTAACATACCATACGTTTCCGTAACGTCCCAGATAGCCACTGGACGCTGTAACGGAACAGGACCGCAACCGCAAAGCGATAGAGCCGGACTCGTTCCAGAGTCCAAACGCACATCGGGCCGAAGCCATTTCTGGCCTGTTTTTTGGGGTTGTTGCGGATATGTGCCAGCGCCGATCCAGCACCGCCTGATCATCAGTATCGGCTCAGATTCGTATTGCAGATCTGGACCAAATCTAATGTTAAGCTAATGTCTTTCGGTTAACTTTGGGAAAAGTGATCTGGGCCAGATCTGTAAAATGATATAAATACTGAACTGATGGTTTAAGCTGAAATCTCTATCTGGCACAGATCTGGTTCACAATCAGAAAATGTCTCTAAGATAGAAACGGAGGCAAGGGGCTTAAAACGGATCCGGGCCAAATGTAATTGCTATCTGGGATAACATACCATACGCTGCTGTAACGTAACATACCATACGTTTATGTAACATACCATACGTTTCCGTAACGTAACACACCATACGCTGCCGTAACGTAACAGGCCATACGCTGCCGTAAGGTAACATACCAAACATTTCCGTAACGTTACATGCCATACGTTTCCGTAACGTAACATACCATGCATTTCCGTAACACCATCATTTCTGTAACGTAACATACCATACGTTTCTGTAACGTAACATACCATACGCTGCCGTAACGTAACATACCATACGTTTTCATAACATAACATACCATACCATACGTTTCCATAACGTAACATACCATACATTGGCCTAACATAACATGCAATATGTTGCGGTAACGTAACATACCATACGTTGGCCTAACATAACATGCAATATGTAGTGCTCCCCTAACCTTAGTTTTTGGTTCCTGTTTGGTTATTTATTTGGGAACCAAATAAAAGCGTTTGTTTTTGCAACCATAGAACAACGTTGCAGGATGGTTCATTTTTAAATAACCTTAAAAAATTATACTGACTATTCTATAATTTTTTTCAAGTTATACAAGGTTTTTTGTGTGTGTGTCATTTTTTGGAGCCATAAAATAACTTTAGCAAAACTTTGCATGGTGGTTATTAAAAAACAGAACGTTCCCTAATATTATGTTAGGCTTATTTTCTGTAAAACAACAAAACAGGGAACGTTAGGAGAATGTTTTACTAACCTAAAAATAACGCTCTATTTAAAGAAAAAAAGAAAACTTTCAGGGTAAATAAAAACAAACCTTGAAAAATAAAGTTCTGGGAACCAAAAACTGACTTCTGGGGAACCATTGCTGTACACATGTAATTATCAATTTGAGTAAATATCCAGTTTTATTAAATAAAGACTGAAATAAAGTTGAACGTACTCAGTCCTGTGGTCTCGAGGTCAAAAAACACCGGCGTTTCTTCACCAGTATCAGGCATCATCACTTTACCTGTAAAACACACACAAACACATATAAGCAATAACACACACACACACACAGTTAAACATGTCTAAACACATCACAATAAACGACACAACGTATTTGACAAGCTATTAAACGTTTTTTTTTTTTTACATTATTTCATTGTTCATAATATTTATAATTATATGTCAGTTAGACGTTTTGTCATATTGGGTTAAATCCTTGTTGTTCTTACCATAAGATATTTTCTCCAGTGATTTGTCAGTGTAGCTAACGGGCCCTAAGAAGAATTGTGTTAAAAAATGAGTTCAAAGCCTACTGGAAATCATCTACATTTTTCACTAAAAAATAATGGAAGACAGCTTTTGTGGAACCTATAGTTCAAAGTCTACCCCCAGAAGGATTAGGAGCTCACAGGTTTTATGATCAACGTGTTCTTTCTGTTTCGGCACGTGCAACATGAGAGGTATTAATAACGTTTTTTTCACGTTGTGAAAAGGTTGCGACAACGTTATTTTCCAACGCACACAATAGACCCCTTCAAGGTTTGTAAACATTGAATGACTATCGGGTGCGCGCGCAGCATGGGGTCAAACTGTTCATACCATCCAGGCTTTATAATTTAATCTAACAGGGCTGAAAAATGATGACTTACCTCAAATGAAGTGAGCACTACAAACACAAGCCTCTTTGATATTTGCATTGTTCCAAACTGCACGTTAATTGCTTGCAGCCGCAGATGTTGTATTTTTTTGTTTTTGAGATTCTGCATGAATCGCGAAAACTTAACGGAAGACCTGGTGCGATTTTCACAGCCCATGACGTAAGTAGGCATTTTTGACGATACCGAATACAACACAATCTGCTGTAATGGCTTTTCTGACCCCGACATGCGCAGTGGGAACCGCCTGTGACGTGAACCGTGCAGAGGTCTATACGACCAAATGTCGGGTTTTTTGAACGTTATAAATACGTATTTTTACAACGTTGCAAAAACGTTTAGATTACGTTATCAAAACGTTTTTGCAACGTTGTGAAAAAACGTATTTATAACGTTCAAAAAACCCGACATTTGGCCGTATTAAGCACGTCGGAAAATAACGTCATCACAATCCCCCCACAACGCGAAAAAAACGTCCTTATAACGTTTTTGTGTTTGCTGGGATGTAATTATCAATTTGAGTAAATATCAATAAAGACTGAAATAAAGTTGAACGTACTCAGTCCTGTGGTCTCGAGGTCAAAAAACACCGGCGTTTCTTCACCAGTATCAGGCATCATCACTTTACCTGTAAAACACACACATATAAGCAATAACAACACACACACACACACACACAGTTAAACATGTTTAAACACATCACAATAAACGACACAAACACGAACAACTAACCTGAACAACTTTACAAACACTACACTGAATGAGATCCTGTATTAGTCTCATACTGATTTACATTGAAGTTAAAGTGTCGTAATTTAGCGCAGAAATCACTGTTACCATGGTGATTTTCCTTCAGCTTATACATAATAGCTAACACATAGTAAACAACAAGCTCGAGCACACAGTAAAGAAAAGAGAAAACACGAGAACTCACGAGATCTCCCACTGAAGAAGAGCCGAATGAGGATTGAGATCGGGTTTATAAAGCACATGATCTGTTATCTGATCAAATCTCTGATCAATCGGTCCAGACTCAGACACATGACACTTCAGTTCCGCGTCTCTCAGTTTCGTTTCTCGTCTGTGTCACGCCCGTCTTTTATTATTTTAATATTGATGATGAACAACACACACACGAGTAAAGGCTGTGCCTCTCAGGAGGAGCAACAACTCTTAAAAAACAAATCGACAAATCAAATCAATCATTCATTATTTTAAACGCAACTTTCCATTAATGTTTACTGCCTTATGTGATTCTGGCTCAGTGTGTGCGCGTGCGTGTATGTGTGTGTGTGTGTGTGTGTGTGTGTGTGTGTGTGTGTGTGTGTGTACACTCGGGTCATGTTCCTGGTTTACTATACTTGGCAATCACGTCATTTAACTTTCACTAGTGGTGATATTTTAGACACGCCCGGATCTCGTTGGAATCACTTTTACATATTTTAACATTCAATTTATAGTAAGTTAAGCGTAAAACAACATTCCACGAATCATTTCTCACACGTGACATGACGTCATGCACATATAATAATGGCATGACCATTTGACAGTTCTTGTTTCTTAATTATAATATGTAAACAGCACTTATTCAGTTTTATTTTATTAAGTTAAATAATGATATGTAAATAGCATATATTATGTTTTATAATTATTAAGTTAATCTGTTGTGCTGAATGTACATTATCTCACATATTACACCCAAATGGGTGTAATAATATATTTTAAAAATGTATTTTAAAATATATAAAAAATGGCCTGGAATATATTATGGAATATGTTAACACATTTTTTTCACCAATATATTTTTTGTATATTTTAAAAATAAAAATATATTAAGCCCTCCATTAATTTCAATTCAGGGAAATATATTCACATCGAAAAACTTTATTTTACAAATCTGTAAAAATAACAGTTCTGAAAAGGTTAAAATTTATAAAAACTTCAAAAATATAGGTCATAAAATTAACTTGTATTCGACATATATTTCAAATATAGTTTGGCAAAGAATACATTGCCAGAAGGGATGTAAAATTAGAAATGTATTTGCTTGCCTTTGAAATACATTTTGAAATATATGTTGATATATTTAGGGTAAACTAAATATATTTCCAAATTTAAATTATTTTCATTATATTTTAAATTGACCATTACTTTCTAAAAAAATGTATTTAGTATTTTTTTGCCGTTTGGGACGGCTTCTTGCAACAAGAGTAAATATAGGCACCAAATATTTATTTGATATATATTTTTAGCTTATTTGTTGTAAGAGATGCCAAGAAAACCAATTTCAAGAGACTTTAAGCCAAGACATGCTTAAACAAGTTCAAAGTTGAAAAATGCATTTGTTTTAATTGTTTGTAAATTAAATATCATATATGCTATTAATTTGATTTATTTGCATTAAATTGCCTCTTTCGAGATGAATCCCATACCCGGATGAGACTATGCAGATAACGGATTCCAGATCCAGCCTGAAACTCTGTCACACTCTTAAATCAGGTATTTTTACAAAATTAACAAAATAATGTGTATTAGCTACATATAATTTTCACAAAATATATCTGAAACAGCTCTGTCTACATAAAACAGTGATAATTTAGCTAAAACAATAGTGATTTGTATTAGTAATTTCATTTATAGAGTTTTGTTAAGAATTTCAGTTTAGTATGTTGCATCTATTTTTTGTTAACAACTAACCTGGACCGAGAAACAAAATCATGAGTCAGAATCATTTATGTAATAAAACAATGCTTATGTTCATTTGCTTTTTACATCCTTACACAGTGATTCTCACATTAAAGAAATATGACACAAATTGCACCGTTGACATCTGCAAACACAGAGATTCTGAAAGCACAAAGCAGGATCATTCAACATAAATAATAATAATCATACATAAAGATAATACATGCCTCAGAAAAAAACATCTGATTATAAACCTGAAACATAAGCTACTCCAGGCAAAGTACATGACCGCTTCAGCCACGTCACTGTGATGCAACAATTCACAATCTTGAGAGCTGAGAAACTTCAAGTGTTTTTAACAACAGCACGCCCAAATGACAACAAATATTTGAAAGAAACTATTCTGACCAGACAAAGTGCTTTGGCCTGTGCTGTGATGTGTTAACGGCGCCGCCATATTGGGGAGGGCAAGACTGTTTTATAAACACATACAAGTGAACGAATGACCTGCATTTTTCTGAATTAAAAGGTAAAATAACATTTAAATTTCTCAACCACAAATCCATAATGAATTATCTTACAACTGTCTTTGTAATCGTCTGCTTCGGACACAGAAAAGAGACTGACTGCAGCGTGTCACTATCTGATGTGTGTAAATGAGCTCAGAGAACAAGAATAAAAGTCTACAATGAAAAAACTTGTATGCCATAAAAATGTGCATAATTCTGTGATGGCTATACACAATTATTTACCTAGAAAATAAGTCAAATCAATGCTTGACAAGTGTGAGTTTCCACAATGAAGCTTAATGACATTTATTCATTCTCCAAGAATGTCGTTGTATTCCATGTAGATTGTAAACTAAAATCTAAGACTGAATACTGAAATCGATTGAGAAATGTAAACATTATTGTGCTTTTATCCAGAAAACACAGCTCTCCGTTGGGCAGTTGGGATTAGGATAGGGTTAAAATAAAGTTAGTATAGTACTCAAAATGTAGCTTAATATGTCTCGTGATATTGCACCATGATGATAGCTATGATGTAAAGTCGTAAATATGAATGACAATTTTCTGTGACACAACACACACACACAAAACAAAAACAAATAAACACAATCCCCATTGTGGAGACACAATCCCTGTACATTAAGTTCACTGTGTGATATCACTATAATTTATATATATGTAGCTTTTTGCTGCTGTTTTTTTGCATTCATTGTTTTTTTCTACCTACAGATGTGCATTGGGTTATAATTCTGATATTAAGTGTAGATGAAGTGTATATGAACCTTCAGCAGGAGAACCGTTATGTGTTTGTCATACAATATATATTACCATAACATTACAAGAAAATCATTTTAAGAAACATAGGGCCAGATTTACTAAACGGGGCAATTTAGCACAAGAGCGCAATTCCAGAAAAGTGCAGATGGGAGTGGTAATATCTATGGGTTATTTACTTAAAAGGTGCAAAATAAATTCATAAAGACCAACACAATCTACTAAGAGCAGCGCAAATGAGTTCAGGGTTACAAATGAACAGAGCTGATGCTCCTCAGGTGCGTTTGATCTACTGACACCTGATGTGCTTGAGTTCAGCACCACCGACATCGCAGCGGAAAATGCAGGGTGTGAAATCCCAGCTCACAAAGCCAAAAGAACCGGAGGACAAAAAAAATGAAGGTTTAAAATTTCTGGTATTGTGTGACTTCTCCTAGTGACTCCTATTTTATTTACTTCGGCAAATAATAAATAACATGGCTTGGCAAACAATATTTTTGAATAATATGTTCCTCTGGCATTCGGAATAAACTGATACCCGTTAAAACAATCCTTTGCCTTGTATCACATGTTCTCTTCAGCCATTTCAAGTGCAAAATGATTTAAGACGTTTTTTCTGCGTTAAATAATGGCGCAAATACCATCACATGCGCAAACATTAGTAAATCACATTGCGTGAATCATTTAAGACCCAGGCTTTGGTTTGTCTTTTTTTTCAGATTTCTTTCAGCTATTTTGGGGTTAGGAAGAACCTATAAATATAATAACCAAATATTTTTCATTGAACATGAAGCGGTGTAATTGTCCACGTTTATGTACAACAGGTTCCAGTTACACAGAATTAAGTATTATGGTGCACACAACAAAAAAATAAGACGTTCACGTATGGGGACATCCAGGTCTAAGGAGGTTAAATAATCTCCTTTCATAAACTCCTAGAAATGCATATGCTATTACGTCAGTGGCAAAAAGAACTAAACTTTAGTAAATCCTGACAGTCGTTATTTAACATCAAAATGATGGTTTGCGCTGACGCAAGCTGTTAGTAAATCTGGCCCTTAATGTGTGACTTCAGATGGCACAGCGTAACATTACACCAAAATATATATTTCTATAATAGAAATCAATAAAACTTATCATGTATAAAAATACTTAATAGCAATGTACAAATGAACAAAACAGTCATGACATTAAAAACATATTTCAAGTCCTGAATCAGTTGCACGTAACACTGAGTAAACAGGGCAAATTGTAAATGAAACCAGCAAAGCATTGTGGGACGTACGTAACACCTTTCACATTTCTCGTCCCTTCAGCATGATTCATCTGAAGAGAAAGTGTGAATCTGGAACTAACAGAAGCAAAACCATCTAGATGAATCTCAGAATAGCGTAAATCACGTCACGTTTGACAAAAATGTCTTGTAATGGCAAAATGAAAAACTCATCACTGTACTATGCTGACCAATTCTGAAATTAAAGCAACAGGAATGAAAATTCAGAAATAAAATCTAATATTTTTTGTATATTTGTCTGAAATGTGACCAGAAGACGCTTCTGTGAGATTCAGTCGAAGTAAACAACAGACACCATAAATCTTTCACATGGGTTGATCAGCAGCACAGGTATATACACCACTCTTTATCAATAATATATTATTTTACATATTTATCAAATCACAGAGTGAAAACAAAACATCTAGCAACATGGCATGCAGTCAATGGAAGTCACATGACCTCCTCTCATTGGCTCAGTTCTGTAAACATGAAAATGAACATAACAGATTAAAAATCACACTTTCCCTGTTGAACTACTCTTAGAATCGGTTTCAAAAAATGGACCGGTCCAGCTGGTCCACTTTACAGTCAGTAGGTCGTAGATATATCAAGGCGATCGCTCGTGACACCCAGCATTTTCTTACACTTTATCTGTACGTCCCTTAAAGTCGTCCACTGGGTAGGGCACTTACCATCACACCATAAACTCATTACTTCCATACAGCACTAAAGGCTGAGCAGAACCAAAGTCATGTTCCCTCCTGCGCACGCTGCACTCCCCGGGCTCACGGGACTTGGGCGGGCAGCTCCGGTTCCCTCTGGGCCGCGGTCGGCTTTTCTCCGAGCTGGAGGCACATCGGGTGGTCAGGGAAGCTTGTTCAGATGCCTCCTGATCGAGGAGAACGCGCAAGTCTCCGCCGGATGAGGCAGAAGAGAAAAGAGGTCCAGAAGAAGAAGAGCGGAAACGATAGTGAGGGATGGACGACACGGAGGAAAGAGACGACACGGCAGAGTCCACAGAGTCCAGAGACTCGGGTTGGCGACGTAAAGCTCGTCTGCTTTTGGACTCGAGTTTTCCCCAGCGTGACGCTCCAGCGAGATTTCTTTCTAAAAAGGAGGAAAAGATAACAACTTCTGGAAATTAGCATTCAACTTGAATTATATTTAGCGTAAATAATGAACTATATGTGAATTATTCATTATTATAAGCTTTTGTAACTGATTTAAAGTCAAATATAGCTGCAAGCAGCAATACCGAGGTCAAGACGAAAGGTCACAGAATGAAATAAATTTGAGTTTGGATGAGCATTTTAAAGAACCTAAGGAAACCTTATAATTTCAGATGAAAGAATATAAAAGTTGTCAGCAAAAAAGCTGTTCTCATTCATTGAAATCTCTCCATTAACAGTGTGTCAAAACACAGGTCACAAAATGTTACAGTGGTGTTTATGAGTCAAAAGAGCCCACCCTCATGTCTCTACGGTGTTCTGATGCAGAGAAAAAGTTCTTGCAAAACGGTTGTTAGGATATTCTCATTGGTTGCTAAGGAAAGAATAAGTATCCACCAAAATTTTTTTTTTCAAGCAATGAAAGGAATAACATATGATGATTCGTTGCGGAGTTTTAACCATTTATGTGTAAAAAAACACACAACATTTAAAGGTAAGTTTTATTTTTTTGCCATTTTCGGACATTTCTGATGGAAATTTGAATATAATGCCAATTTTTTTTGTTTTGTTTAGAAGGTAATGCATTGTTCTTCTTCCTATGGTGTTTTTGAGTCGATCGGAATAACGCTTGCGGAGATATTTGCGTGTGTTTTTTAAGCACTATGTTGCTGCGCAGGGCTAACCGTAAGGCGAATTCTGGCATGTTTGGTATCGTTGGACTCGGCAACTATTCAGGACTCCAAAGAAACAAGTCCGTGAAAATACGTCGATCGGAGCCAAAGTTATAGGCGTGTAAATCACAAGTCTGACCACTAGGTGGCACTGTGACGAAACTCTGCATGCATCCTCAGTTCCTGACAGGCATCACAAGTACCAAGTGTCGTGTCAATAGGCTTAAGTTTGGCGAAGATACAGCCTCAAATCCGTTTTTTAACGCTCTACATACAATTTTTTTGACGCAGTTTACGGAAACGATTGACGAATCGACACGAATTTCATAAATTTTTGCCAAGAGTGTTTCTAGATGCTACATACTGATTTTCGTGGCAATTGAACAAAAGCTCTAGGACGAGTTCGAAAATAGTATTTTTTACGACTAAATCAAATTGGCAGAAACATTTTTATGACGGAAAATGTCATAGGGTCCAATCGAATCGTCTTGAGCCAAGGAATCAGACAAAGCAAGAATTTGAGGGGGACTTACGGATTTTCTAGGACTTACGGATCAGAAGTTATAAGCAAAAACATAAGTCCAAGTTTGGACTGTTGGTGGCACTAGCGGGTTAGAGATGGAGACAATTTTGCTATGGGGACACATATCCTTTATCAGTGTGCCAAATTTCATAACTTTCCTACGTACAGTTCGATGAGCAGCCATAGACCGCAATGGCGGAAGAAGAATAATAATAATAGATAAACTAACAAATACAATAGAGGTTTTCGCCCCTTCGGGGCTTGACCCCTAATTATCCTGCTTACCCCACTGATCAGACACGGCACCATCCGGTTCCATGAGGTTTTCAGAGCTGTCTGCTGTTCCGATGGACATTTCTGACTCCAACATTTCATCATCAGACGCTCTGGGCTCCAAAGCCAACATCTCATATGTCAGTTCTTCCCTATACACACAAAACATTAAATCAGTTTGAACAATTATATGTGTTAGTGTGAACAGAACAGATGTTTGTCAAAAACAGAAAGAAAATCATTCACTAACTTCTCTTTCTGCAGGTTTTCTATCTGTTGGGTCAAAACTTTCTCTTCTTGCTGCATGGCCGCTTGCTGTTGCTCGCTCATCCCAGACTCCGCCCCCTCATCACCTGCCTCCTCCCTCTCTGTCATCCGGGGGCTCAGAGGTGGTGAGGGGGTGTGGTGACCGGTCTTGCGTAAACGCGCTTTACTCTGAGGATCAAGAAGACATCTCTGTGACATCAGCCTAGACGGCCTTCATCGTCTGGTGTCGACACTTCATAACTAGCTAGTTTGTGTTAGTTTCGCTTCTCTCATATCTCTCAGACAGATCTTCAATGCTTTCTCATTTGTAAGTCACTTTAAATAAAAATATAAATGCACTTATATTTCACATACAAACACGCACAAACAAACCGACACGTACACACAAACACCGACTTTTACCTTTTTAAGCACGTTTGGCTGTGTAATAATGCAGCAAGCAGCAAAAGAAATCAAAGAAGAGGAATTACTAGTAATACGCGTTTTACTGCGCATGCAACAAAAACAAACATGACGTGATGACATCAGAGCATTGGATCGTATGTTCCTCTGAACACAACCAATCACACGACAGCGCTACATAATCAGCCCAAATCTCTTCAATAGACGCAGACGGGAGCCAATGAACACATTATATGACCACGGACGGACGGCTGCTATGGCAACAGACGATGACACTCGGACTGACACTTGCACAGCTGCAGAGTCACACAGATGTGCATACATACCGGCGTGGCAGTTCTCGTAATGCCAATAAACCTAACTGCTATTAGTACAGGTTTCTGAAAGAGGAGGATGAAGAAAAGAAGGAGTGAAGGTAAGGATTAGGATTAGTGAAGAGCAGGAATCTGGGAACGGAATGGGAACGCGTTACACGTGAATATATAGATTTTCATACATTTGTACAGGCAAAACAAAAACATAAATTACACTAGACTGAATGAGCTTTTGGTGTTTTAAGGATCGTATGGATCGTATTCATGGAAGGTGACTTTGACATGGACAGCACAGCATAAGGGGCTGTTTACACGACAACGTTTTCAACACAAAAAAATGGGAACGTTTTTATGCGTGTTGGCTGTTTGTTTATACAACAAGTGAGTTTTGTGGTCCGGAAAATGCTTACGTTTGTGAATGGGTTTCAAAGTGGAAGTTTTTAAAAATTCTGTGAAAGTAGTGACGTCATGCACGTGTATATACATGCATGCACAATTACATTCCAACATTAACTCTTTCCCCGCCATTTAACTCGTCAACTAAAAGAAACGCTTCCCTGTCAATGACGGATTTTTCCAGCAATCCGTATTTTCGTCATTATCCACCAGATGGCGCTCTTACCCAACTTATAAAACCCGGAAGTAACCCCTCACGTCAAACAGTTCAAACTCTGTGTATGTTTTGATTATTGCCTGAAAAACCACCTCTAAAAAATTTTTTTGCGATATATGGGAGTTTTTGCAAAATTGACGCATTTAAGTACTTTCAATTTGCAATGTCAATTTGCGCAGTTTAAAGGGTAATGGAAACTGAGCTACTGTGCTGCTCAAGATATTGTGTTTTTTAACATTTCTCCAACAAAGTTTACAAAATTTTGCCGCTTATAGATGGTTTCTGCAGTAACAACATAAACAAGTGGCTTTCAGGGTCATCACGTAACTTCCGGTAAACTCCGCGAAGAATAAATGACAACAAAGTCCTTTTAAAGTATTTTATTTATATAACAAGCAAAATAAGCAACACGTAGATTATATAGAAACCCAAAACATTTGTTATTTTCGACGAGGTATTTGTTTAAGTTCAGTTTCAGCAACTAGTCAGACCATTAAACAAACAGAAAACGGAAGAAAAGTTCGGACCGAACGCTTATCGCGTCACCGCACGTGCGCCCGATGAAACCGTCTATAGTTCAGGGTCTCTTGTAGTTATAAATCTACCTCATTGTCCGTCTAAACAAAACTTCATGATGCTTTTACCGTCTCGATTGTTTACATTAATTGTGTGCATGGTTTCTTCACAGAGTAACATCGCCAACTACTGGCCTAGCACATGTATGCGTTTTAGTTGTTTTTTGTGGATTGTTGCGTTTTATTTAAAAATGCTAATAATAAACGTTTCCATTTGTTGTACAATGGTTGTGATGTAAACAGACCGCTAGGGTGATACGTTTGGGGTTTGAGATGTTGAATCACTCACCATTGATCTGCGAATGTGTGTGAGGCGACTCTTTGCTTTGCTCTCGGCAAACTCCAGCGTGTTGATGTCCTTCAGACGGGCTTTATATTTCCTCATCTGCTCACAGATGATCAGCTCCACACACCTGAGCGGTTAAATGTTAAACATTCACGCATACAACTCAATAAATGAAGGCAATACATCAGGATTTTACAGATCCTTACGCTGTGGTTTTGCCGATGTCCCGGACGCTCTGTAAAGGATCCGTGGTGTCGGGACAGCGCAGTATGCAGGGTGCAAACACGATGGCCAAAGCATTAGCAGACATCCGGTTCGTCTCCTCCTGGAATGAGATCCTGAAACCAAAATATGACAAACATAAAACATGACACAGAATTCTGAATAGTATACACACATAAAAATGAAGACACATGACTGTCACCGTCCCACAGGTGGGACGTGTGTCATTACATATTTAAAACAATAATTTCTTAGTGTAAACCAGAGGTGCCCAAACGAGGCCAAAGTTGGCTCGCAATGACCTTTAATTTGGCCCGTCATGCCATGTGACATACTGTAAGGAAAAAGGTTTATGTCATTTGACCCAGATATTCATATTTTCTGAAATTAATTTTTTTTTTATTTGTACATTACAAAAATGTAAACTAAAATGAAATGCAAGGAATTAAAGTGCATATTTTTTTTAAAATGTATATGCATACTTGAAGGTGTATAGCATGCATCACAAAACTCAATGAATTTGGGTACTATAGGCTAATAATGGAGAGGTCGAGGCAGTGGCACACAGACAAAAGGAAATTAAAAATAATAGGTAAAATTATTTATTTTTCACAACAGTTACCTTTGAAAATAAAACTGCATTAGTTATGAAAAAACAGAATAATGATTGCTTATTTATTTCTTTAATATTAGAAAATAGTAAATTAATAGAATCAGGGCAACTTTGAATTTAATATAACACAGCAACATTTACTTTCGGCCCTCAGTCAGGTTTGATTTTTGGTAGGAAAAAGTTTGGGCACCAGTTTTCATATTTTTGCATTAATAATAATGCAGTGACAGTATTAGTTTATTGGTTTGTGACAAGAGTATGCAGATAACCGTTGACACCTAGTGGCGTTTGGTGGTAATACCACTAAAAGTCTGACACAAACATCATTGTTTGTGATTTTTAAAGTTAAAAATCACAAACAATGATGTTTGTGTCAGACTTTTAGTGGTATTACCACCAAACGCCACTAGGTGTCAACGGTTATCTGCATACTCTTGTCACAAACCATTACATTGAATAGTTTTGTCAATATAAAATACATAATTCATTGCATATAAATTAACTGCTATCATTTTTTTATTTAATATTCACAAACTCCAACCTTCTCAGCGAAAAACTTTAAAGTGTCTGCTTGCTTTTTGCTTTTAAATGTTTAAATAATCATCAAATCAATCATGTTTTATGAATAGAAATAATTACAAGCATTAAACTCCACAGAAATCTCACCTGACTAAATGAAATATGAGTCTCTCCAGTGTGCTCAGGTAAGTTCTGCTGAGCTGATCGATGATGGAGTAAACGCCCTGAACAACCTCACCGTTATCCTGTAGACCTGAAACAATAAACAACATCTGTTATATTACACATCATCTGTTAAATTATCTATCATCTGTTATATTATACATCAGATACTCGTACCCATAACCCTGAGGAACTCCTCATAAAGTTCAAACGTCATTAAGGGGTTGGGAAGATCGCGTAACCACTGCTTCAAAACACTGGCGATGACGTGGATGTTATAGTCGTCCAAATTCACACTGTTTACATCTGTCACAAATTCAGATGAGGAAGACTGTTAATAAAATCTGATATCTGGAATTACTTTTGGGTCTTCAAGATAGCTGTGTTTAAGAAGAGAAGGTCTGCAGATATCTCATCTGTGTCCAGACCCTGCTTGAGTTCTTTGATTTTATTGGTGGATCCAGATTTCCTATAAATGCCCTCAGTGTAAAGTCCATGCATTTCAATGTAGTTGATCAGCTTCTCCACCACCAGCGGGACGGGTCGCTCATCACCGGTTAAACGGGTTAACTCCACACCGAACTGTCGTGAAGATTGCTCGGGGTCAAACTGGGTGGGCACAAACACAATAAAATATGAATTACATGAAACCATTGCTTCATCCAGGAATAAAACACATTTATGTGAACTTAAGCATTGTTTTTCATTCTCTTGGTTTAAGGCGGTCTTACCTTCTTACTGCATTTGGTGGTCATCCTCAGACAACACTTTCTGTGACAGGCGTAACGGCAGACTACGAGAAGACAAAGAAACACGGTTAACATTCAAAGCCCAGACGACACTGAGACTCAGATTTGCATTTGCAGAAATATGAGAAATGGGAGAAAGAGGCTTTTATTGATCATATCCAGAGAAAAATGAGTGAAAATCAGATTATACAGCTCTCAGACTGAACAGATACTCATGGAGAGAGAATGATGGGAAACAAGAGACAGAGACCCTACTGTATAATCCTATAGATCAGGACATTTTATACGTAACCACTCAACAAACAGTACATTTAAATATAGCCACAAACACAAATGCTTTTATTATAATGATCCAACCATCCACTTTTCCTTAATCCACATTATTTTTAGCATGCATTACTGCAGATTCTCTATGAATGTTGCATTGCTGTTCATGGTATTATTGTAAACTCTTAAATCTTCTTTTCTTTTTAAGAGTCATATCATCTATCTTATTCATTGACTAAATGTCCATATAGTCTCAGTCAAACATATTTTAGTTAATAAAAAATGTGCAATAACAACTTCCATTCTTTTATTATGTCCATATTGTTATATCTCTTCTTTATATAATTTTTTTTCTGTGTTCTGTGTTTTCCTTTATTCATATTCAGTAGGGATGCACCAAATGTTCGGCAACTGAGCTTAATGTTAGATCGTTTTGTTGAGCACTTTTTCCTCTGTCATCTCCCGTCAATCTTGTCGTCATCTCTCTCTCTCTCCTCGTGCTTGACCGTGCACACAGACGCGCGTCCGCTGCTCAACATACAGTGATATATAAGCATTGTTGCAATTTCTTAAGGCAGTGTAATGAATGGGTTATTTGCATTTTGCACGGGAATAGAAGATGGGATTAATATCTGTTTAGCAAAGACTCATTTATGTGGTCAAATATAAATGAAACAGTTTTAACAAGTCAGATATCTATCTGATCAGAGAAGTGATCAGGTGTTAAAAGGCCCTATAATGACTGCTGGATTGTTAAAAATATGTTTCTTGTTAAATAATATGAAATAAATAAAGTAAAAAGCACATTTTGAAAAAAAAAGTGAAAATTGGCAAAATAAAGGAGAAAAAATGTTGTTCGGTATTCGGCTGAGTTTTTCATTTTATTCGGCTTTGGCATCGGCCAAAAATGTTCCTTTCGGTGCATCCCTAAGCTGCTTTGAAACAATGTAACAATCTAAAAAGCACTTTATAAATAAATTTGAACTTAAATTGAATTAAACATCATTTACAAAAAAATTAATTAATTATGCAACACAGTGGCTTCTATAAAATGTGAATTTTCATTATTGTTTTCAGTGGCCAAAAACTTTGTTTGTAGGTCTGGGTCCAGTTTTGCATACAGTGTTTAAATTATATCAAAGATTATAAGGGGTCCCCCAGCTAATCCCCACCGCCCATGGACAAGATGTTTATAGGGTCGCCATGATTTCACAAAATAAGATGTGGTCCTGGATAAAAAAAATTTGTTGGTCCTGGATCAATCCTTAACTTAAACCTTAAAAAAAGTGTTTTCTCCAATCCTAAATCTAACAATCTGTCAATTTCTCCAGAAAACAGCGTGAGGTGCACTTGAGCGTTTACATTTATTTCAGACAAAAAAACTTTTGGATTTGTTTAATGCGAAATTTGGACAAATAATGGACAGTATTGCTTTGTGGCAGCACAGCACAAGAATTTGAAATTCATGTAGTATTTTGATTAAAAAACAGAGGACCCCCTAATTGATATTTTTGTGCTTTATAAAGAGTCCATCCCAGTCCCCCTCAATTTAAACACTGCTTGCATACAGTAAACTATTATTATTAGTTTTTGTTTTTTCAGGTTATGGACGTGTTGTGATTTGTTATGTCTTAGACTTTAATAATAACTTACGTTTGCAGACGCAGGCCTTGTCCATCATCCAGATGAGAGATGAACAGAACTCACAGTAGGTTGGGATGCTGTACTGAGTAGATTTAAAGATGTGACCCATGTGTTCTTCAACCTGAAGAGGGCAGCAGAGATCAACACGGTTTTAGTACAGCATGCTACACAAACTACACAAAGTCTTTATAAACTACAGTACATGGATTCTCAGTAAAATAATGATGCAAACAGAGCATAAATGCTTACAATGTCTGATTCCTTTTTTCTTCTCTTCTTCCTCTCGGGTTTGGGAGCCTGAAACAAAGAAGAAGAAGAACATGAGACCATCAGAAGATCTGAGGAAGAGGAAGAGGAGGAGGAGGTTTGTTTGTAAGAGTTTTACCTTACTGATGGTTCCCTCCATAGGCTTGTGTTCATTCATGAATTCATCGAGGAAAACTTTAAATGTGTTGACCCAGACTTTAACAGGAGATTCACTCCAGTCGCGCTGCTCCAGACGCATGGTCTTCTCCAGAATGTGCTCGAACAGGGCGTAGAGATCTTTATATCGAATACTCCTGCCGTCATCCATCTGAGAGAATTAAAGAGAAAATCTTTTACGAGGATCTCAGGTCATAATGACATTGTTATGTTTCGTGTGTATGTGTGGGTATTTCGTTTTGCTTCCTGCTTTTCTTTCTTCTGCTCTCTGTTTAAAGGGGGCCGCACAGCTCAGCGTCGCGCCACATCGAGTCGTGTCTAGGACAACTCGGAGGTATCGTAAACTGGAAGCGCACATTAAATAGCGTGAGCTTCGTCAGATAGCGTCTACTTCAAAATGCAAAATATACGTTAGCAGACAATGTTAATCCTTAATGATGTGGGACAAATATGATGTTATTTAATGTTAAACTATGTGAGTGGCGCGACAGGGATTTGAGCAACTTCCTGAGTCAAAGCTGGGCGGCGTGGATAGGCGCCACCTGGGGCGCTGGTGTGCGTATACTCATAGAAAACAATGTGTTCGATTTTTTTCAAACTTAATTAAGGGTTTTTTATTCAAAATTTGTCATTTTCATCACTCATTTTTGATGCGTTACTTCAAAATGCGCATAAAATCATGATGGAAACATGGCTACTGTAGTTGCTTTTCCATTACCCTTTAAATTGCACAAATTGACATTGCAAGTTAAAAATATGGCCAATGGAAACACGTCAATTTAACAAAAACTCGCATATATCGCAAAAAAGTTTTTGAAATGTTTTATGTTATAAATATTCTTTGGGGGGGGGGGCTGTGAATGTGAAGGGATACCACGTACACAAGGGGGGACACACGGCAAACAGTTTGAGAACCACTGGCGTAGGGAAGTCGTTCATTTTTTTTTAAAATAGTATTTTCTCTGCTAGGTATGAGTTAGGAATGTCTGCCATTTAGTATTTTTGTTATTAGCTAGCGTAGTTTAGTTTGGGTGTTGCATACACCGAAGTTTTCCATTTTATTTGGTAGCCGGTTTACTTTATGGGGGGGTTGTTTTTATTTCTTTTATTTGGCATCACTAATTTTTTCCCTTTTGAAGACATGTGTAACACAAATCACAAATTCAAAGATATTAATGTTACCCTTTGCCTCAGTTTTGCTGTAATGATAACAACAGTATCTCACTTAACTCATTCACCGCCAGCCTTTTTGAGAAAAGTTGCCCACCTGCACTTTTGTGATTTTAACAAAATTTTCACAAAATTCCTTGCAGGAAAAAAAATTATTTTCTATAAATATATAAACATACAAATTATATCAAATTAAAGAACACACCCTGTGCTTTCAAACAAACAATAAACAAACAAACAAACAAACAAAATGGGGAAAAAACGTTCATTATATATTTACTTTTTCTACTTAATTTGACCACTGAAATATGGATATTTCTCTTCAAAAATACAACATTTTGAGCAAAAAGCTTAAAAAATTGCGTTTTTGTAAAGGAATTTATGTTAGAGATCAGACTCAGAATGACTATCAAACATAAAGGCAGTTAAAATAAATCATTAAATCTTTTTAACTTCCGTTTTTGATCAATTCGATATGGTGGATAAAAGCGGTATTACACTTTCACTTTGAAATTCGTCCAGAAAGGCATGTTTATTAGTTAAATATGAACTCATAAATGACGAGATAACTCGTCAATGGCGGTGAATGAGTTAAGTGTTACTGAAAACATCCAACAATAACATCTACAGTAACAGACATCTGAAGAACTCATAGCCAGAGCGGTGGAATATGAGTTGAAGATGTTGAGGCGAAACTCTTTCAAAGCTTTTTTAAACACCACGTCCACTGGTGAGTCCTTATGACAGTCTTCAGCATTCAGATCACTGATCTACAAAACATCAGATAACAAACAGATTCACAAGACAAACCTTTCTCATCAAAACATTATTTTTTTAGTCTGTCTGGAGAAAATAAATGAATAACTTGACTTTGAGAAATGTAAAGTAAAAAAAAAAAGAGTAGAATAGATGGATACCTTCTTCATGAGGAAATCATTCATGGATCTGTAGTCTGATGTGTTGGTGAGGATGTGTAGAGAGTCGTTCTGCCAGGCTGAAGATTCCAGAGACACGCTGCTGATCTTGACACTGCGTCTCCTCTTCATCGACATCATGCCCATCATCATCATCGGCTCCCGGTTCTCTTTGCTGTCCCGTCCACGCTCAGTGTGTTCAGGACTTCTCGGTGGAGAGTCTGAGAGAAACACGGTGTTATTACAAGAGACACACACATGTGGAGGAGTAACATGAGACGAAACATCACGTACTGTTCCTCGTGTCAGTGAGCTCAGAGTCTGCTGAACGCCCCCTGGTGGACATCTTCTTATCTCCATGCTTGCTTTTGCTCCAGAAGCGCATTTTCCCTCGGACCCTGTTAACATCAAGTCATTTTAATATGCATGTATTTATAACAGGACTTAATGGTGAGATAAAGAGTCTTCTACCTGCTGTCAGTGTGAGATAAAGACTTTCTGATAGAGTCCATCTTCCCAAGATCTCCTGAAGACATGGTCTTCTGAATCCTCTTCTGCTCCTTCTGAGATGACTTTGATATGAAGAAGAAAAGAAGATATATTTCTAATGAAACCAGATGTTAAATACACACCAGACCAGATTAGATGGTTATAAGATCTCCAGCAAGAGTTTGATCCCAGGGTTACGCTCACATTTGACCAAACCACACCTCAATGATGAAGAGTATGAGAGACAGACCACGAGATCAAATGTGTGAGTGAGGAAGAAACTTCATTGTGTCCATGTTAGAGGTCACATGCATGTAAACGTCATCAGCAGCTCCAACCAAGTATTGAAAAATTGGTGTTGGAAGTGAAAAAAGAAACTGAAAAGAGAGAAGATCCACTGAAATCTTTTAGTAAAACTATCCTGATGAGGGTTCAGGTTTAGGGTTATTAGTCTTCTACTGGATTAGTCATAAATTGGTCAGATTGATTAATTCATGAGCCAGAGTAACTAAAGTCAGTCAGGAGGATTTGAGGGCTTGCACACTTACCAAACATAAAATAACAACTGCACTACTACTCCTATTTCTCACTCGTCAACAATGGCTATGTTTACATGCACAAAATTTTGTCAATCTGACTGAATTTAAATCAATTGCAGGTTACAAAATACAGTTTATATAAACCCTAAACATTGCAATCTCATTAAAATGTTTGTTTACATGTACAATCTATATTATCCCAAAGCACAGCCAGGGTTGCCAGATTCAAAACCATCCCAATGGACATTCAAAACTAGCCCAAATACCAATAACTAATGAACAAAATCCTTTCATCTTTAACCCGCAGAAAAACAACAACTGGCAGAAACAAACAATAAAAAAAATGCAAAAGGAGAGGACTTGGCAACCCCACTGAGCGCACAGCATCTCTTGACGAGTTCACGCTTTATCTCTGGATTAAAGTCAAAGCTGAGTTGGAAAAAGTTGTTCTCAACTCATTCCCTGCCAGCCTTTTTTTTTTAAAGTTGCCCACCAACATTTTTTGTGATTTTCACAAAATGGCTTACAGGAAAATGTTTTTATATAAATATACAAATATATCAAATAAAAGAACAAACCCTCTGTTTTTTTTAAAACAAACAAAACGGGAAGGACTTTTGATATAGATAAGATTCAAAACAGAGAGCGATTATCAAAACATACACAGAGTTTAAAATTAATAAAATTATTTTTGCTTCAGTCTTTTTATAAAATGGGTAAGTGAATAATTGCAGAATTACAGTAAAAACTTGTCAGGAAAGCGTCATTGGCAGGAAAATGTTTTCTCTTAATTGATAAGAAAACTCATCAATGGTGGGGAAAGAGTTTATTTTTGAAAGGCACAATGCTATTTTATTTCTTTATGTAATGTTATGAAAAACATCAACGCTGCAGAATAAACAGCGCGTGACACATTTAACTTAATAATGCATTGCCATGGCCTTGCTATTGCGTGTTTCTGTAATGAGAATCATGTGATACATAAATAAGAGGTAATTATAAACAAGAACTTAAAAACACAATTCTTCTGCACATGTGCACCAGAAATTAAGAAAATACTACGATTCACACGTTTCCATGCGCACTTTTCTCCTGATGATCGGATCACAGATCAGACTACACCACACCTTTCAATACAATTGAAATTTGCATCTGATCGACCTCAATCGTATTGATGAAGAAGTTTACATGAAGGATAAAGCCATCGATACGATTACAAACGGATTATTTGGTTGCATGTAAACGTAGCTACTGGGAGTCGCATTTAAATACAAGAGTTAATACACGAATCCCTTAAATAAGAGTTACTTTGTTTTCTATGTATGGATCAGTGTGCAAAGCTCCATTCGGGAATCGGTTTTGGGATCTGGACTCAGTTTTACCATCTCAGAGTCGCTGTGGCAGGCCGGGTCGGGCTCAGGTGAACCCGGGGATTCTGGGAGAGGAAGTGTGCGAAACAGCACAGGCGTGTACTCGTATTCATCATCTTCATCCTCATTAGAATCCACCTCTGTGCTACAGGCACGCGTGAGGAAATCAGAGCGAGTCCCGGCCATACGAGCTTTCTTTTTACCACCCGCTCTGCTCACCTGATCATTTACATCGATCGTGTTAATTCATGATATTTATGGGTCAAAACTCATCCTGGAGTTTCAGATAGACATGTGATGAGATCCTCATGTGATGAGGTCATGTGTGTAAAAGAAACCCAACACTGTTACAGGTGCACTTCTGTGCCATTAAATGAGAGTATAAATGTATGTGTTGGTTTGTTCTCACCTCTCTGTTCTTCAGAGATCTGAATCCCGCTTCTCGTTGAATAGCTAGAGAACGTTCTTGATTCACCAGATCTTTATCTGACCTGAAAAACACACAAAACATACCAAACAGATTTATACAGAACATCGACTGACCTCACAAAAACTCTTTAATATATTTGCATGGCTTCAAAAATAATTGGGACACCAAAGTCATTAAAAAAAGTCAAGGTCACCACATAACAATCAAAATATCAAAGCGTGTGTCACATGCAAACTAAAGATGCTACAACTTTTCTCCTAAATAACTGTATAGTAGATATGGACATTGTAAAGAGCAGAAGAGCAAACGCAAGTCTAAACTCACTTGGAGAAGGTGAGTCGGCTGCGTTTGGTCAGATTAGTTGGTTTCTCTTTCATACTGATACTGATGCTCTGAGTGACTTTCTTCTGAGATGCTTCTGAGGTCACTTCCTGTCCTGTCGTCTCCACCCTCCGGTCCAGCTGGAGGGGTTGAGAGGTGGGCTGAGAAGAGGATAAGCTAAGATTGCTTTGAGTCTCAGTTGTTGAGGTCGACTGAAGTTTTGGAAGAGCATGAACTCCATTCCACTGATCTTCTGAGAGAGTTTCAGCAGCTGGTATTATCTCCATGGCGTCTGTCTCTGGTTTCTGTGGAGCTTTAATGCCGCTCTGGTCCTTCTGCATACTGATAATGACGATCATCGACTCTTTCTTCTCACGGAGCTGCTTGGTGCCGTTCGGTGTCCCTGGTGCACTTTTGGCCGGACTGCTTTCTTCATCTGGGATGTAGAAGCAGGGTTTACAGGATGGTGGGCTTGGCGAGCATTCGTTTCGGTTCACCTCCATCGGCTCGGATTTTTGAGGAGGATGTTCGGACGTCTCTGGTTTTTCATCGTGAGAGATGAGGAGCTCAAAGCTATCCTGGCTCTCTAAAGAAGCGTGAGGTGAGGAAGGCAGATGCTCGCCGACTGATATTTCAGTCTGATCCGAGTTAGGTAAGGAACCGGATCGGACTTTGAGCAGCTCTAAACTGAACGTTGCTTGCTCGAGTTCTCGTTTTCTCCGGCTCTCGCGTTTGTTACGGCTCTTTAGCGTGCTGTCGTCTACGGGTCGAGGAGGATCGACAGATCGCTTCTCTTGTTCCTCCCGTGGAGGCTCCTCAGATAAAGGTTTAGATATCTCCATGTCCGGCTGAGTCATCTGGACTTCAAACGTGTTTTGATGGACATGTAAACTTCTCATCTCAGTGTTAAGATGCTCTTCAGCTTCGAGTGTTTTCTTTTGTCTCTGCTGCTCTCTCAGAATGCGGCACCTCGGGAAACCAAACAGAATTACATTTTTCAGAGTTATCTCATTGATAAAAGATTATTTTCAAAAATAGAAATGAGATGATTGTTGCAAAGCTGTAACATAAATGTATGCTTTAATAATATAAACTTTTTCCCCACCATTGAGTAGTTATCTTGTCAGTTATGCTGCGTTCAGACCAGGTAGAGGCGTCAAGCGTGAGTGATTTCAATGCTAAGTCAATTTAAAGACGCATTGACACGCGTCTGGAAGGTCTCGCGGTGTGAATGAGGCATGTAGTGCCGCGTGGTAGACGCGATTCCGCCTAGTTCGTGCAAATTAAGCGCTGCGGCGGAAATGTGAACTTTTGCGGAAAAACGCGCTGCCTTAACCAATCAGGAGCTTGCTGTAGTAGTGACGTGATTACAGAAAGCGAGAGCAAAAGCTCCTCCCATGACGCGAATTTCCGTGTGAATGTCTAGATAACTGGAATTTCATGTGCGTCCTTTACACATGAATAAAGCAAGTAAACTCAAAATGTTCAAGCGGCAAACTAGACACAGTAGAAGCGAATTTGACGCCTCAAACGCGGCTGGTGTGAACCCACGGTTAGAGAAAACGCTTCCCTGTCAATGAAAAGTTTTTACGGTAATCTATATTTCCGCTATTATCCACTAGGTGTCGCTCTTACCCACATTATAAAACCTGAAGCATCCACTGATTCAAAAACAGTAAAAACTCTGTGTATGTTTTGATCATCTCTCTAAATCTGAACTCTAACTAAAGTCCTTTATAAAAATGCAATTATTTCAGCTTTTTGCTCAAAATTTTGTATTTTTGAAGAAACCTACTCATATTTGAGAGGTGATAAAAGAGAACAAATTAAGATAGGATGAAACATTTTATTTACTTTTTGTTTGAAAGCAGTGGGTCTGTTCTTTCATTTGATATATTGTATGTTTATATATTTAACCCCTGAACTATCACCAGTCCCGTATACGGGACACCTAAGTGTACTTCAATATTTTGTACATTTGTATAGAATCATTACAAAATATAGCTGCAAGCAGCAATTGCGGGGTCAAGCACCTTCAGCAAAATGAGGACCCAAAGCACAGCAAAAACCACACGACACAGCAAATGCGCAAAGCGCAGAAAGCGCGCAGTACAGAGCCCAAACCCGAAGCAAAGCAAATGCAAAGCAGAACCACTGCGGTGCGGAGCAACAACAGAAAAGATGGCAAAAATATAACACGTGTGGAAAACCAGACAGGTCGAGAAGAACTTGTTAAAGGGAACACAAAAGGAAATCTCAATAAGTGAAAGTAAGAGCTGGGATTCGAACCCCTGACCTCACGTTCCCAAAGCACAGCACTAACCGCATGCGCCACTGAGTAAACGTTTAAGCCACTGAGTTGGTGTGTCCAAGCTATAGAATACAGCTTTACAGCTATAAACATTGATATCCAGCAATTACCAAAAGTGTAGAAATGACAACAGAGAGCACAAATAACTGAAATACAATGTATAGTATGAGAATCACAAAACAAAATACCACTGCACATGGGATTCGAACCCATGACCTCAGAATCTCATGGCATCTGTTTAACCAGATGCGCAACTCAGTTAACACAGCTCAAGGGACAGCAAAAAACAGCTTAGGTGCTTCAAGGATTGACATGTGCCAATCAACACAGATGCAGAACTGACAGTGCAGAGCAGAACTATCAGAAATACAATGTATATGAGAATCAAAAAGCTCAAATGAGATTGAAGACAAGAACATCATTCTGTATAGTAATGCTATACAATGTAATATACAGTCACATTAATTTACTATGACAAATAGACAACGTCACAGGCACGGTCAACTTTGGAGTGGTATTTCTAAGAAAGAGAACAGAATATCAAAAATCTGTTCGGTCATTTATGTGCGGATTGCTCCAAACATTATACGAGCAGTACCTGGCATAAAATAAACAAAATTTGTAAAAGGAGTAGTGAAAAAATCATCTACCATATGCTTTACAATAACACATGAACAGAATGTTGGAAAATGACAAACGAGGCATCGTTGCAATCGGCATAAACCAGTGAATACAATTTCACAAAAAAATTAATATCAGACAAAGTATTCAGAAGTTATAAGCAGTTCCATAAGAACTGTTATAGTTTATAACCCCTAGTTGGCGCTGTACTCTGACTTCCCAGGTACCTTCAAAACATCATGCCGAAGCTCCCTACCGATTTTTGCGCCGATATATCCGATACTTCAAAAGTTATAGCAATTTATCACAAATTTCAAAATGGCGGACAGACGGTTCGGTCAATCCCTGCACAATACACATCGACAGATGCGGCATGAGGTAAGCAATCCTTAGACATCAAGATCATAATTTTCTGACAAACAGTTCAGAAGTTATGGGCAAAAATAGCCTATTTTCATATCTCATGACCCATAGGTGGCGCTGTCACCAAATTTGGCATGAACCCCAAGTTCATGGTCCACATGAAGTGTACCATATTTCATTTCAATTGATCAAAGAATGACCGAGCTAAACCTTCAGAACCATTTTTGCGTCAACCTCGTTAAGTTTGCGCATTTATTACTTTTGAACAAAGATAAATATCAAAATTCTGTTCGGTCATTTCTGTGCGGCTCACTCCAAAGATCACCTGTGCCAAAATTCATAACAATTGAACCAAAATTGAAGGAGGAGTAGCGAATAAACTGAATACTGTACATTTCAAAATGGCCGCTACTGTAATGGGTGGAGTTTTACTGTAAGGTATTAAAAACAACAAGCATGAGGAGAGCAATCACGTGTACTAAGTAGAATTTTCATAGATCAAGCGGATCAGCAGTTATAACCATATGAACATTGAATTTTTGCACTGCTGGTGGCGCTATAGAGTTAGTACTAGAGACCCCATTTTTGGTCACATGACTTTTTAAGACCACCACTACAACTGTGCCAAATTTCATCATTTTCCTATGTACGGTTCATAGGGCTGCCATAGACTCCCATTGGGGAAAAATAATAATAATAATACTGACAATTCCAATAGGTGTCACAGCACCTTCGGTGCTTGACCCCTAACTATATATCGTTGAAAAGGTCTTAAGCCTCTAGAAAACATATTTGAGCAGTGTTATATAAAATAAATTATATAGGACGAGTAAGCAATTCATAAAAGCAATTTATAAAAATTTATAAAAAAAGAGCACCAAAACATTGATAATCCTGCTAAATGTCACTGTCCCGCCAGCGGGACGCCTACTTTTACTTCAGTGTTTTGCATGTGAATTCTAATCCAATAATAATAAACTATATATCATTGGAAAGCTCTAAGAGTGAAGTTTTTATATACTTTCAAAACCTTTTTGCAGTAATAATAATGTAGTGACAGTATTTTATTTAATCTGTGACAAGGGCATGCAGCAAACACCTAGTGGCTTTTGTTGGTAAAACCATTAAAAAGGTGAGACGCACCTCATTTTTTGATTTTAACTTGAAATTTAATTTACAGCTATATAGACTTATGGCTTCATTTTAACAGCATTTCTGTCATAAAACAATTATATTTTTATCATTTTATTTAAAAATGAATATGTTGTTGCATTATTTTTATTTATTAAAATTAAAGTATTAAAGTTCTATAAAACAATGTTCTAGACCAAAAAATGCCAAAGTTATATTAATTTAAAGGTGCACATCAACATTTCACCCCCACATTCAAAAGGGGGATGAGAAGAAAATGTTATGGAAGGCATTAAACTTTTGTGAAAATCATAAAAAATGTTGGGGCTGGCAACTTTTTTTTAAATGATGGAAGGTAAAGAGTTAATAAAGTGCTGGTCATTGTGAAAGATTACAACGTCATTGATCTGTGATGAATAAGGTGGTGATGTATCAGCTATGGCAAGCCGTTTTTACTTTTATTCGTTGTGTTCTTGATATCAACAATTCAGTTTTCACTAGTAACAATGTTAATTCTTGATATCAAGAATTGAATTATTGATGTCAACAATCGAGTTCTTGATATAAAGAATTCAATTGTTACTAGTTAGAATGTTAATTCTTGATAACAATAATTTGATTGTCACTAGTGACCATTTTAATTTCTGATATCATGAATGGGATTGTTACCAGTAAGATAAAATAAAATTATCTTGATATCAGAAATACAATTTCAGATTACAGAAATTAATATTGTAACTAGTGACAATTGAATTGTTGATATCAAGAACTCGACGAATAAATGTTAAAACGGCTTGCCATAATCAGCATGAGTGGTTTATATCCGTTACCTCTGTCGAGTCTGATGCCCCCTGCAGGCGGCCTGTAGCGTTACGACTGCCCTGCGCAGTTGCAGGTATCTCCGTCTCTGTCTGTACGTCTGCCAGGTCAGCTGTATGAGTTGGGCTGCGTTCGCTCGTGTCTGCAGGCATCTCCTCCAGCGTCTCTGGATGAGTAAAGCTGCATCTTTCTTCATCACGTAGAGTCGTCTCTCTCTGTAACCTCGCCATGCTGCCTGCAGACAAACTACAGCCTCCTGCTGGAGCTCTTCATCACATGAGCTCTCGATGACACGCATTAACATACAGTCACGCCACCAACCCTGTAATGACACAAACAATAAAAGATTGTGAGGATGAGGAAGTAGCATGAACGCTCAGTTGAATGCACAAATCCTGTCACTATTTACAGAAAAAATGTTTAAAGCAAGAAAAAAACGATCTGCTTAACGTAAAAAGCCTCTTGTTGATATGAAGATGATGTACCTGAATGAGTCGAGCGGCTCGTCTCTGACTGCAGAAGAGTTTTCTCTCCTGATGACTCCTGAAGCGTCGCTGTAAACACACGATTCTCCTCAACACCTCCTGATGAAGATCATCCTGTAATCTCTGACGTGACTGCTCGCGCAAAAACACCTGAGAGAAAACAAATAGCAAATGTGAAATTCTTCATTTTCTAGCATCATGACTGACCTCTTGATGAGTTTGTTCGTTACCATCGTTCTTCCCACTTGATACGTGTTTGGATCGAGGTTGACGGTCCGCAGAAACTCTCTGATGCTCATCTGAGCAGAACAAAACCCAGCGGGTAGCAGCAGATGAAAGTGATGAGCAAAATCCTAAGAAAACACACAAGATTTCTTTTTAAAACCACTTCACTTCATGTTTGTGTATTTTGTGTGTATTTGACAAACCTGAAAGGTGTATTTAACGCTGTATCCAGACTGCCGTATCCTGACCGTCTCTAACATCCCAGTATATCTCAGCTGTCTCAGGACAAGAGCGTCATTGAAACGCAAGGGAAGCTACGAGACATTAACGCATCGAATCACACAGAGCGTCCAGATGAAGGATTTAAATCACAAAAACATATCATGAAGTTTACCTTCTCTGCGTTTGACCGGATGCATTTCACAAAGTACGGCTCGGATTGGCCCAACGTTTCCATGAGTTTATTCAAAGACACCTGAATCGGAAGAGATGAGGAAATATTTTCAGCTTTGTACAATCTCAAAAAAGTCAAATCATTTAAAGAGGATATTTCACAAGACTTTTTTTAGATGTCAAATAAACCTTTGGTGTCCCCAGAGTACGTATTTGAAGTTTTAGCTCAAAATATCATTTAGATAATTTATTATACCATGTGAGGTGAGCAAAAATCTGCCGTTTTTTGGTGTGTCCTTTAAAATGCAAATGAGTTGATCTCTGCACTAAATGTCATTGCAGTGATTGGATAGTGCAGATTAAGGAGCAGTATCATTATAATAAGATCCCCTTCTGACATCACAAGTGGAGCCAAATTTCAATTACTTATTTTTTCACATGCTTGCAGAGAATAGTTACCAAAACTTAGTTACTGTGTTGATCTTTTCATATTTTCTAGGTTAATAGAAGCACTGGGGACCCAATTATAGCACTTAAACATGGAAAAAGTCTGGGTTTTATGATATGTCCCTTTTAAAAAAAAATGAATTTTGTGTATTTAATTAAATCATTGCTAGAGAAAATAAATCCATAGTGTTGAAATTTAAATATAAAGATCCAAATGACGACCCTAAATTTCTGCACCTATCGCATTATCTAACGAAATCAGTTGGACTTATCAGGTGAATAATTCATATATAAATGTATTTTTACATTGACCCAGAACATTTAAGTGAGATATGAAGAATAAAAGCTTAAATCAGTCTGTATTAAAGGTTTAGTTGAGATCTCACATTAAACTGTGCGCTGATGCTCGGTGGTTTCTTCTTCTTGTGTAGATGCAGAAGTGATTTAGTGATGCGGTCGTGAAGCGTCAGACAGCTCAAATACTTCAATGATTTCACGTCCAGCAGATGCTGATGATACAAGAAAACAGATCAGTTTAGTTAGTTTAACAGTCAGTATGTTCACCTACAGTACCATGCACTTTATACCACAGTAAACATGACATTATGTATACTTTACAAAAAGATGTTTAGTCTCATTCAGGTATATAACATAAACACAACTACATTTCCCTGTCCTATGAGATCTGTCGGAAAGCTCAAACTTCACTGAGTTTCCTCAAGCATCTTTAAAAGATAAAGATCTGACTTATTTGACCTTTTGATATGGCCTGTAAGTCTTTTAATATTGTTTAACAACATCAGCACCCGTGTGAGGCGGTCTGTACCTTCGGGAGACTCAGCTTCGTCTTGTAGTTCTTGTTTCGCCTTCAGAAGACAGAAAGTGTTTATGAGATTAATAACCAGAGTGAAACTAGTTTATAACTCGATCATTATAGTGATCTGACTCGCATTAAGATGCCCTGAGCTCTCTCCAGAAGTTTGTTATTAGCGCTGTTCACAAAAATTCCCTCTTCTTCATGAGATGAGCTGAAGGACCTCGTGCTACGAACAATACAGCCGTCCCTGAGAAAACATTCACAGCTCGATACAGCCTCAAAACTGGCTAAAATATATCAGATCTCAGCATGTAAATGTTTGATTTTATTTCATACCTGGGTATTTTCTCACCAAGCGTGTTTGTTCCTTGCAAGTCTGACAACGGCGTGCGTGGCATTTTTCTATTGATACACGAATCTGTCAAAGACAACCAGTTGTCATCATTACACGGTCATAAAACACAAGAGATTTTTCTTCAGATTTTTACATGTACAGTACATGAAGTCGACAACCTTATCATCTATTATGTGTTATTTAAAGAAAAACAAAAGTGAACAATCAACCAAAGACCCCTGTTTGACTGTATAAAGATGAACTACATATGGTTAGTTATTGATGACTAGTTGACCAATGTGAGTAAAAAAAGGAATCAAACAGAAATCAAGGATATCCCATAAACATTTGTATTGTGAGATTGTAGTCTTACTGTATCTGTCATCTTTACATCGCTGCAGGATCTCAAGGCTCCGCTGGTGAACGGGGTGATGAAGAAAACTGAAGCTGTCCACACTTTTACGATTCTGA
The DNA here is from genome assembly GCF_027580225.2 of Misgurnus anguillicaudatus. Lineage (NCBI taxonomy): Eukaryota > Metazoa > Chordata > Actinopteri > Cypriniformes > Cobitidae > Misgurnus > Misgurnus anguillicaudatus. The sequence continues at coordinate 32,417,453 of NC_073342.2, forward strand.
AGCGGAGAATCAGAACCTAGAAATGAAAAAGAGAGTACATACAGTCATCAATTCGCTCAAATGTGTTTCAATTGTGTCACTTTAACAAAAATAACAACTGATGTGAAATCTAAACATTTCTGTGTTTTTGAGTATTTGTGCTTATTAAACAAAAAACATTTTTTGTGCATTCACACATGAAAACCAAATATAAAAATTAGAGATGCACCGATATATCGCCCAATAATTGGTATTGGTCGATAAAAGCAACTTTTTAACACTATCGTGTATAATGCAGGGTTCACACCAGACGCGGTAGAGGCGGCAAGCACAAATAATTTACATGTTAAGTCAATGCAAAGACGCGATTAGGCATCCTACGGCGCCATACATGCGGTAAGCGCAGCGCGAATTGGTTAACGCGGCATGGAAATCCGCTGAAGTTCAAATTTTTCAACTCGTGCGTTTCCCACGGCAACGCTCAATTTGCGCGAGTGGAAAAATTTGAACTTCAGCAGATTTCCACGCCGCATTAACCAATCAGGACCTTGCTGTAGTAGTGACGTGATTACAGGAAGCGAGCGGAGTCGCAGAAGTCCCTCCCATGACGTCAGTTTCTGCGTGAATGTCTTGAATGACTAGAATTTCACGTGTGCCTTTCACATGCGAATGAAGCGAGTGAACTCAAATGTTCAAGCGTCCAACTACGCGCAAATAGCGTGTTTTTTCCCGCCTCTACCCCGGCTGGTGGGAATGCACCATAACAGTGTATAGTCATGGGCAATATATCCTGTCAATCAAAAGAGAACAGGAAATTTTTATGAATTTGAGCTCTGTGTATAGGAAATGTAAAGAAACATCACTGGCTTAATGTTCAATATTAACTTTTGAACATTATTGAACATATTTAACTCTTTCCCCACCAGAATTAAAAAAAGTTGCCAGCCAGCGCCAGCATTTTTTATGATTTTCACAAAAAATTTAATGCCTTCCAGAAAAATGTCTTCTTTAAATATGAAAACATAACATACAAATGAAAGAAGGAAGAACAGGCCCTCTGCTTTCAAAAAATAAAAAATAAAAACGTTCCCATTTTAATTTGTTTTCTTTTTATCTCCTCTTAAATATGGGAAGGTTTCTTTAAAAAAAAAAAAAATCGAGCACAAGGCTGAGATAATTGCATTTTTTTAAAGAACGATCAAAACATACAGAGAGTTTTTACTGTTTTTGGATCAGTGGATGCTTCAGTGTTTTATAAGGTGTGTAAGAGCGACACATAGTGGATAATAACGGAAATATGGATCGCCATAAAAACTCATAATTGTCAGAGAAGCGTTTTGTCTTAATTAACAAGATAACTCATCAATAGCAGGAAAAGAGTTAATAATCATCATATAAATAAATAACATTCAGAAAATGTTATCTTTAGATTTTAGTTAATGCAAATTAATATAACCACCAAACTATCGGTATCAAACAATATCAGTCTGAGTAACCGGCTATCTGTGGAAAAAAATTATATCTGTGCATCTCTCATAAAAATAAATGCTTTCCTTTATTTTGTATATTTCCTTTATTTGTGCAATTTGTATTGATACTTTGGCAGCTTTACATTTAAAATGAAAATCTGTTTTTAAGTACATTTGTAATGAATCACTAGTAGAAGCTTTTATCCAAAACAATACAATTGAGGAACAACACAAGCACGAGTCAATTATACAACATATATATGTGTTTCAATGACAGCATCATAGATACTGAAACACACACAGAGGAAGTGATGCGTAGACAACTATGTGTGGTTAAATGTTTATGCCAGGACAAAATACCTGCAGTGAGAAAACACACGCACGCACGCACACACACACGCACGCACGCACACACACACACACACAATTGTGTATGCATCACTTCCTCTCTGCGTGCTGTAGTCTTCACAGATCTATATTTCAGTAGTCTAGAACGGTTATAGGGTCTCTGTGGTGATAAATAAAAGAGCAGTGATGCATCATGGGATATTAACTCATGCTCACATGATTGTGAGAAACATCTGAGGTTGCTTTATTATTTATTTTGAAGTGTGACGTCTTAACAGACGTCTGTGAACTTTAAAGTCAGTCATATGCGTATAAGACAACACGACAGGATCTTCATGTTTAATGCGTGTTTATTATGACACCTCACCGCTCTTTTTGTCTTTGTGTTGCTTGCCGGCCTCACGGAAGGCGACGACGCCTCTGAAGTACGCTCGGAGAACGGCCCAGCGGAACGTCGCCACCGGATGAATTCCCATCAGACTACAGATGAAACCACTATGACTGCTCTTCAGAAGAGCCACGATATCCGGACGCATGTGATCCGTGTTCTTCTCTCGGAAATCCTGCGGGAAGATCACAAGAGTTTTTTATTAAGAGTGGACAAATTTCATGATTCTCGCTTGTCTTGTGAATGATGATTGTTTAAACACAGATGTTTTTATTTCAGTATTTCATCCCTAGTTAAATTATATTAAATTGTGTGTGTTTGTGGGGAGGGAGGGTGGGTGGTGTAGATTTGTGTCTGTCTGGCAAACATGTGCTCCAAATACACTCACGCCCGGGGGACTATCAAACCAATCAGATTAAACCACAGAATTAGGTCACTGGAAGTGTTTGTGTACATGCATATGCTCACTTAAATCACACACATGCATGCAAAAGTGCAACAAAATACAAAGCAATACAGAATGTAATAATAAGCAACATTCAGTAAAGCAACATCATGATCCGATCAAATGTTATGATTTCTTATGGCTCTTTTTCACCTTGACTCCATATTTGACTTTTCCAGCGTAGTGTCGAATGATGAACGCTGATTCCATAACAGCAGGAAACTCAATGTAACCGCTTCCCTCGTGCTGACGCTTAAACTTATCCAGCAGAGTCTGATTAGACGCCTGTGGAAAACTACAAAATACACAGCCAGCATTAAAAACATGAGTAGGCTAAACTATTAACATATTAACCTGTTTACACTCAGAGAAGCCCTACTGAAAAGACCATTTAAAACCAGCATAAGCTGGTCTCCCAGCCTGGTTTTAGAAGGTTTTGAAAACTGTTTAATTTCAAGCTTCCAGCCTGACCAGTTTGGCTAAGATGACTGGCTAGTCTAAGGTGGTTTAAGATGGAAGTCGTTGGTTTAAGTTAGTCCTCCCAACATAGCAAAGCTGGTGGGTCAGCTAAAAAAAACTCTTAAACCAGCCTGCTACACCAGCTCAACCAGTTAAAATCAAGCCGGTAGACCTTAGACTGGTTTTAAATGGTCTTTTCAGTACGGCTGTGTGTTGATCTTTAAGTTCAGTGCATGCCATTAAAATCATATTAAATATTTACAAAATCTCCATCATTCCGTTAAAGGACTTTCAATAACTAAATACATTCATTAGATCATTCATATTTTTAAGAAATGATATTTGACAGATATCTCTGGATCATAATAAAATCATGTGATGTTAATGTCATTTACTTGCACTCTTCATCCAGCAGATGGAGCAGCGCTGTGGGTTTCTTACTGATCAGATTAATGCAGGCTGTGTTATCAATGTAATCGATCATGTGCCAGTTGATCCCTTCTGATCGATATTTCTCCTGATCACAGACAGATATCACATCAATACAACAAAACCAATCCTTGAAACTGAACAAATGTCTGAAAGTTGAATAAATAAGTTTTCCAATTATGCATGGTTTGTTAGGATAGGAACATTTGACTGAGATATGTCCTAATGATTTTTGGTTAAAAAAATGACCCATATAATTTATTATTGGCTATTGCTACAATTATATTGCTTATTCGTAGAAAACATCAGGGTTTCTCAAAGCAGTTTAAAAGATAGGTTTTGACAGTGCCTTTCAGAGGCATCATGCCCATTCAAACTGAGGGGTACATGTGCCACCTTGGATTTCTGAGCAAAGTTTGCATGTACGCTCAATCAAATCAATGAAGCATCTTTCATCTGTTACTTTGTTTAATGATCAGTTCTTTACTTTACTCTGCGTTGTTTGAATCATTATGTACTCTGACTCTGAGGTCAAATATATGATGCAAAAATGCATTCATGTAATAAATTTATATAAATATGTATGTTTTATAGGCTATTTTTTATGTTTTCAATGCAATTTAATTGAAATGAGAAAATAAACGAAAAATTACAGCATTACATTTTAATATCTACTTTTTAATAGGTTGCATCAAAAGTTTATTTGAATTCCCTGTTTTTGAAGTGTTGAACATTACAGCCAATCACAGACGTGACAGATGAGTGCATCAATGTAATGTTTAAATGAGTTGTCGGTGTATATTTTTTGTGTAAAATAGCAATTAAATAAACTTCTAAACACTTATCTTTTTTTGTATGTGTAGTACATGAAAATATGGCCTATAAAAAGTTTTTAAATGTATTCTATTAATGTACATAAATTATTATGATTACAGATTTCTGTGCCCCCTTAAAAAATCTGGTGGATGACGCCCCTGGTGCCTTTCATAAATAAAAGTGTTTTACAGGTAAGAATATAAATGCATTTAGACCTAAACAATCAAACAAAAAGTTTAAAAGTTATTTTTAAGTTGCATGAACAGACTTAATGTATTTCTTATTTTGAACAAATGTAATCAGAATGTTAATGTTGGGGAAATAAACTAAATTACAATTTAATTGACTTCGATTTCCAGAGAAATATGAACTCATGTACCTTTTTTTAGTCAGTCTGTGTTTTTTAAATGTAATGTAATAATAATAAATATTTCCATATAAACCTGTTTAACTATTATGACTATCAAACAGATCTGAGGTTTATAATCTTTGAGATGATGAGAGTGGATGGTGGCGTGTCGATCTTTCACTAATGATTGTTATAAAAGTAGAAATAAAGCAGCAGTCGGTGTTCTGGGTGTAAATATTATAAAACTCAAACCCTGACGAGAACAGCTGGAGTTTTACTGTATGTATTTACTCTAAACACAATTCAATGTGCAAACACAAAGTTAAGATAAGAGTTGATGGACGTACTGTATATACAGCCGAATGTGAGCTGATCTGCGAGCTGTGTATCTTTTCTAACACAAAATAAAATGATGTTTCACACAATCTCTAATATAACAACCAGACCTGATCTGAAATCAGTCACATCATGCCTACAGTACTGTACTGTATGTTAGCTGTGATGTCATCAACATCTTAAAGACTGCGGTATGAGTTTACCTGCTCCAGTTTAAAGATGTGCTGGTTAAAATAATGCTGAAGAGTTTCATTTGCAAAGTTGATGCAGAATTGTTCGAAACTGTTGTTCTCGTAATCCTCAAAACCGAAGATGTCCAGCACCCCGATCGACAAAATCTACAACACAGCAATCACAACTGATGAAGTGTCTGTTTATCATATTAGCACTTCATAACTGATCTCAGTACAGTCTTGCTTATAAAATATACAGATTCACATGAAGTCTACCTTAGATGAATCCTCCAGGTCTTTATTATAAAGCAGCGCGTGATTTGTGCGGAAGACGATCCAGTCGAACAGAGCGCCGTACAGAGACTTTGCCATCGAGTCTCGCACCGTCCCCGCCTAAAGACACAAATGTGCATCAATAAAACCAACACACAACATCTGCACAAACAAATAACCAACAATACACAACTGAAGTCAATGACATGATATAAGTCATCACATGTGTGCTGTTACATTAAATATATACAATAAAAACCTGGACTTATAGAAGTCATTATGTCTTATTTCTAATTTACTGAGCATAAATCTTTTATCCGAGTGTGTGCGTGTCAACGGAGATAAAAGGAAAAAATATTACTGCATTTACTTACAAACCAGGAGACATTAACTGCACAATTTTCTTTACATTTTAGTAAATTCCAGTAAAAAGCAGACTTGTGTGCGGTTGGGTTTCTCATTGTTGTGTTTAGGGGAAATTGTGGTCATTGTGTCACATGTAAAATAAATGTCCACTAATACTGTGTGTTACTGTACCTCAGTTTGTGGTATCAGGTGATACTAACACATAAAGAAGTGTAAAAGTCTAAATCAGGTCAATGCTAAAGCAAAGTAAATTAAATCCTGATATTTTTAGTGAATTTTCTCAATAATTTAAAGAGATTCTGTTATTATTTACTCATCCTCAAACATGTCTTTGTTTTTTGATCTGGGGCACCATTCACTTCCATAGTATTTGTAGTTTTGTTCTAAACATTCCTCAAAATATCTTCATTGGCGTTCAGCACAACCAAGACATTTATGTAGGTTTGGCATCAAGACACAAATTACTGTGAGTGATCATAAACGTGAAGGAAGATCATCACTTACTGAAGAGAAACACGAGCCAAAACACATAAAACACCTGACGACTGACGATGATGAAGATGATGATGAAGATGTCAAACTGTGTTACTGTACTGCTGACAGTTAGTGAAGGTTATTCAGAGACACACGACCTGCTTTATATCCACACTTTGAGTGTGTATCCAATAAACAGATCTGATCCTGGATCAGCTGATGGACAACATTACAAAATCACGTCCTGGATTATAGAGTCGTTTAATGGATTCACAGGTGAACATAACAATCATCATCCCCAAAAACACACAAAGCCGTGATCTCTCATCATCTCACATCATTCAGCATCTGACAGATTCAGTACATAAACTTGATGTATTATTGAAGTCTTACCTCAGATAGTTTATACGGTACGATCAGTCTCTCTCCTACAGTTACTGTCTTACGTGTGGTCAGAGCTTCAAACAGCATCTCCTCCTTCACCTAAAAAACATAGACATAATTTAAAACACTTCTGCTGAAAAAAATTCAGTTGATTAAGATGATAAAGCTCATTGCACAGAAGCTATAAGACTTGTAGAGCATCTCGATTATTAAATCTGTGTTTTAAATGTTATGATGTACAACATAAACACAGCTTGACTCGCTGGGCTTTCACATAAACCACCATCAGATGCCAAAAGCTGTCGTCAGCCTATTGTAAGGGTTTTTTCTATTTCATTTTCAGTGTGTATTCAGCAAAAAAATATACTTTTAAATATGTTTCAAAATATACAAAAAAAAATCACCAATATATAATATTATAATAATATTTTGAAATATACTTTAAAAATACATTTTAAAGCATAAAAAACATATTTAGCCTTCCATATATTTCAATCCAGGGAAACAAATGGAAGAAAAACAAATCTGTAAACATAACAGTTTTAAAAAGGTTCAAATTAAATATATTTTCAATTTCAAAAACATACTTTATAAAATTAACTTCTTCTGCATATACAATTAACTTCTTCAGCATATATTTAAAATATATTTTGGCAAAGAATAATAAAAAAAATTAATTAAAAATGTATTTGCTTGCTCTTAAAATACATTTTGAAATACAGTATATGTTTATAGATGAAGGCTAACTAAATTCATTTCCATATTCAAAAACATATTACATTGAGCATTAATTTCTAATAAAATGTATTTAAAATATATTTTTGGCCAGAGAATGTATGTATTTTTTTGCCATATGGAAAACTGTATTTGCCAATATTATCCTAAATGACTAAACACAGCAAAACAAGAAAGACAAAATCAATGATTTTTGACTGAGGGAACAAAACCTTAAAACGTTTTTACTACAAATGAAACTAAAACTCTTGAGCAATGAACTGAAATTTAAAGGTTTGAAATTAGCAGTCAGGGCTAATAAAATCAATCTGATGTGAATATCTTTATGTGTGGTGTTTATTGTGAATGTAAGTGGGCTTAAGAGAAAGTCTGAATTTAAAAAGCATGAGCTGAGATCCAGATTAACAGAAGAAACCGAAGCCAGTCCCTCAAGAAAAACGTGATTATGCAGCCAAAGTCTGCATATTTATTTTACACATTTTACACATTTTTTTAAATATGCCGCACTTTCGCTGCATAAATTGCAGATTTCCACGTGCAAAATTTTTGTAGCAAAAAGTCACATTTATCTTATCAGAAAGCTAAAAAATTTAGCATTTACTTCACACAGGCGCAGTATATCCCCTGTTGCCATGGGAACATTATGCTACGTAATTACGCGACGTGAACATCAACAAAAAGCTGCAAAAGCTGCAAACAGTTTTTGCAAGTTCCCGCAATTTCATCAGATAAAATTGCATAAATATCCTGCATATTCCATCGCACGTGCCACAAGATCAAGGATTTTTGCCTGCAACAATCACAAAAAAACTGATGTAAAATACTGTAAACCAGGACTGAGATATAATTTTTAGCATTATCACCTTACAAAAACACAAGAATAATATGGAGGAGATGTATCTGGTCACATCTGGTTTTAATTGATACAGTAAAGTTATCATCATCTCACCTCCAACAGTTCAGAGACGATAGGAAGCACCTCAGGGTTACAGATATCGATGGAGTCGTCTCTGTAGGTCTTCTTTTTGTATCGGATGTTTCCCAGGTGTAGGATCGCAGACAGCAATGAAAAGATTCTAGACAAGAACGCAACAATTCATATTTGATGACAATCTTTATCTGTAGTACAAACTACTAAATGTCTCTTGATCTGGACTTTACAGTAACTCACTGTTTTCTGGTGGCCGGCAGGAATCCGACCATCTCCATGGCCAGCTGAAGTCGTTCAAAGTCATGCTTCAAATCTTCTCCTTCCACAGTGAAACAATCCTGCGTGAACAACAACCAACAACGCTTTTATGAACCTAACAAACGGCCAGAAACTCTCTGATAGTGCAAATCCAAGAGCGCTGTATTCTGATGAATGTCTTTCGATGTCAGTTCACTCAACAATGACAATTAAATCATCATTTATAATCGCTCTCATGTTTTTTGTCCAGTATTTTTATTTTTGGGTGAACTGTGTCTTCAATAAAATGTAAATGAGCTTATAGTTAATCTGCTTGTTAATAAATTACAATAATAAAGAAAACACTTCACACATAAACAATACAGCTTTAAACAAGTGAAGACATCAATCAGAAGTCATGCATGATCTTCCTTTTCTTCCTAATAACACTTCTGACATAACAGCATAAAACTGATGTATTGTATCGGTGTAATATATGTGCATAATTTAATTGCACCAAACCACATCTGTTTTGACCGATGACTTACATCTCCAGATTTTCAGACCCAATGGTAAAACACATACTATTAACATTTAAAATGAAAACTAATGCTGCGTACACACCAAACGCGAAGCATCGTGTTCCTCACTCTAGATTATTAGCGAGATTCAACTTTGTCTCATGCAAATTTTTCGCTCCAGTTGAATATTTTCAAGTTGCACGAAGATGCATTTTAGGCGAATTGCTTGTGTTTCGTGGCAATCATGCCACACAATGAATGTAATTCGCCCCCCATCTATTTGTGTTTTTGCATCAACTTTGTACGTAATCTACTTTCACCCCATAACGCTGCTTATAGACCAAATGTGAAGCATCGCATTCCTCTCTCTAGATAAGTGGTTCCCAAACCTTTTCAGTGTGCGGCCCCCCTTGTGTACGGTGCATTCCTTTACGGCCCCCCAAAGAAAATTTGTGACAAAAAACTGTTCTAAAACTCAACATTTTAATAAAAAAAAAAACATTAAATTATACAAAAAAGTAGTGCTTTTGGTTAGTAGCCTTATTATTTTTTTTAATTACACAGAATTCATGATAAATTAATGTATTTCATAAAATGTCATAAAACTGGGGGCCCCCTGGCACCATCTCGCGACCCCCCTCGTGTCCCATCCTAATAAACCCAACATCAATGGAAAGCTCATTTATTCAGCTTTAAGATGATGATAAATCTGAATTACAAAAAATGTACCCTTATGACTGGTTTGTGGTCCAATGTCACATATTTTGTAGGTGATTTTATTTACCTTACCAACATTTCAGAAACACATTTTGAGAGAAACTGCAGCATATGTGTAAGCAAGAACTGGCTGTGTCTAAAACCTAATACACCTAAGACTGAAACCTCACTTAAAACTCAAAAGTGATTCAAGTTAATATGATCTAGAGTAGTTTTATAAATGTATAATAAATGTATAATATTATAAACACCTAATGTAATTGAGTGTGAGTTAAAAACCACATACATTTCATCATTTAGATTTGATATTTGATTTTCTTATCTGTCTATAGATTGAGAAAGCAGTGTGTCAGGTTTATGACACAGCCATTAACTGATCCAGATACAGTATAAACTGTCAGGTGTGACCTTCTGCAAACCAAAGCCAAGCGATACAGACAGCACACAAATCCACATCATCACTGAAGCCAAACACCAAAGCTGTGGATCTCACTGACGCTCACTGCACTTCTCTATTTAATCACAATATGGCAGAACGTCAGAAGAAACCCACGGAGGAAAAAAAGCTTCACTTCAAACAAAACAAAAAGTGCAGCAACCAAACAAAGCAAACATCAGCGGGGACGAAGCTCTATCTGGATTTACACAAACACACCAAGACAATACTGACCGGCTCACTGTCACTGTAATTTCCCCAATGCTGTTGCTGTCTATGGATTCTCATTGATACCTGGAATGCAGGTAGATGTGTTAGGAGCCACACACACACACACACACATTTATTTCTTCCTAAATCTGAAACCAAGACAGATCAGGGTCATGCTTAGATCTTCAGCAGTATTCAGCACTGAAAAACTCGTCTGGTTTCCCTTTAACATGACAGATGTGCGCATGTAGAGCTGATACACTGACATCCAAAACGAGGTTACACGCAGTCCTGTCGAGTCCCTCTGATGTCACCTACATCGATGCCGAGGACAGTCACCATGACAACAGCAGTCCCCAGCAACAGCATCAGCATCATTGAGCTCTTTGTGTTGCCAGAGATTATGGGCCATGTTGTGCGGGAAAGATGAGCTAAGAGGATTTTTGTCTTTGTTCTTTTGATTTCAGAAACATTGAGGAGTAAATGAATAAGCTGAGAGATTTCTTTAAGCTGTAAGCACAGTGAACGGTTAATGTTACCTGGTTGAGATAATGATATTCTTCAGGTTTGAGAAGATGAAATGATTTCCTCTCATCTTCACTGGCTCCAGCCAACAGGTAATAAAACACGTGATAGTTTCTGTGTGTGAGAGAGTAAAATCATCAGACACAATGTCATCTATATTTAGTCTCACAATGTTTTTAACTCAACAACACAAGAGGAGGTGAAATAATTACGCTGTCTTTACCCGAAAGGACTTGGAATTTAAATCAAATATTTTTACTTTGAGTAAAATAAACAACATGTGAGTGAGAATTTTTATTTTAAAATTATCGTTCCTTAAAAATCTGCATTTGAAGTACATGTGACGTACCTCTCATTGTGCTCTTGGTAAACAAGACGGGATTTTTCCAAGAGATACTTTTCTACATAAGCTCTGAAACATAAAAAATACATTTAACGCATGAAAAAATATATATATATATACACACACACATGTATGAGGTTTGATGTATAAGAATGTAACTGTAAAGAGAGCATTGAAGACAATAAAGAACAAAGACAAAGAGTTTTTGGAAATGAGCTCTTACCCCCTGACAGTGCCGCTCTCCTGATAGTTGACTTGAATAAATTTGCCAAAGCGACTGGAATTATTATTATGGGCTGTTTTAGCATTTCCAAACGCCTGAGGAGACAATGAAACAAACACATTTAGACACAACTTTTTCCCACATTTAGGGAAGCAAAACAATAAATTAAACATTTAAACACATTTAACTTGTTTGACTCTGTGGACCCTGTACCGGGTCCAGAATTATCTTATTTTGACTTAATATAAAATATTCCTTTAATTTTTAATGGTCTGTCATGGACCCAGTACCACATATGAGATACTGTTTGAAAGCTTAGACTCTCTACTTTCTGCAGATATGCATCACTTTGAGATATGTTTCACTGTAAGAAAGTTAGTTACACTTAATTTACACTATCACCCCCCCCATAATTTTTAGTATCATTTAATATTCACATATTTCATATTTTTCAAGTATGACAAACATGGGCAAGTCTTATATCAAATGAAAGCTCTCATTCTCAGGAATAAGGCTGCAGTGTTATTTTTGTCCTATTTTTATCACATATCCAACAATCGTCGAATGAATAATGATGTAAAAAATCGTCTTTTGTAAACATATGGGATAATTGAGTGTGGACTGCCTCAGATAGCACAGATAGCCACAAATGATACACCATCTTTTCTCTTAGGTCCTACTCTAAAAAATGAGTCCATTCACAGCATTTTCTTTGGTTGTGTGCATGAATAATCCCTTGCTATTTATCATATGTGCAAAACAAAAAATTAATATTTATATGAAAAATGTATTTTCGCACACTTCAGTAAAATGAGAATAACTTTTGAATGCGACATGCTAAAGAGTTCATTCTTTTTTTGGGTGTTTACTATCTGCTGCTGGTAACAACCAGAACTGTCTGCAGTCTGCTAGAGCACCCAGAACCAGAGTTATACACTATCAGAGGCAGTATTTACAACATAAAAAAAGAAAATTTGGTGTTTTATCATATGAAAAACCACATAAATAACAATATTTGTCACAAACAGCAGCTTTTTGTGTAACTTCAAAGGGTTTTCTGCAAAATGATATAAAGATATTGCATTTATTCCACTGTATGTGGTTATGGGAGCACTTCAAATGTTTTTTGGCAGAAATTGTACTCCATAAGCGTATTATTCCTCCCATCAGTTGGAGTAAAATAACTTTTGCATAGATTATGATAGAGAAAAAAATCTTTTTTCCTCTGTAAGCTGGCAATTGCTGGAATCAAATAAAACTGTCTGCAGGTTTCGTTCCCACTCAGGGCCAGAGTTATACACTTTTAAATATAGACTTTAGAAAAAAAACATCAAAAAGCGCCTAGTTATTTTTGTGTTTATTAGAGGACTGACAACACATACAACCATGTTGAGCACTTTTAACAGTGTTTTATGTAATTTCAAAGGGTTTCCTGTAAAATGATACCAAACTTTTGTATGTGCACCTCTGCTTGTGGGTATAAGAAGCTTTTGAAATTGGGTAGGCCAAATCCAGGCGAAAATCCCCAAAATAGCCTCAGAGTGTAAGAAGTTAATAAACCAAATGTTACACTTAGAAATGTCCCACCGTTTACCCAAAACTCTCAGAATAAATGATACACCAATGATACAAAAGCTGTCACTGGGACATTACCCTTTAAAAAGGTCCTAAAATGTACTATTTAGAAATATATATATACATTTGGTATTAAAACGTATGTCAAAAGCCTTTAGATACTTTTCTGAGAGTGCAAGGTAACATTTGTTGCAATTTATTTAATGAAATTAATGATAATTACAAATGAAAATTGCAATTATTTTACATTTTAAAATATTAAGGGCTAGATTTACTAAAGGGTGCAAATTGCGTCAGAGCGCAATTCCAAAAAAGCGCAGATGGGAGTGATTAATATCTACGGGTTATTTACTAAAAAGGCACAAATTATATAACACAGGCGCAACAGCTGATTTCCATAATGACCGACACAATCTACTATGAGCAGGCCAAACTAGTTCAGGGTTGAAAATAAGCATAGCTGATGAGGTGCATGTGATCTACTATCACCTGATGTGCTTGAGTTCAGCACCACTAACGACACTGAAAAGTATCGGAGGACAAAAAGATGAAAGTTTACAAGTTGTTTTGAAACAGCTGGTATTGTGTGACTTTTCCTAGTGACTCCTCTTTTATTTCCTCCAGCAAATAAAAAATAGCATGGCTTGGCAAACGGTATTTTTGAATAATATGTTCCTCTGGCATACCAAATAAACTGATACATTAAAAAATCCTCTGCTTTGTAACACACGCTCTCTTATATCTGTGATGCCTCATTCGGCAACAATTGCAGTTATTTCAAGGACAAAATGATTTAAGAAATGCGTTAAATAATGGCACAAATACCAGTCATATCACAAGCGCAAACATTAGTAAATCATGTTACGTAAATCATTTAAATAATCTCCTCATAAATTTAGCATCTGAAAGGCAAACTCCTAGACATGCATATGCATTTATTATTATTGATGGTTTGCACTGCTGTTAGTAAATCTGGCCATAAAAACTATAATTATAATATTAAAATTTAAATAATTTAAAATAAAATAAAAAAATGTAAAAATGTAATTCTCCATATGAATGCATTTTTTGCATTTACCAATAATAAATAAAATAATACAAAAATAATCTTAATGGTGCAAAAAAAATAGTCTTTTCTTTATGCAAATAATAATTTCTATATTCTGGTACTTTATTAAAAAACACAGAACCAGCACGACTCATTTCAATTCCAGCTTTATGATGTTTAACTGCAGGTCGTTCCTGGTAAAACACTTAACATTATACTGCGCACCACACACGTCTCCGTCGACACGCAAAAACTACAAATCTAAAGAGAGCAGCAAACTGGAGATTTTCTCCACAGGGTTCAACATGATTCACAGTTTACAGTGTTGAAACAAAAAACGTCCCACGTGCCAAATCAAATTTTAAAGGTGCCTTTGCTATGACATCATCAGCCCCGCCCCCCAGCATAAATCCATGAGCGATGGTTTCAAACACTATCTTAAACATAATTGTGTGCTTGTAATATTGAAAAAACAAACAATCATGCCAATAAAGTTCCTTTAAATTAAATAAAAAATGTTTCAGAGCCACACGCAGAGGTGCTGACCGCACAGGAGGTCAAAACTGTTAAATAAACAACACCACTGCACCACATGAAGTCAAGGAGTCCAGTCTGTGTGTGTTTGATTAATGACAAAAAAATGTGTGAACACAAAGTAAAACAGGACTGTGAACTCTGAAGAACCTTCTGGAGCTCCGCTGGGAGACGTTACCAGAACTGAAGGTGTTTGGACCACACTGACATATATTACATTACTGACTCTTACTAAAGTTTAAAGTAGTTAGTTATGCTCATAATCACGGTTAACCGTCGCAGGTAAGAATTTATGAGCGATTAATATAATAAGTTAAAAACACTTGTTAGTGCATGGTGCATGTCGACACGTGCCTACAGACATTTAGCAACTTTTCTATCCTTAATTTGTGAAAGTCCTGTAAATGACGCAAATTATTGCAGGCCTGATGGTCTGTTAAATTAATCATCTGTATGAGAAATAATTTGTACTGCATGTGTGTCCGTGTTTGAGTGTTTGGAAAGATGACGTGGTCCATCTCGCGTGCGTCCGGACAGACCTTCACTGATGGCCTCTGATCATAAACTCTCTCTTTTTGCATAAACAGAGAAAGACGACACAAAAGCAAAAGTTTATAAAATGTGTCCTGCTTTAGAAATGTCAACTGTTGTAGATGATAAAGAGACAATCCTCCTCTTTGAATATTAATCCTCTGGGCTGATCGCGTGCTCTTTAATAATGTAATGTTGATCGTGTATGAATCCTGCTTCTGTTGTTGATCGGTTGCTGCTGTTTGCAAATTGAAATTAAATAAAATGTTTGTATTGTTTTAACCTGCTCACCATCTACTGTATTGATACTCAATGACAATTTAATATTAAAATCTTATCAGTTAATGGTTAACGTTTGGTTAACAAGCTGTGGTTGTCAGTAGCTTTATTGAGACAACAACACAGACACTGGTTATTGGTAAGCATGGGCCGATTACCGGTTCCAAGGTATACCGAGGTTTTAAAAAGTCAAGGTTTCAAAACTACTTAAATCTTCTGTGACACACACACACACACACACGCACACGAGCACACACGCACACATCAGGAATTAAATATAAGAGATTCCAATCAAAATAGTCAACTGAAACTATATTAGTTTTACTGTTAAGTGATGCAAAGCAAACAACTGGTAATGGTTGTTTCTTTACCCCTGATGAAAACAGCAAGTTTGACCCATTAATGAAAGGAAACACAACTCAAAACAGGAAACAGGTGGAAATGTGGAGTGAATGAAAGGCTTTAAATAGTATCAGTCTGCCTGCAGAAACACGCTCGACACTTTACTTTATAATGGGCGACCCAGCGCTGCGCTCTGATTGGTCAGTGGTTAAGAGTCTCAAAACACACCTGTGCATCAGAGACATCATCACCTGCAACCTGAACGCATGAGAAAGAAACACACAAACACACACCTGACTCACACAACCTTTTGCCCTGCTGACATGAGTACATGATCACACATTCATCTCTTAAATAAACAAGAACTGAACTGACTGTAAATACAACATCTACACATCAAAGATTAAACAGACGCACACATTCAGTCAGGGTACACAATGCATATTATATAGGTCAACACACACACAAACATATCTAATATGCAAACACACAGGTGTACACATGTATGCTCACTAAACTAAAGCTTTGCATTTTTTGCCTCGGGCTCAAACTGACATTTACTGCACAATGCAGCATTACACTTTATTATTTATTATAAATAGACGCTTTAAGCTTGCTATCCAACCCCGGCTATTTCCTATAACCAAATGTATTTCAGAATGAAACGAGATATTTAACAGGATGAAAATATGTAGGGCAGTATTTGAGGATTTAATCCATTGCATTGGTTAACATTTGGTTAAGACATTTATCATTAAAGCTTTAAAGGTGAAGCAACACATTGCATTTTTTTGCAAAGACAAAAGCTTTTACTTTATAATAACGTGAACTGATGAGCCGTGCGCCATAAGATCTGAAAATGTGTATTAAAATTAGGTCAATTTATAAATCCTAATTTTGTATTTATATTTTATTAAGAATCTAAAGCACTAAAACACAAAGCGGTCTCTTTAAAAACAAATGTGACTGACAGATCCTGTCATCCAATCCCATTAAATCTCATTTAAATGATGTTAGTTAGAAGAACCACACACCAAAACACGGCCAATGAACCGAGATGTTTAAGGATCATGGGAAATGACTTTATTATTTCTGTCTCTTGGATAATTATATGTGTTTGTACTGGAATGTAAAGTGAATATAACATTGAATCATTCAGCGTTCAGAGCATTGAACTCAAGTATAAACACTCAGGGTTCATGTCAGAAATAAAGTATAAATAAAAAAAAAGAGGACCAAACAGCAAAGGAATCATTTATGGCTTTAGATCGACAGATATTATTTATCAGCTCTCATGAACATCAAATTGTAAATATCAACCATTGTGTTTCTTTATAAACAAGGAAAATGGCATCGTTTATAATCTGGGTCAATGACAAAATCACTTTTTGATGCTATAATTGCACTATATTTTTAACATCTAAAGTACACTCACCTAAAGGATTATTAGGAACACCTGTTCAATTTCTCTTTAATGCAATGGTGTTATGGTGTGGGGGATGTTTTCTTGGCACACTTTAGGCCCCTTAGTGCCAATTGGGCATCGTTTAAATGCCACGGCCTACCTGAGCATTGTTTCTGACCATGTCCATCTCTTTATGACCACCATGTATCCATCCTCTGATGGCTACTTCCAGCAGGATAATGCACCATGTCACAAACACAGTATTAGTATGGTGTTCCTAATAATCCTTTAGGTGAGTGTATGTTACAGTGTCTCTGTGTTAGCAACTCAAAGGTCATGGGTTTGATCCCAGGGAACAAATAAACTGATTAAAAGTTTGGCGCGAAGTGCTAGAAGATAGAGGCGTCTGAACAAATGTGTGAACATAAACACAATAAATGACCTTTAATCTTAATTACTGTCCAATTCAAGAGTTATGCTTTTGTGACAAATGAGTTTTAAATGTCAAAAGGTTCTGTCATACTGTATTTAGGCAAGCGTATATAACACAGACACACACAAAAACGCCCGCACACACACACGTCTCTGATGATGTGAAGACTGCAGATGTGGTCACTGATACTCAATTGCAGCAATTTGTACAATCATCATAAATTCTGATGTCATTTGCGCAGCTCTGCGGATGAAACTCAATCACACACGCTTAAGACAAAGTAAAGAAAGACAAAAGAGAAGAGAAAGACTGAATGTTTGCCTTTTCAGATTTATTGAAAACCTATCCAGAAGTCTCAACACCTTCATCTGTCCACACCACACAAATCTCATCAGTTTCTATTCAGCCCTCCATCCCATCATGCAGTATTTTACATTTTATCATTTACAAAAAAAAATAAGAGCGTGCGCATCAACCTCATAAAATCATAGAAAAGTACTGTAAAGTAGGCACAGCAAAGCTCCAAATATATCAAAGATTTATTAGGGGAAAAAAAATTAGCGTGCGCCATTAAGCCCAAATGCTATTCATCAGACAATTTCTAATATATTTTTGGAGCTTTGGTGTATACTTAAGTTAGGACTAAAAAACTAAATAACTAATCATTTGCAGAATAAAAGTTTTTGTTTACATCATATATGTATGTGTGTATTATAATGATGTATATGTGTATAATAAAAGCACACACAAACGTGCATATTTAAGAAATATTTACATGTATATATACATTTTTATATTTATATATAATTTATTTGATGTATAAATACTTTTTTCGTACAATTATACATGCATATGTGTGTGTTATATGCAAAATTATTATACACACACATATATGATGTAAACAAAAACTTTTATTCTGTAAATGATTAGTTGTTATGCAGCCCTACAGTATATTTAATTATTTAGCACTTTTGAATCCAAAACAATTCCCAAATAAGGAACAACAAGAGTCAACAGCATTATAGGGCCACAATGTGAGATTTAAAAGCAGAAGAGATGATAAAGTAAAAGCAGTGAAGTGGTGAAAATAAGGGAAGAGGAGATAAGATTGTTTTTAATAGCATTTAGACATCTAGGAAGTGCTTTTGTTAAATGTTTAACTTCTGCATGCACCAAACATCTCTTCAGTGTAACAGTCAATAGTGACAAAATACAGACAGAATACAAAACACCAGCCAGCTGATACACGTCTATACAAAACATCAAACTGAAGGTTCATCTCTGATCATGCAGGTTTAACAAGCATCTGAGGAAGATGTTGTTAGGTTGAGCATGAAACAAAATACAGCGTGACTCTAATACGACCCTAAAGGTCTCGACAGATCCAGCGGTATGAAGTGAGGAGAGCCATAACTTCACCACATGTGCATGCAGGTTTGTGTCTGTATGTAGGTGTATGTTGCGCAAAGTGTATGACACATTTCAACAGGTAGAAATTACCCTGACGCAAACAAACAGACCCAGCGTGACCTGATGGAAAAGGTAAACGCAACATGAAACCACCAACGGTCACGTTTGTCGAGCATAACCACCATCTCCTGCATGTGGGAAAATCACTCAAAATGTCATTTTTGGGTGAACTGCTCTTTAGGAAACCGAGTCTTAAAATGCTCCTGTAAAGTACAGTAGTAGAGCATTACGTTAACAAAGCTAAAGGTCATGGGTTCAAACACAGGGAGCATACATACTCAGGGTTTCCCGCAGCACTTTGCAGTTCGGGCGACCCGCCTAAGCTGGGAAACGCTACCGCCTAAACTAGGTCATTCAAAAAAATAAAATTCACTGCACAAAAGGCTGTCAAGTGCATCTCAGAGAATAACGCGGAAGCGTTTCACACGGCGAGACTAATACATTTTTTTATCTTAAAATGGTGCTTTCACATCAAATGCGAATTAAGCATTAAGTGCAAGTGATTTACATGTTAAGACACGACAGACAACCTGTGGAGCGTTTCGCGTGAATCAGGAGTAGTGACGTGATTACGACATAGCGAGCACAGACAAAAATACGAAATGACAATGAAGGACAAAATCATCCTCACTGTATGTTGACACCCGGAGCTGGATTTTAAAGGAGGAAAAAACAAAACATTGTCTGTTATAAATTTAATCTGTAATCCAATAAATGATTCTCCAAAAATAAACATAAATTAAAATGATTTTACTTTAAAAAGGTTGCTTGTCTTTACAATTTATCAGTGCTCATTATTATCAAGATAAATAATCTTGTGTTGCAATGCAATTAAATAATATCATCCAATAATATCACATCACAGTTTTACCCAACCGATCCAATCCAATAATTCCAGTCCAACATTATTTCCTAATCAATTTTCTCTTAAACTTAAAAAAAAACCCAAATACTTAATATGTTGTGAGCATCTATCTCATCTCTTAACTTTAATTATTTGCTCTTTGTCATTCAGATTTTTCTAACAGCAGGTTGAATACAGACAGGAAGTCCAGCAGATTTGAGTTTCCTGTCGGTCCAGACAAACTCCAGCTGAACTATAAGGAAGAGGAGCTTTATCCCTTCACTCCCGCCAAACATTCATTCAGTACACAGTGTACAGAGAGAGACGGGTGGGTGTGATTCACTTTACAGATGTTACTCTGAATAACAGCAACGTATCATACAACACAACATCATCTTCACACTTTTACTATTCTCACCTCCATCTAAACATTTGATGAGTAAAGGAAAGAAAGAAAATCTCTCCAGGAATGAAATGAAAGCTATTTTAAATGTTTAATATGAGCTCTGTCTGAAAAACAAGCTTGGCATCATATGCGTACGTACCCATCACGATGGACAGAAATATCAAGTTGAAAACTTCAATGCAAACACAGCTGTGTAATAAAGTGCGAGGGATGAATGAATGTTTTATTAAACGTGACACATGACACTGTGTTTGGTACGCTCAAGGCTTTCACAATCTTTTAAATGTCTTACAGCACATTTCAGTCTATCAGCTGTCAGGATGAGCCTCCAAACACATCAACACTGTCATTGCTTTGAGCTTAACACAGCGTGACTTGAGATGACCGGAGATGACAACATTCACTGAGAACTTCAAAGACTACGAAGAGATCTCATTTATGATGTTTCCTACATAAAGGTGCCACAGAAAAACATTTGTGACTTAAGTGTTTTATATTTTGTAGTAAAGATTATATAAAGGTACCTTTAACCAAATGACTCTTGAGGAACCAAAAATTATTCTTCTATTTCATCGCTGTCCAAGACTTTTAAGGCACTTTTATTTTTTTAAGATGATTAATATCATTTTAGTGCAGGTCACAACTACTAACTAGTTTTCTCGTTTTCCATTTCCACAGGCCTTTAAAACACTACCTGAAGGAAAGCATTATCTGAAGATCCAGAATCGTCCCTTAGGGCTCAGATAATAGAATGACATCTGGATTTAAACCATCTGTCGGGTCCCCGAGGGAACACACGGCCCCTAACAAACACAAAGAAGAGACACAAAGAGAACGACTGCTGCAGACCCTCATTTGTCTCATTTCAAGAGACCTCCAGACTCAACAGGGTCAGACGTAAGAGCTGTGATGGCATAAGAAAACAACTTTAAAATATTTTATTCAGATCTTATCTTACATATTTGCATTCTAGAAGTTAAGAAAATATACGCAAGGAAAAACAACTTAGATTATATTTGCTTTAGATAAGTTATTAAACACATGAAAGTACAACAATATTCTCTGCAAATATAGCTTTCTATAGCCATGTAAAAATAAGACATATATACTGATAACTGGTCAGTCTTTTATCCATTTTCCTCCCATTTAAATAAACAGTGATGGGAAGATTTGCTGCTAAAGTACGTGACTCTCTGATCCTCTATCAGTTTACATCTGAGCATCTGTGATGTTCCTCACATCAGAGCTCAGAGTCGACACTGAATGATGATTAATATTCACTGCTGAATCTGCAGGACAACACAACATTAAACATCTTCAGAGTACTAGTTAATAAGTTAGTTAAGTGCTGCTAATGATAATTCATCTGGTATGATAAATAAACAATACTAACAGTCGTTTAATATAAACTACAGCAACGCACAACTCAACACTGAGGATTTTTTCTATTGTCTTTATTGTTTTTGACCCATGTCGCTTTAAAGGTGCAGTGTGTAAATTTTAGCAGCATCTAGTGGTGAGGTTGCGAATTGCAACCAACGGCTCAGTTCACTGCTCACCCCTCGCTTTTGAAACACACATAGAAGCTACGGTAGGCGCCACTGGAAAAACATGTCATTGTTGGAGACAACTTAGTAAAAAAGTTTGTCCATTAAGGGCTTCTGTAGAAACATGGCTGCTAAAAATGACGACATCCATGTAAGGGGACCCTCGGTGTATGTAGATAAAAGGTCTTATTCTAAGGCAATAAACACATAACGGTTCATTATGAAAGGTCTTTATACACCCACTGATAATTTAGTTTTGTATATTATTTTGCATTTCTTTCAAGAGATCCTTCTAAAAATTACACACTGCACCTTTAAAGGTGTCATAGAATCTAAAACTGTATTTATGTAAGGAATAATTGACGACAGGCCATTGAATTATAAGAAAATAATGCACACCGAGGTGGTAATGCGGCACGACGCGAAGCAGAGTGCCGTTACACCGCAGGTGTGCATTATTTTCAAATAATTCAAAGGACCGGAGTCAATTATTCCGCTTATACCACGGTTACCACAAATATTGCTCTGGTGCCTATTTTTAAGACATTTGACAAGTTAGGTGTGCGGTTTACAGAAAAATAATCAACACCCATAAAACATTTCTCAGCCAATCAGAATGCAGCATTCAACAGACACGTTGTATAAGTAATAATAATAAGAGTTGTGTACATGAGAGTGACATATCATAAACGTTACAGTCCAGATGTCTGCCCCAACATTAAATTACACATTAATTACATTGTTGTTACTATGCTAAAAACAAAGTTGTGACTGCTGAGTTACTGCTATATGCTAGTTATGCTATATGCTAGTTAATGTTATATGCTAGCGTCTAGGCTGAAGTTCTACTATTGACGTTAAAGTTACGTTTTGCAGGTCCATACTGAAAAAAACACAAACTTAGCACTCAGAAACGTCCATTAACAATCTCCAAACAATTGATTATTCCTCAAAATCTGATTACAGACTCAAACATAAGATCTGTTTACACACACACAGAGCTACTGAAGGAGAAACAGCCAATCAGAGCAGAGCTCAACATTATTATTCATGACCCTATCAAATAAGGTAATAATAGACCATTTCTTTCTAAAGGGTTATGAATGGATATGTAAAGCCATCTCTGGATTATTTTTGGACTTAATAAAGCCACAAACCTTCTGTGTAGATATCACAGAACTATTTAAGAGATTATTTACATGCATTCTTTGGCACCTTTAATAAATAAAGTTAAAGGTTAAGGTAAATTTGTATCTGTGTTAAATCTGAAACTGTCACAGTCGGCATGCATGTCTGACAGATATCATCCACTACAAGAAGATTCAGAGATACTTAGTCTTGCTGGTATGTGTAAAACAAACACACACATGATTGCTTTTATTTGGATCTGAAAGACATTACAAAGACGAAAAGATTATACAGTGTGAGATCATAAACACAAACAAAAGGCTTCCCATCTGTGTGAAGACATAGTTGTCATAGCTTTACAAAGAACAAATGTTTCGTTTTCCACGTTCATATCAACACGCTGCCCATCTGAGATCTGAAATAACAACTTATTTACCACACAACAGCATTTCCTCAAGTTTATGTCTTTCCAAGCAAGAATGACGTCATTGGTTAAAGTATCCAGATTTGATTAAACGCATTCAAACACAGAAACGGCCCAAATATGTCCACAGTAGGAACAGAACTTCAGCCAGAAAATACACTCCAGCTGAAACTGAGAAATTCCCATCGAATGAAGCCAGAAAAGCCTGATCTGAACAACCAATCACATCACTGAAATAAACAGCCATGAACCATAACAAACCCTTACATGAGTGTGTGGAGAATTCTGCTCGTTGAAAAACTAAAAATCTTTTTTTCCACTCAACACTTTAGAATTAAACAGCAGTTTTAGATGGCAACACCTGGAGCTAACGGTGACCCTTCATTCACTAACCTGAGGTCTGCACACATACATGAGCCAAGGTTGTGTTAGTGTCAGTTTTCATAATCATTGAGTGACAGATAATACAGTATCATTATCATCCTCAGGGCTAAAGAGACTCAAGCCAAGAAAACCAAAAAATCAGTTTTGAATTTCATAGTAAGACGAGCACATACAGTCTCTGTCCGGGACACTGCAGGTGATTTATTCAGACAGATAGATGCGCAGCTTCTTTACAGCTCTTTGGTATATAACCAGTTCAACTACTAACTAAATGAAAATCTGTCATTATTTGTTCAACCTCATGTCATTTCAAATAGTGGTCGGCCGATATAGGTTTTATAATGGCCGATGCTGATATTGAACAAGCGATATAACTAGGGTTGCAACTAACAGTTATTTTCGTAATCGATTAATCGCCAGATTATTTTCCGATTAATCGAATAAAAACATAAATATTAACTTTTCACCTATTATAGCTAAATAAGGCACTTTTAGATACTTTTAAAACTGCAAATGCCACACACTACTATAGAGATTAACTAATATAATCTTTATGATATTTTAAGCCTTAAATAAAAAAAGTGTTTGCAGCTTTTAAATAGTAAAAGATCTTTAAATGTCAAAAAAATGAATCGACTCTTCAGGGATGTGCTGAGGAAATTTTGCCATGGATTAAGAAACTCATTTTAATCTTCAGCTTTAGAAAAATTAACATACTTCAAAATTTTCAAGTTTACAACAAATTTCATTATCGAATTTTATCGATTAGTTGTTGCAGCCCTAGATATAACACAAATGTGTTACGTGAAAAGTGAATTATGATCAGTCATTTCACACATTGCTTTACATGAGTGTCTTTATATCAAGAACATATAATTTAAGAAAAATAAAGATTTATCGGCTAATGATTAAAAAAAATCCCACATATCACCCGATATTGGAGGTCGACTGAATTATATAAGGTGGTCACTATCTGCCGAGAACCGATATATTAACCGATAGTTTTTGACAATTTACTGATTTCAAACACAACACTCATAACTCATTCACTGAGCTAAAACATATCACAACAAAGTGTACTACAACATTACAATACCGATTTGACAATTTTTTTTTAATTTTAAGTAAAAAAATATTAATATATATTATCTATCAACAAACCTTAAAGTAAGCCAGTTAAAATAATACTAAAACAAAGTAACACACCAAAGAACAATAAAAATATAAACAGTATAGTGTAGCATGAAATATTGTACAAATTTACAGTATTTGCTGAAAATAGTATGAACTATTGAGTATGAGTAATATAATGCATCTTTATTACAATTTCAAATAACTATATGCAGGAAAGTTTCAACCATGTCAGTAGGCAAATAAGCGGTCTAAACTTTTTTACAGAGCGCATTTTTAATTTTGGCCGGGCATGCTATACCTTAAGAACCAGAAAAAACTACTGTCAGAATTTTTGACCATAAACAATCGTTATTTTTATTGTTATCGGTGGCGATTAATCTGCAAATCCAATGAATCGGTCGACCTCTAGCCGATATATCGGTAACCGCAGTATATGGGTTTATCACTAGTTTAAACCCAAAAAATACATTTCCAAACTTTGAATGACACAAGCCCTTGCCAATACACACATCAGGTTTAACTTTGATAAAAATAAACCAGCTTTACCTCCAGAACCGGTCCAGCTCCAAGTATAATCTGCTCGACACCACTAGCGAAACCCTTCTGACTGAGCGCCGTCAGGTGATGAATCAGAAAGTTTGTGCTCTGGGTCTTCCCCGATCCGCTCTCTCCAGAGATGACGATACACTGGTTCTTCTTCCTCTGGAGCATGGTGTGATAGGCCACGTCCGCCACCGCGTAAATGTGCGGCTCCAGCTTTCCGAGCTGGTGATTATCGTACATTTTGACGTATTTGGGATTGTAGATGGGCAGGAATTTGAAAGGATTGACGACGATTAGAATTTCCCCCACATAGGTGTAGATCTTCTCCTGTCTGAAGCGTCCGCGGAGGTTCTCCAGCAACGTTCGCTCGTTTAAGTCCGGGAGGGCGCAGAGGTCGGCCACGTACTGCCCGGCGCGTGGCTGAGGGAGGAGGCCGCGCTCGATCATCCTCCTCCTCTCCTCCGTCACCCGCAGCCACATCTGAATGCTTCCGTAGTGGATCGATCCGTCCACGTTCTTCTCCCGCAGGAGGAAGCGGTAATCGTCCCCACCCAGACGGTTCTCCAGAGCCATGCGCGGCCACAGCATCATGCGCTGTACGGGACAGTCGTTTGGGTTCAAGATCCATTCCTCCCCTCCGAACTCCTTGACTTCCGCTAGCACGTAGAGCCGGGTGCGGTCCAACTGCAGTCGATCGATGACCTGCTCGATGACCTCCGCTGCTGAAGTGACTTTTCGAGCGGCGATGGGGCAATAGATGGTGCCATCGGACAGTGCTCCGGGGTAAATGCGCAGGGTAAACTCTGAGTCTTCATAACGGCGCCGCCCTCCGGCATCATGGCAACTCATGATGGGGCACCAGATCCCATTAGCACCACCAACACACGACTCACACGTTGGACTTACGACATTCCACCTGGGGAGAAAGAGAGAGAGAGAAATTATATTATATAATGTTCATTCTAAAACAGTTAGTCCCCGTCCTTGATTCTGATTGATCAATAGCTGTGGTTTATTTATGATAATGACTGCTGTAGGCCTACTTAATGATTTTGTGCATCACAGCATGTTAACATATGGAACATTCTGTTTCTCGGTCAGGGTCTATAAAGGGTCGTTCACATTATAATGATAACTATAAAAATATAGTTTCAAAAATATTTTATATTAAAGAGAATAGCGGAGTTCACACCACAACTATAACGATAAAGATACAATGAACGATATCGTTAGGATTACTTTCTGAGCGATTTTTTTCCCCAATTGATATACGATTAACCAATGACAGCCAATCAGATCTATTAAACTTACATTGACTGATCTTCGAAACATAATGCCCTTTAGCCGTGACTTATTCACCATACAACACAGCCACTGGTATGTTATTGCATATTTAAATATTTGTATAATGTTAGTATTTTAAAAAAGTCAAGAAAACATAACTGTGTTAAGCTAATTATTAAAAAAACAGTTTTATATTGTTTCCACAACTAAATGGGTCATGTTTAGTAGGGCTGCAAATAACGATTATTTTCATAATCGATTAATCGCCCGATTAATCGGTGATGAAAATAATAGATTTTTAATTTTTTATTAATCGACTGATCGGATAAAAATATAAATATTTACTGAAGAAGTTTTTTCACTTATTACAAAGTCAAGAAAACATTACTGCGTTATCGTAATTATAAAAAACCACAATTTCACAACTAAATCTGTCATTTAGAGAAAATGTTTAGTAGGGCTGCAAATAACGATTAATTTCATAATCAATTAATAGCCCGATTAATCGATGATGAAAATAAAAGATTTTTTCTTTTTTATTAATCGACTGATCGGATAAAAATAAAAATATTTACTGAAGAAGTTTTTTCACTTATTACAAAGTCAAGAAAACATTACTGTGTTATCCTAATTATTAAAAAAAACACAATTTCACAACTAAATTGGTCATTTCGAGAAAATGTTTAGTAGGGCTGCAAATAACGATTAATTTCATAATCAATTAATTGCCCAATTAATCGGTTATGAAATAATTGATTTTTTATTATTCTTAATCGACTGATCGGATAAAAACATAAATATTTCCTCAAGAAGTTTTTTCACTTATTATACTTTAATAAGGCACTCAATGAGGGTATTCACGTGTAGAAGTGTACTTTTAAAACTGCAAAAGCCACACATTATTACAGAGTTTTGCTAATATAATCAATAAATAAACAATAAAACAATACTTACTAAAGAAACATACATTTGAATGAAGCATCCCAGCACAGAACTACAATACTGAGAACCAAAATCCCTCACAACTGGAGATTTGACAGACAGAAACAGCTGCACAAAAATGTGTTTATCTTATGATAATCTGGTGGTTACAGTACACAAGAGACCCTGAATGTCGAGCTGAAGATGTTTGACATGCCTAACAAACACATACATGACTGTCCACATTCCTCTACTGTCCACAACACTTACAGTCCCACAAACACACAACACATTGTGTATTTCTCATGCAAGTGAATTAACAAACACACGTTTCACAGCGTTGGGGTTCATTTAAAGTTACACAATTCGTGCCTCCCTTGCTGTCTTTAAACTGTATTACATCACATGTTGGTATGAAACCGGCTATATCAGATATCTGACCAAGCTTAACCGAGTAAAGCTGGAATCCGTAATCTAAGCCAATAACAAACATCTTCTGTTCCACTTAACAAAACTCTGCTATTTCACAGGTATGACAGCTTTACAAAAGAACAAGACATGAAGGACCTATCAGTCATTTACTGCCACCTGATGAAGCAAGACTCTCTCTCTCTCTCTCTCTCTCTCTCTCTCTCTCTCTCTCGCTCTCTCTCTCTCTCTCTCTCTCTCAGCGACACACCACAATGCTCTCTATCTGTCATTCAGCTCTTCTTAATTCATCCGCTCTTTTTTTGGTCTTACTTCCTGTTGTGTCCGCTGGCGTGAGTCCAGCACTTCCAGGTGTGCAGACAGACACAGCCATTCAAATTAAACCGCTCTCTCTCTTTCTCTCTCTCTCTCTCGCTCTCTCAGTAAGTACAAGAGACATCACAACATCTGTTCATGCAGAGTCATATTCAACGTTGCAGGTTTTAGTCACCTACAAATGAATCTTATCCACAAAACACAACTATCAAGCATTGGTGATCAGAGTTTTCATAGACAGTTTCAGCAGTATAAACATAAACAAACGGCTTTTGTGGACCAAACGCAACTTGTGGTACAAATGTGAGCTTCAAGTCCTTGAATTCTTGGATCCATGCTTATCGTCTTTAGCAAACTAAAACATTTTATATTCGACACGGTATTTGTTTCAGAGATTAGTTTAGACACTAGTCAAACCCATAAATAAATAGAGACAGGAAGTTCACTGCGTAACCGCAACAACGTGCAAATGTCCACATAATGATAGTAAAAGTCTGACCGGCCAAATTGATTATTAAACAAACTAAAGGATGAATAATAAATAAAATAATCTGGTTAGGTTTAGGGGAAAAAATATACAGTTTGTACAGTATAAACACCATTGTGTCTAAAGAAAGTATGGCTGGTTTTTCCAACACATTTCCGATATTTCGATATACATTACAGTGTCCCGTGGCCGTTCATGTCACGTCTAAAAACGCGTGTTAAATGCAGGTCAATGTGCTTTTTCCATCCAAAGAGCGCTCCCGTGGCATCTTTCGTAGCGAAACAACCATGAGCCGTGTTTTACGGGACGGTGAGGAAAACGTAATGCCTGATCGGATTTAGATTCACTCATCTGTACGTCACTTAGGCTATTTATTCATATTTTCACATATAACTAAAATTGCAAATTGATCAAAACTATGAAAGTCAATACCGTATCCATTAGTTTAAGAGCTCTGCATTACAGCGTTTATTACAGACTGATGTTCAGGTGCATCTTATTAGTATTAAAGGTACAGTGTGTAAATTTTAGCGGCATCTAGTGGTGAGGCTGCGAATTGCAACCAACGGCTCAGTCCACTGCTCACCTCTTGCTTTTGAAACACATAGAGAAGCTACGGTAGCCGCCACTGTACAAACATGTCATTGTTGGAGACAACTTAGTAAAAAAGTTTGTCCGTTAAGGGCTTCTTTAGAAACATGGCTGCACAAAATGGCGACTTCCATGTAGGGGGACCCTCGGTGTATGTAGATAAAAACGTCTCATGCAATAAACACATAACGGTTAATTATGAAAGGTCTTTATACACCCCTGATAATATAGTTTTGTTTATTATTTTGCATTTCTGTCAAGAAATCTTTCTAAAAGTTAGACACTGCACCTTTAAAGGTGAACCTTAAAGTGGAATTGAACCGTAGACATTTTAGCCTGTTATCACGGGTAATTTATTTCCATTTTGCATTTTACATAAAAAAACAAAAGAAATTTGCATGATTTCGATACATTAGATTGACAGTGCGTTGAAGCAAATGTTTGGGCGGTCTTTAATGGATTCAATTAACCAGAATGCACTGAGTCATTAGCTCCACCCACTAACCAATGACCGATGCAGCCTTCAGGCTTTTTCTACTTCATGCGAATTGCTCTCGCGGTACTTTGACGTCATCCGGCTGTCTATTCTTGCAGCGCCGCATGAAGTCGAACAAGCCTAATAACTTTTTACCGCTCAACCTGCTCTCAAATCAACTCAAGTCAACTTGAAGTTAGCCGGCAGACAAACCCAACCAAAGAGTAACTCTTTGAAGGGGAAATCACCAAAACCCTCAATAAAAGATGACTAGAAGCTGTGCAGTATGTGGATGTAAGGACAACAAATTCAGGCCACAGGGAGTTTTTATTGTTTACATCAACACGACCCTCAGTTGTCGCATCACTAACAGATTACTCAAAAATGTAAATATGCATCCAGCACCTTCATCAGGAGGATTTGTTTTCAGCACAGTTTTCCACAGACTCAGGTAACGTAAAATGATCAAAATATCTAAAACATCATTTGGCTTAGTTGTTGCTTGTTTTGTGTAACTACGGTAAACATACTACCTAGAAAGTTATTATCATGTTATTATTGTGAACACGAGCAAAGCAAACTAACGTTAGCTCATCCTGTGCAGCTGTCAATCAAAGAACAATATCATCTACTGTCAATCATCTCGCCTCAAGACCCGCCCCCAATTAGAACGTTTAGAATTAGGTAATCGTGCATTTTTCTTCCGGTGATTTGACGACACAACCTCACCACTAGATGCCACAAAATTTACACACTGCACCTTTAAAGACGAACATTTATGCATTTAAATTTTTTATATTATATAGTTTTATAGGTGGAGGCTTCATAGACTTGGCAAATTTATTTGTTCAGAAGTTTGTACAAACATTTGTTGTTGGGATTCTTTACAGCTTATCCCAAGACTTTATTTACCTTCATACCACTTCATATCAGATTTTTACTGTATTGAATGGCCGAAATGTGGAAGTATATTGACGATAGAATTTTTTGCCAAATTCATCCAGTGTGTGTGTGTGTGTGTGTGTGTGTGTGTGCACATGTTGATTGACACTGAACAGAGATTTTCTCTTTTAACACACTTTCTACCTTTTATGAAATCAAAACCTCTGACAGTACAAACAAACTTAAGTCCTCCACTATCCCATGATGCCTCACGTTTCTTCATGACTTCTGCTTTGACTCTGTCAGGTCTGTCGGCGGTAATATTTCTCCTTAACCAATAAAGATGACTGACAGAACGTAATGAGCTGCAGTATAGCACCGGAGCGGATAACAGACGTGTCCATGTGCTTCAACATTCCTGGTGGTTTCCAGGGATTTTTCCGGACTGTCAGCTCACTCACTGGGAAAGTGTTTTCTTAATGAAGACAGATGAATGACTATTACTGAACAGATAACAGAGAATACCACAACATACCTGGAATTCTGGGAAAAAAGTTCCCAAATACACACAGACCACATGCACACTGCAAAGTGTTTAAATATACAAAAATATCTCCCGAAATCCTTTTTTTTTGTGAGTTGCTTCTGAATTACTGATACCTCATAGTGGGACACCATAACAAACTCAAGACTAAAGACTTTCTGTGATGACATCAGATGAGCTGTCAGTCATCGCTGCATCAGGTTCATGACCTCAGGTTCATGAAGAATCCATAATGACACAATCACCCTGTCCATCACTTTCTACATCACCAGACCAGAAAAAGACCAAAGCCGATTGGTTGTTCATAATAAGCTCTCCGGGCGGCTGAAGAGAATGATTGGTGTCAGGGTCAGAGGTCAAACTAAGGAGCTGTGGGGACATATTTGCTCAGGCCATGACAGGTTTCAGCATCCCAGCATGCACTCCAATCAGCCAATCAGAATGAGGAGCACCCCAAACGGAATAAAACAACTGAAAAATGTGACATTAACAACATGATGCATCACGCATGCCTCTACAAAACACCTCACAAACATACATCAGGTGTACAGGAAGGGTGTGACGCCGTCATTCTCAAGACGACACAATAGCAAGAGACTCTTTCTGAAAATACAGGAGCGTAAAGAACAACAGACTTTTGTGAAGGACACAAAGACGAGACGCTGTCACCAATGACCTGAAAAATATGAGCGCTGTCATCTGTGTAACACAAAATCTGAATGTTATCTGAATTTTCTGAGGTTAAGAGCGTTGAAAATACTTTAGGGTCACATAGACTATAGCTCAACACCAAAACAATTTTCACCAACCACAGAAATGTCACGTTATTAAAAACATCCTCATGAAAAGAGAATTTATCAGCATGCATCATCATGCATGAAGTTTGTAAAAACTTCAACGTGCAAAAGCGAATCTGGTCTTAGAAATATCATGCAAGAAGCAGAAGCCTTGACCTCCAAACAGCCTGAACTCCCAAGATCAAGTTATCTAATCTGTCCTCAGATCAGTCACATGACACATTCACTTACCCTTTGACCTGCAAAGTAATGACAGGCATGAACAAGACTTCAGAAACTCAGAATCTCATCAGGTTCGAGGAAGATCACCGATTCGCGGACCTCCTGAAAGTGGGATCTCTCTCAGGGTCAGCGTCTGCGATGGACCGTCTGCGCTGAGCTCATGCATCAAGCCTTCAGACTCAAATCTGGGAATCTGCTCCAGCTTCCAGACCGACATTCCACAACACGGGAAAGACACAAACACGAATACCACAGCGACCGTCACCCGGCCCGCGTCCACAGAGGAGACCCCGCTCGCTGCGGTTTGATCCTTATAAGGTGAAGAATCAGAAGAAGGTCAATCTGAAGAACCCGCCTTACTCTCACAGTCCATCAGAACCCTTTCAGATATCAATGAAGTCTGCGCCGCACAGCTCCATGTGAGAAAAATGAGCGAGGAAAGGAAAGACACGCGTGTGTGTGTGTTAGAGACGGATGCTCATCTGCTGTTGTTCCAGACTGAGTCCAGACGCATGTGGAAGCGCATGTGTGTGTGTGGCAGCTGCAGCTGAGAGGGGGAGGAGGAAATGCAATGAGGGGGAGGGGAGAGGGAGAGAGAGAGAGAGAGAGAGAGAGAGAGAGAGAGAGAGAGAGAGAGAGAGAGAGAGGACGATATTTCCTGAAATATGATCTGAGAGAGAGAGGGAGCATCATATGGTCATACGGAAGATGCAAAAAGGAACAAAGAAAGAGAATAACAGATCAATAAAAAAAGTAAGAAAATTGATACATGATGCCAGACGAATCTTGAGAAAAAAAGAAGCACTTTCATACAGAGATTCCCAAAAATACATGGATAATGTATCCGGACCGGGATTTATTACAGGGTACTCTGATAGTGAGGAGCTCTCTGATCTCTCATTTATTACAGCTTGCAGACATTTTTGGTCTTAAATGTTGATCTGCATTTAAAGGGTCATGTATTTCATGTGTTTCAGAGGCTTTGATTGTGTTAACCATGCGCAATATAACATGTGTTCATGTTTCACGTGTAAAAAACGCGGTATTTTTCACATAATTTACTTATCTCTATTAGGTCTGTGCAAAAATATTGATACAGTTAACTATCGTGATACATCTCCAAACATTTCCTCCTTCCTAATCTTTATTTCTTTCTGCTGCAAATAAGCGCACATGCAATTTGTATGGTAAGCTTCTTGCAGGCTAACATTTTTAATAATAATCCCAGTCTCACGTGAGAACTCCGGTCTTGCACGGGTGACCTCGCGTTGTTTCCTTTGCGTCACTTCTGGTGTACGTTTGGTTGTGAGACGTAGTTTGCGGACCAGGACAAAGTTGTCGCCGATTCTTCCTATACGGTAAAGTCATGCAGTGTGAAAATCCCTGTCGCCAATTCATCATGCAGTCTGAAACAGCAGCGACTGAACGCTACCCCAGATAATCACGCAGTGTGAAAACATCGGTGACCCGACTAGTTTGAAAATCATGCAGTCTGAACTTGGCATTAGTTAGTTTAGGATATTTAAGTAGTCTTTACAAACATACCTTACAAAACAAAACTTTACTGATGTGCATTTTAAAACAAAAAAATGACCCTGATAAATGTTAAAATGTTTTTAAACTGAGCCAGCTCAAACATGTATTTTTAGTCTGAGACTATGATAAACCCTGTCCATGAAACCACCTTAAAGAGTTGCATGACAATTATGTCATTTCGTCAACACACGTGTCCACCCTACGGCACGCCCCTTACGGCACCGTTCCTGACTGCCAACAAAACACTGACATTTGATGCAGTTTTACTTACCGCCTGTGACTCATGAGCCGGTTGCGAAGGCCCCATTTCAATGAAATACAGCGTTAAATAAACACACATGCAAAACTCTGCTGCTAACCCGGACAAACAAACTATATCCATTATTTCCATACGGCTGGCTTAGTTGGAAATCTGAACAAGGCTTTCTTCTCCTTACATCCAAAAACACACTTCTTCTTTCGTGCCATTGTTGTGCCAGTCTTGATATAAAACAAAGCTGTCACGTGCAGTGATGCTAATGAGCGTCCTCAACGTTCTCACTCTGATTGACATGTGGGCGTGGTTTTCCAGGGGAAGTGCCCATAAAAGGAATATGGGGTCACTGATACGTAACAGGTACCCATGTTTGAAAAAAACTTTCTGAAACTTGTAGGAAAGAGGCCCAGAAATAGATGGTCACACGCTGAACTGCTTGTTTGACACTTTGCATTAGTTTATCCTGAGGATTACAACTCTTTAACTGTGTTAATAAATCAGAAAGCATAAAATAGCATTAAACCCCACCCCCTTCAATTCAAAGCACTTAGACTATACTGTCAATATAAAAACTTGCATTCAATATGTGAAACGAGTGCTTTGTCAGTAGCTTTGCAATTTGCAAACATCCAACTCCATTATGACAACATTAATTTGATATTTCTCGTGAGCTTCACATGAGGAGTATGTTGAACGTCTCCATTCAGCCAAAGTTCAGTTGGGTGCAGTATTAGAAGGTATTTGCCTATGTATACAGTAAAGGTGTATCATCTCTTATATCAATAAGCTCCTTCAAATGTGTCTTATTAAACAAACAAACAGAGATCCTAAACGAGTGGCTTTAGAAACCCATCACACTGAAACACAAACCCACTCCACCACACCCATGCTGCTGGGAATTACTGGATCAATAATGACAGAATCATTTCAGTCCATTAGTCTACACTTACAGTAAACGCATACCCGAGGTCTCGCGGGAGATTTTATCCTGCTGCTGAAGATGACATGGGTCCAAGCACAATACAGTATCTGCAATACACCTACTACTAACCCATACAGCAAAAAATATTGCCAAAAATATGTTTTAAATATATACAAAATACATTAAGTAAAGCTAAATTAAATATATTTTTTAATTTGAAAATATATTTACTTTTAACCTTCATATATTAACATACTGTATACAAATACATTTATAATTTTACAACCCATACGACAAAAAATAAAAAAATGATTTTTTTTTTCCTCAGATGTGACGTGAATATAAATACTTTAAAAATATTTATTTTAAAATAAATGTCAAAATATACAAAAAAAATGGCAAAATACTGGTAAATACATTTTGGTAAATATATTTTAAAATATATTTTAGTACATTATGTAAGGAATAATTGACGATGGGCCATTGAATTATAAGAAAATAATGCACACCAAGGTGGTAATGCGGCATTTTCAAATAATTCAAAGGACCGGAGTCAATTATTCCGCTTATACCATGGTTACCACAAACATTGCTCTGGTGCCTATTTTTAAGACATTTGAAAAATTAGGTGTGCGGTTTACAGAAAAATAATCAACACCCATAGAACATTTCTCAGCCAATCAGAATGCAGCATTCAACAGACCCGTGGTATAAATAAATATATTTTTTGCCATTTTTTGTATATATATAAATATATATTTGAAAATAAAAAAAATTGTCGTATGGGAAAAATGTTGAACAATTATTCAGAAAAACATGTTTGGTAATGCACAAGCCTATAATAGTTCATGTAAAGTTGCTTTAAACACTGACAGTGACAAGCAAAGACAGAGCGGCGTGATCTCATTCTGGCGAGACCAGCGACAGTGATCGTTGGCGACAGGAAGTGGGCGTGTCCAGCCACGCCTCAAAGTTAAAAACGGTCCAAATTTATGCAAACGATGAGCGACTTTTAGGAGTGACTACAACATTATTCACTGTTTTCTATTTTTGCATTCCGGCATCAATCTTTGAAACCTGATTGGCTGTCAGAATTAAACGCTGATCCTCATTCATGCCAAACTTAGTTTTTGAGTTTCTTTAGAATTCAAGTCTTACGCGCCAGTGGTGATGTGTCAGTTGCTATCCCATCCGGGCCAGCCTACGCCTAACATTAAATCCAGATTACTTCTGCTTTCATCTCTTTAAACGTCTCTCTGTGTCATCAATAACTTCAGGATTTGTGCAAGAAA
This sequence comes from Misgurnus anguillicaudatus, assembly GCF_027580225.2. NCBI lineage: Eukaryota > Metazoa > Chordata > Actinopteri > Cypriniformes > Cobitidae > Misgurnus > Misgurnus anguillicaudatus. Next base: position 32,453,999 of record NC_073342.2, read on the forward strand.
GAGTCATGAGAGGCACAGTAATGCATGGAAACACATACAGAACTACAGCTTCTTCTGAATGGAAGTCATTCATTTTCATACAACAATAAGAAAACTAACCTGCTGAAAATCTCACTGATTGATGTTTTTGCTTTTATTTCAATGAGCTTGACTAGACGTGAAGCTCAAAGCGCATCTAACACAATGACTGAGTCGGATAATGAATTGTGTGAGGATCTGTCTGATTTCCTCTTACATGTCAAGACGTGTCGGACACAAGTGAACACTGAATCTCTAACTGTATGTAATTTAAGTGTTGTCAGCATACATGACAAAGACTGACACTATTTTTTAGAGAACATATGAAAAAAAGATTAAAATAATAACATTAACAAATTAAATTAATAATGTTTTACTTATCATTACACCACTGGGCTGTTGAATGCTTTATCCTGATTGGCTGAGAAATGTTCAATGGGTGTTGTTTATTTTTCTGTAAACTGCACACTTAACCTTTTAAATGTCTTAAAAATAGGCACCAGAGCAAAATTTGTGGTAACCGATAAGAGGAATAACTGACGACAGGCAATTTAATTATTAGAAAATAATGCACACTTGCCGTGTAAAGGCACTACGCTTCACGCCATATTACTACCTTGGGTGTGCATTATTTTCTAATAATTCAATGGCCCGTCATCAATTATTCTTTATTAATATTTTCTTGATAACGTAATTTTTTTTTACATTTTTACGTCACACACAGTTTTTGATTGAAATACACAAAAATACATCACTTCTGGTCGGCATATCCGATTATTTACGAATCCAACGCTCAAAACGAATCCGAATCCGCAGATGGTCGTCACCTTACGCAACCCTTTTGCGACTCTCCATAGGGAATAAATGACTTTCGGTTTATTGGCCGTATTTGTCGTATACAAATGGAAAGATGGTTTTAGGGGCACCAAAATAAACTTCTAATATGTCAAACATCCGTCCTACAGAGAAACTAAAATAGATTAAGGTTTGTCATCATTAGAGCTGCTTGACTCCATTAACGCTCGAACCATGAAGCCGAAATAATGAAAGATATAAATTATAAGTTAATGTGAGGTGTTAAATTCATTTTTGGAGCTGCAGTGAGATCATCACTAAATTATTCAGATACTCTTTTCTTTGTCTGGATGATGTTTGATCATGCATTTCACTATGGCTATCAATATTAACACTGATATTAAAACAATAGCTCATGGACTTACATCGTACTGATAGACCTGAGACCTAAAATAAATTATTATACTTAAAAAAAAGTATTTACACTGTAAACAATTTTATACATTGTGGTTATACAGTGACATATTTACATCTACATTAAACAAAAAAAAAAAAAATTCATAAAACTTTTAAACAAACTTTCAAAAACATTTAACAATGCAAGAATCTTCTGCTTTTAATTAGGCTACGTTTACACAGAAATGATCTGAAGAGAAAACGTAAAAGTGGCGTGCCGTTATCACTTTTTATTCTGTGTTTATACGAGCATTTTGAGGTGGAAATTTGTGTGCATATGGTGGCGCAAAAGTGTGTGATATTCGATGTAGTATGCACTCCAGGCAGCTAGGTGGCAATGTGAAACACTAACACACAACAACACCAAGTCCGTGTGTCTGCATACAACCTTCTTCCTTGTTCTCCCAGGTCTCGTCCAAAGCTGTCTGGTTTGCCTCCGATAGATTGGCGCATCAACAATTTGATGGAGGTAATTAATGCACCTTCTCTGATCAGTAATACTACTCAGTAAAACTGCTGGAAAGACTCTTGTATTATTATAAGAGCTGCTATGACAACTTGAAGGTGTGACGTTTGGAAATAATCCGACATGTTTGTTGTTATTTTGCTGAACTGGCGCATGCTTGTGACGTAGACGTAAACGCATACGCGATGAGAGCCACCGTGAGCAGACTTTTGCGTTTTAACCCTTTAGACGGGGATGCGACGGTAGAGCGTTTTTAAGATTTCCACTCTGAAGGGTGGTTTTACTTTTTTGCATTTTTAAGCCTCAAAAAACGGCATCGCCATGTGTAAACGAAAGGCACTTCAGATAAAACATTTTTACGTTTTCACCCTCGAGCGTCCTCGTGCAAACAGGGCCTTTTTTAATTTTGGGGTAATATATGAACTAAAACGTTTTGTGAGTCTATGTAAGATTTATGTTCGTCAGACAATAACAAGCATTTCATCATATCTGAGAATCAATGTAAGAGCATAAACATAACATAGAGTCTTTAATCTCTGACGGTTAGGATTATAACATTGCAAAATCCTGTTGAGAAATAAAAACAGATCAAATGTCTAACTCACCCAGTCTCTCTCTCTCTCTCTCTCTCTCTCTCTCTCTCAGATGTAAAGTGACACAACAGTTTGTGTTTGAATAGAAACAGGATAAAGAGCTCAACACAAGCCTAATTGAAACTCACAGAAGTCAAAAGCTCAGATAGAAACACACCTGGGTCAAAGTTCAACCCAAATTATACAAAGAGAAATTATGTGTGTTGTCATCACATTATTCTGTATTCTGACTTATTTCTATCAAATTCTTACTACAATAATGAAGACAGATTTTTTACTAATCACGTCAAGGCAGATATGAAATATTTGGCATGTTTTGATAGTGAGTGACAGTGCACATCGAGTCATTTAAGTTGATGTGATGATGACCTGACGTGTCTTCATCCGGTCAGGATGATTCTGCAGCGCTCAGCAGAGACTCAGCAACTTCTCAAGAGCACAACTCACATACATATACAACTAAAACACACAAGTACAAGGTTTCACAACAGTGACCTTCTGCATACACTTCCTCAAGACACAAAACTGAATTCAAAAACTTCACCTAATATCACCTATATGTGCCCTGGATAGCACCTACCAAATTACAATGACATCATAACCTATATCTGATCTAACAACTCATCAGCTATAATATCTGCATTTACTTAAGTACCACGACTACATTTATGGTAAAATAAACACTAGACATTAAAGATGCATGGAGATATATCTATGGAGTTTTCTCTCCTTAAATGATGCATTAGGAAAAACATTCATGCTTTTTCTCTCCATGACCTTGATGGAACCACCAGAAGACAACATGATTAAATACTGTGTCTGTATTCAAACGTCTTCCTTTGACCTTCTGAAATCCATCATGCTTGGTCATCTTCAGAGAGCGTGACCAAAATAGCCTTCACATCCTCTTTAAGGGTTTCACTTCTGCTGGATATCCTGCACCCCGATGTACCAGAATAACCACACAGCAATTTAACCTCTACCGCTCAATGCCTTCCCCTATACAATTCAAAATTATACCTTTAAACAATTACAGGTGCTTCAAATGTTTTTCACATTAATGCCAAAGTTAAAGCAAGGTCTTTAAAGCATCATTTACAACCTTTGTGAACTTTTAAGGTTCTTTATGGAACCATTTAAAGAGCACCTATTATCCGATTCACAATTTTACATATCCTTTGGTGTGTAAGTGTGTATTAGTTCATGTTAACTAGGGCTATAACGGTTCAAATTACTCACGGTCCGGTGCGTATCACGGTTTTAGGGTCACGGTTTCGGTGCACTTTGGTCACAACAGGCTTCTTTACAAAAATGCAGACCTTTGTCGTTTTAACTTCTTCCAAAATCAACACTTTCATGTAAGAGCACTTGTATTATTATATTACATGTACCAACTTTACAGTAGGGCTGTCACAATAATTAAATAATCGTCTCATCGCGATTGTTTGACCTCATCGCAATGATTTCATATCACCGCAATGATTGCACATCTCTCTAAAAAATACAAGGGGGAGCTGCAGATTGTGTAACGTGATACATTGCAAAGCCATTCAATACAGTGGAAAAAACATTGCAGTGCAAACATTGATAAAAAACTGCATAAAACATACATTTCCAAAACAGCATTTGAGAGTTTCGTAGCAAAACGAGATAACTCCGTTTTTTTCCCCCCAAAATCAAATTTTTTGGTTGTGCATTCCAATTAATATCAATTCAACTGCAGTTGGTTTGTTTTGATTTAAACCTTCATAACTTAAAAAATACTTAAGCAATATCGCTCGAGTAGGAGTGTGATATAGCTCTATATCATCACGGCTGTGATTAGGCCAGAGGCACGAGGCCGCAGGCCGAGTGGCGGAGGCAATCACAGCCGTGATGATATAGAGCTATATCACACGACTCCGAGAGCGATATTGCTTTTATACAACAGTTCGACGGCACACGTTTGAAAAACGAAAACTAGAAAACAACAACGGAGTTATTTTAAAAGCCTCTTTGTTTGAGAACTACTTCTTCCGCCACGGATTTGAGGGCGGCCAGAATGACAGGTAAAACTTTCGGCTGCTTTGAAGCTCATAACAACTCAAATGGACAGAAAAGCCGTTACTTTATATTACCGTTTCTTGGTCACAAAGTGTAGTTTTAAGATTAGTTCAGTCGAGAATGTATATGTATTATATTTAAATCTGCAGTCGATTAGTAAAGATAGCGCCTGTTTGAACGTTTGCTTAGTGAGATTCGGTACGAATGAGAACCAAAGCATGAGCGGACATCAGTGTTCACTCGCCCCGCTGACCACCGCCCTCTCTGGGCTACATTTCTGAAAGAGATACCCCGGCTCTCATGTTGGCCTTGTTTGTTTATGATCGTCAAAATGAGATCAAATCAGCAGTATTTGGTGTCATGATCAAACTATTACTTGTTTTTTAATTCATATTTAGTGTCTTTTGTGTTGTTATTGTTTTGGCGCGAGGTAAAAGTTAATAAAACTATTTGTATAACGTTACTATTGCGTTCTCATTTATTCTTAACGTGATACGAGCACTCGATTATTATTATTAAACTTTGTTCTTGTCAGTACTATATAAAACTGTTTTTTATAAGTGTCAGAGAGATGTTTTTGCATGCTGCTTATAAATATATCAGTGGCGATATCTCATAACATGTTTTAATAGTCACGTCACGATAAAGTAAATGATCAATGTCCACATTTAAAAGCTGCGGGGCTTACCTGCAGTTTCACGGTGTTTTCGCGTTCTGATAAAAGATATAGCTCCAGAAAAAAACGAGTGTTTATATTCCTCTTTCCAAGTGTTAATCATCCACACGATGTGACAAGACATTACTCCCATTAACTGTAACGTAACATCCAAGAGCGTTGATCTTTGACGGAATAATAACTTCTGATTGGGGATTCAGACTGATTTATGAGCTAGTGAACTAATGAGACACACGGAGCGTGATTCAAACAGCGCGTCTGTGTTTTTCCATTCAGAGATGAGCCTGCTTAGGACCTCCATTCACTAGGTGGCGGAATAATACGAGAGGTGAAGAGGTTACAGTGCTGTTATCAGCACAATATCGTATGGCTCTTAGCCAATCAGATTCGAGAACCAGAAAGAACTGTTGTATAAAGCTAAGTAGCACCATAAAACAAAATAATAACATGATAACATAATAATAAACATGTTTTGACAAAAATGTTAAAAACGGCGTTATCTCGTTTTGCAACGAAACTCTACCAAATTTAGGGAAGTAAAGGATGCTATTCTTAAGGATCTGTAAGGAATTGATTTTTGTACTAATATGACCTTAGTAGGTTTGGCTATTATTTAAGGCATGTTCTGGTATAGTCAGTTTATATTAATTTGCATTTTTATTTTTATTTAAACATTTTATTTTATATTTAAATATGTGTTATGTGTATTAATATTTACAGCCAGGTAAACCTCGCAAAAGATTTCATTTCAATAAATCACAACAATGTGTGAAAATTATTTCATGAGCCCTATTAATTGTCATAATCGCCACAATTTATTAGACCATTAAACATCAGCCACATTTCATAATCGTGACAGCCCTACTTTACAGTAATTTTAAAATGCACATAAAATAGCTTAGGACATTGAGTAACTTTTTATATTCTATGCCACTATCTTCAAGTTTTTTTTTCGCAAGAAGATCAGTTTGTTAACATTTAAACACGAAGGCAATGTGTGCTGTTTCTGTCTCACCTGCGATCGCGTGCTATCAACGACACCCTGGTGATGACGGCGTAATAAGCAATTCATCATGTTAGATGTATTGCCTTGAGCATACGGCACTTGTGAATTTTACAGTTTTGTCCACGTTTTCTTGGGCATCGCTGCTGCAGTAGACTTAAATGAAGCTGGCGGTGCCTCTTTTAGCATCTTTTCTCCTTCGCTTGCCACGCTAAACAGTCCGCGCCACAAACACACACACACACACACAAACGCACACACCAACACGTGTGGAGGAACTGTGAGGTTCGCAACAGATTTGCATCTTATGAGTTGATTGGGCAGGTAAACACACGCAGTGCTTATTCAGAACCATACATTAGCAGTTATGCGTTGTTTTTTTTACCAAACTATATTAGAAATGCGTGCTTGAATCAAACACTGTGCACTGTGGTGCACGTGCGTCCCAAACCGTGGGAGGATGACAGGACAATTAGATTCTTTACCGAGATCCGTTACACCCCTAAGGTTGACGATATGCAAAAGGTACAAACCCGGATTCTAGGCAACAGTTTACGTCCTGGGCCTATTGACGTGGACACGACAGTCATTATCATAACTCCACCCGCTTCGACTCACAGTCTGTAAGTAGTCGATGTTTTCATATTTAAAGACTTTACTACCGACTAACCCATGATTCAAACACAAGTTTGGTGCAGTGCAGCGCTTGTTGTTTGTCGTTTCTGCGATCACAAATGCAAACATGGTTTTATGGGCTATTTACTCCTGGTATTAAGATGCGTTTTTGTCGATCAGATCACAAGTGGACGAGAGAGACACGTTGCCTGCTGCTTGTGTTGTTAGTAAACATGTTGCACTGTGTTTTGTACATGTATAGGTAAGAGGTTTGTTTCTCTGATACTTCAGAGGAATTAATGAAATAAGCTCGTGTAACTTTCACACGCTTGCAAAATGAAACGAATGAAAGACGCTGAAAGTAGCCGCTTCTGTTTTATCAATAAAAGCCTAAAGATCACGCTGTACACTGTGTGTTTGTGCTAGAAGTCATAAATGATGTAAAACATTGTGCTCGGTACATCAATAGACAAAGAGCAGGCAGTCTTTTGTGGCATTTCAAACACATGAGCGTCTACACGACCACAAAAGCAATCCAGTCAAATGTGTTTTTGACTACCTATGAACGTGGTCGAAAGTGGACGAGCCCAAAATATATATACACCCATCTTTAGTGTTGTCCACTTGTGATCTGATTGACCGAAATGCATCTTAATACCAGGTGTAAACAGTCTCTTAGTACTCTTACCTTACCAATAGGGCTGTGCAAAAATATCGGTGCTATTCATATTTAAAAAAAAAAAAAAAAAAACTCTCCTCCGCCACTGCTGTAGTTGTCGCTCTACAGTTGTGTCATATACGACCATTTGGCCAATGTCTCAGAAGTTAGCGGGAGTGAGAAGATGGCAGAAAATGTGAAAACACCTGCAGCTTTCAAAGCAGACATGTGGAAGCACTTTGGCTTTAAAAAAGTATTTAAAAAAATGAAGCTCTATTTTTTACATTTTTTATAAAAAAGAAAAGAAAAAGTATTGCAATGTATCATAACATGCAACGTATTGTATTGTACCGTGATATGTATCGTATCGTGAGGCCCTTGCCAATACCCAGCCCTACTTATCTGTTATATTCTGATCAAGCCATTTTTCAGCTCGTATTGAAAAGGTAGTGAAGACAGTATTAACTACTGTCAGCATTGCATTATAAGTAGGGGTGCACTGAAATTTTGGTCGCCGAAAGTTTAGGCCGAAAATGGCATTATCGGTTTCGGGCCGAAATAAAAATCCAGCCGAAAATGTCAACCGAAAATGAATGTCAACCGCGCCCCTCCCATCTGTGCGCTAGCAGGTTTCACTCACGGTCGAGCTGTTTGCACGCGTCTGCAAAGATTAAGCATGTCTTGATGTGTAAACTTTAGAGAGAGTCGCGCTTACGTGTCTCATCATACTGTAATCCATTAACATACATTTGGCGAATAAAGCAACGAAACACAACGTAACCTTTTTATGTGGAGCGACTGTTGCGCTGTTTGGATTCACTCTCCGTCTCTTTGTGTGTGCGCGTATAAGTGCCCTCAAAAGTGCACATACGAGAGAAACGCGTTTAAAAAAAAAACATGCAAACATAAAATCTCTCTGTTATTGACAGGGCACATATAAACAAAATTATCTCCACAGTATTCTTTTTCTAATAAAAACATTTGTTTATGTCTTAAGTGTATGTATAGACAGTCAGATTAACCTACTTAAATCTGTGTCATTAATGTTAATCAAACAACCCATGACAACGAGACAAATAGCTCTAAAAATAATAATATATTTAATTTATTGTGTTATGATTAATTTAATTTGATTTCTGTAAAGCTAATTTCAGACCTTATTAATGTACAACTTTGTTCTCTTTTATAAATGTTTGCAATTTCTTTATTGTTTATTAGATTTTTCCCACCCGCTTTTTGCTGATACGAAAAATAATCTGATCTGTGCCTCAAAAACTGTAATGTGATCCGAACTGTGAGTTTTTTTTATCCGTCACACACCCCTAGTAAAGTTAGTACACAGTGATAGTCATAAATGCAATTGTACTAATAATTGGCATAATAATTTCTTTCGGTGTTTCGGTTTCGGTTTTTCGGCCTTGGTTTCCTTTTTTCGGTTTTCCGTTTCGGCCAAGAATTTTCATTTCGGTGTATCCCTAATTATAAGCTAATCTGTTAAACACGGTTAGGAGCGTCACATTTCTGGCTGACATCAGAGGTGTTTAAGCCAATCACAATTTACAAATTAGCTGGCATATCGGAAGACGCTGCGATTTTCAGATCGGTGAGCTTTGTACAAAATCAACGCATAATTTCATCAAATACACAAAATAATGTTTTAAGCAATTTAATAGATGCTCTTTTAACACAACTGGTTCTTCTAAGGCATCGTAAAGCACCTTTATACTTAAGAGTGTGATGTAAGTCTGTTATTGTTTAATCAGATTTCACCTTACCCTTCTTTTCGCCGTCTTTTTCTCTCTATAAAGCATTTTTAGGCCTGATGTCCTGCTGGGGTTTGAAACCAGAGACGTGTGTTTGACAGAAGTCACCCATCAAACATTTTATTGTCTCCTCCCAGACCGGGTCAAACCAGAGTCTTGTGACACTCCCAGTCTCTCAAATGAGCTGATCTGGGGTCAGATTCCACCGCACTGTTTATATGACTACCAACTCAGCCTGGTCCAGGATCAGTGCAGTTTTGGGTAGACACAAATCTTTTCACTTCATGCGGTTGTATGTTTATAGATCTTAATAATGAAAAACTCAAACATAAAACCAATGAGATGGAAACATAACTTATACATTTATAACTAACATAAAACCACCAGGAGGAAAATCTCACATCTCTTAAGGTAAAGCTTCAGGTATCATGTTAGAGGTTTATATGATGAAGAAGAGTAATAATGATGCTTGTCTTAACAATTCATGTTTAGTGGGTGTTAGATATGATGATAATAAACACTAAAGTAAAAGCGAAGTAGGTCAGTGAATCTATTCATGAATCATGGAGACCACAACCGTACAGAAGCAGTTGATCTACAAACGTCCTGAACACATGACACCTATAAACAATCCCATAATTCCCTGCAGCTGTGAAGATGCACATAGACGACTGAAAGGAGACATTGTTCTGCTTCTCACAGATGTGAAGGACGACTCACGCTGGAGATGAGCTTGGTTTGGCTCGGTCACAGAGTAAATGTTGAGCGCGAGCTATATTTAAGAGTCCCTGGACGCGGCCGACAGGAAAATGAGATAAAGGATGATTGTACCCTGTGACACCAAGATGAAACACAACAAATGAACTTTCAGAGAGAGGTCTGTGCTTTTAAAATGTCACGTGGTATCAGACAGACGCTCGTGCTGACCATAACTGCTGAATTTAACTTACATATATAGTTTTAAAGTTGATTCATCAGTGACATTGCAACGCAGTAACAACAAGATGATGTTAAATCCCACTGACACATGAATATAATTTATAACAGCATCATTTTTCATACCGCTATATAAACTGCTTTCAGAGAAGAGCATGCATTGCTTTTTTGCATATTTTGCATTATTTGTTAAGTGCAGGGTTATAAAGGGGCAGAATTTTTCCAGGAAATTTTTTGGTACATTTCCTGACACTTTACATGTGAACTTAACTTTTGGGAAACTTAACGTAATTTATGGGAATTTAGGGAAATTTCTATAAACAATATTATATACAAATATAAATAAACATTTAATTTGGTCATAAGCAGACATGCATGCAGGGTAATAAAAATTTTGAAGAATTCTGATACTTGCACTCATCAAGCCGTGGCTTTATTTGATCAAAAATCCTTTAGAAATCATTTAAATATAAATGAAGGATTTTTGATCAAATAAATGCATGCTTGATGAGCATAAAAGACTTCTTTCAAAACATTAAAAATAGTAATGTTTCCAAACTTCTTGGGGTTTGATTTTTCACTTAAATATTTATTCAGTCAGTGTATTTGTCTTTACAATGGGATCATGTTGTTGCACACTTACAGCACAAGCACAAGTTTTAAACTAATAAATTGTGAGGAATATGATGATTAATTTGCCTGTTTTATGGCTTTGGCGGTTATGACGATTAATTGTCTGTTTTATTGCTTTGACATTTAATTCTCATACATTTTGATTGTTCATGAAATTATTTTTATACATTGTTGTGATTATTTAAATTAAATCTTTTGCAAGGTTTACCTAACAGTGAATATTAATACACATAACACATATTTAATAAGTAATTATTTAATGATAATAGTTCATACTGCTTATCAAAGTTTTGCAGCATTTCTTTAAATGTTGTTTTAACTGCATTAAATGGCTTTGCAACGTATCACGTTACACTGTCAGTTAAGGAATGCCATCTGATACAGTCTTGTTTATACAGGCGCTGCAGCTCCCCCTTGTGTTTTTTAGAGAGATGTGCAATCATTGCGGTGATCTGAAATTATGGCGATGAGAGGATTATTTAATCATTGTGACAGCCCTAATCTCAAGGGGCTATCCTTAAGTAATAAATTCAAATTCCCATATATTCCCGTTAACTCCCATATATTCCTGTTAATTCCCATGGAAAGTTTCCAGCCTTGAAAATTCCCACAATTTTGCAACTCTAATTGTGTGTAATATTTGTTATTAAATCTAACAGTAGAAATACTTTAAAGGCTCTCTATGCGAATAATGTGCGACGTCACTTCCTGTTGATGTTTGAACTGTTTTCAAACAAACGGAGCGTAGCTAACGCCTCCCCCTCCCTCTCCCGTCCGTGCTTTCATGAACGCGCCCAACCCCCACCCCCAAATCCTTCTTGTCGTTTATTGGCTGGAACACTGTTATGTTTTGTTGTGCTAGGTTTGGCCACTATGTTGATATTGCCGTTTGTCGAGCCTGAGCTGTCTACAGAGATCGCGTTTTTTTACAGTTGGATCAGCGGACAGGCAGCAAGCAGATAGTGAGGAGATGTTTGCTGTATGTAACAAAAATGTTTTATGGTCTAAAACACGTCAATTCGCTTAGAGCGCCTTTAATACAACGGTACAGTATATCATCTTGAGTTACTGCGGTAAATATTAGTGTCTGATTCTCAGAGAACTCACAGAAATGACAACCTTCACATAACACTGAGCTTTGTGTTCATCTCTTCTGAGCTCAGGAGATGCGTGTGAATGTTTTATTCTGATACTGTATCTCCTAAAGTCAAGCGACATCTGATACAGCCAACCAGCATGAGGAGTTACACACCCATCAAGGACGATCGACATGAACTGAGACTGAAGGAATGTGCTCTCTCTCTCTCTCTCTCTCTCTCTCTCTCTCTCTCTCTCTCTCTCTCTCTCTCTCTCTCACACACACACAAACACGCATACACATCTTCGGCCAGTGTCCTTGAGTTATGATTTTAGTATCACTTCATCATATAATGTGTCATATTTATATCTCTATGAAAGAAAATATGCCACCCGCCTACACTATTCAGGAATATTCTCTTGTTTTAATTAACTTGAGTGATGGATACTTTACAGAATCAACTATTTCAGAAATACTATGTCAAATATGATTAAAAATGCATGTTTCAAAATAACTCATGCAAACCTTCACAATTAAACTAAAACACATTAGATTTGTTACTTTCTATAGATGAAGATTTAGCCCTCATCTTCAGACGGTAAGTAAACCCCACAAACACATAATACACATTGCGAATGCATATGAAAAGTGAGCAGGTACTCGCCCTTTAATGTCTATTGTAGAGTAATGAAGTGCAGATCAATCTGTCTAACAGCTGAGAAACACACGCACACACATTAATGACAAACACATCTTTGATCTGAACATCACAGACAGACAAACATGCTGGTTGAATAGCGTTTACTGCTTTTGCAACTTGCCTGAAAATATCTTCACTGTTTTAACTCATTTGCATGTGAATTGTGCGAAGGTTAAACAAACAGCAGTGATAAAAGAACAGAAACAGATGGGCGTAGCTGTTTCCAGCTGTTCTGCACAGGTGGGCGGAGCCTTTGACAAAACTGAGCCGTCAGGAAGCGCAATACTGAACAAATTAAATTTTTTTCATGAATCTAATTGTGATGATTCAATCTTTATAATAGAAACCAGCATATCAAAAAAGCACACAGCCTGTCTCTCCAATCCCCAACTAAAAGTTTACACGTGTACTCCAACAGTCAAAGGTTATTATGCATTTGGCAGATGCTATTCTCCAAACTAACTTACAGTGAATTCAATCTATATACATGTTTTGGGTTTATTAGAGATCAAACCCATGACCTTTACAATCTAAATTCAATGCACTACTGATTGAGCTACATGAACATTTATGACCATTTGTAATATAAACCATGCAGAGTTAACTATGAAATATGGAAGTACTCTACTAACTTCCTGTATATCAGTTCCTTCAAACTAACCACCAATCGTTTAGGTTTGGAGGAAGTAGATCATGTGACTAAAAATGATCAGAGATCAGAATGATGGTCCAGTGCAAGTATTACAGGTAAAAACAAGCTTCAAAGCCCACTGAAGTCCCCTACTGTCTATATAGACAACACCCTAACAAAAACACAACACTACATACAGTAGGCAGCAACTATGTGCCACATAAAAAGTGCAAAAGATGCTCAGCTTCCGGATGCAAAGCTCAGGAATTTTGGAAAGTTGGAAACTTAAGGAATTAAAAGTAAATTATTGGATATTTTCAGGTCATTTACACAAACTATACCACATACAAACCCTAGCTTCTCCAACATCTGACTTTTCTTCATCAGTGTGCCACAATTCCAATATATTCCTGGGTTAATTTGATGGACATTTTCCAAAATTCCCAGAATTTTGCAACCTTACATGTCTACACCTTATAAAGAAATATATAAATTAAATAAAAGCACCAAGAGAAATGTCAGACAACACTAGATAAGAGAAATGTGAAGCATGCATGGCCATGCAAAACTAGAAATCAGAATGTAGGTGATGTTATGCAGGTCCAGGTCACCTCACAAGATCGGAGGAAATGATTGGTCGGATCAAAAACCATAATGACACAATGTTAATTCATTTGTGATGGCACATTTGCACACCAAACACTTCACAATCTCACTAATGCGGTTATAAGTCAAGCATCAATCCTACAAACTTCAACACGCAATTCAGTACATGGAGAAAATCCAGGACAAATACAGTTTAACACAAACTCATCCGAACGTGAGGTCAGTAATCCAATAACCCATACGACCAGTTTAATTATAATAAGAAGCCAATTATTTTACCTTGAGATTAAATCATACTGCCATTAAGCGTGAAAAATGAGGAACTGCTTTTAATTTGTTCCAATTTGTCAGGGTCAAACCCATACGACCAGTTTAATCCTCAGTGCAAAGAGTAATTAATGAGATTTTCCAGCAAAAATAAGCATGCAGTCTATTGATCGTGTATACTATTACTGTATAAGATTCTGCTCATATCACTTCATCCAATCAATAGAAAGATCTGGAGTCAAATAGGGCGACATGATTCATATGATGCTCAGGTGTGCTGCAGACAAAACAGCAGATGTTTAGATGAAACGATCAAATTCAACTGATGAAAAGACAGAAAGAGAAACAGAAATGATAAAACAGTTCAAGTGTGATGTGTCTGTCTGTATTTAATAATCTTCTGGATCCAAACAAAGATCACATCTCTTCTTTAACTATTCATCCAAAAGGTCAGACTTCACAAACCTTTTCCAAAATGTATTTTTATATTTCCTGTTTTTATTTAATAAAGACTGCTGGGACTGATTTCCATTTGTATATCAGCGACCAATCTTTCTTAATTTGTAAACAATTTATCAGATCTTATAAGACAGGGTTTCCAAAACTGGGGTTCGCAAGTCCTTGTTGGTTTGCATAAGAATTGCAGGGGCTTCGTGGGTTGTTAAAAAAATTTTATCAATAACATTAAATCATATTTTATTTAAATATCTAAATCTTAATGTCATGTGACCACCATTACACAACAAGCCAATATATCAGAAAACTGACAACTCATGCAAAATACACAGATACGTTTAACGTACCAATAAATAAAAATTACCAGATGAAGGTCCAAAAACAGGTAAGTTATTATTTATTAAAAACAATAACTATGTAAAATAAATGTAGTAATACATTTTACTAATCTCAGAGGGTATTTCAAGTAATTACTAGGTCAACGTTAAGGTTAAGATTTGAATGTTTACATTACATAAGTATTTAAAAACTTTTTTAGGGCTGGCAGAGATTAATTGCGATTAATCGCATTCAAAATAAAAGTGTATTTTTGCATAATATATTTGTGTTTATTGTGTGTTATCATTTTGTATATATATATATATATATATATATATATATATATATATATATATATATATATATATATATATATATATATATATATATATATATATATATATATATATATATATATATATATATATATATATATATATATATATATATATATATATATATATATATATATATATATACATGCATGTATACATTAAAAAAAAAGGTATTTATATATTTTTTATAATATAAAATATATCAAAATATATACAATATAATTACAAAATAATACACAAAAATAATTACACACAATGCACACACATACATTATGCCAAAATAAACTTTTATTTTGTATGCAATTAATCGCGGCTAACCTTTTGACAGCCCTACTGTCTGTAGAAATTACAGTATTACTGGGTATTACTGGCAACTAGCTGCCAGTAACTTACTGTAGATTTTACATTTATGTTATTTACTGGCAACAGTTTGTTTAAATTTAAATCAACATGAAACATCTTTATCTTCTACAGTAAGTTACTGGCATAAATACAGCAATTTTTTACAGTGATAGTTTTTGTATTTAGTTAATGCTACAGATGTTTAGTCAATCACATGCATTCTGATTGCTTAGAAAAGTGAAATCACATCTTTTCTCAACAAGTCATGACTGTAACACAAACAGATGAAAATGAGATAGACACTGAAGAGAGTGTCAGAGGTTTGTTTAAATCACGTACACTAGTATAAACATAACTGATAGTCATCTTAACTTCACCTATAACCTTTCATTAGTGATGTTTGTACAGTTTTATTGACCACCGCAGGCTAAAAATGCCACAATGTCACAAAACAACTAAAACATAAACCTATAAACCAGACAAAAGTTTCTGGGTCAGTGATGAGTCTTTCATATACGTGTGTGTATTCAATTCATATTTACTGTTACATGTACCTTATACTGTATATATATATTGACTCACATTAACTGTCACAAACGTATAGTCAAATTTACACAAGAACACAAACCAGTTCAGCGAGTGCCCTGACACCATTTACACACACACACACCATCATGCTTTGCATTTCCAGTGAAATTCAATGGAATAAAACCCCTTTACAACCATTAAGACTATTCATAGCCCACTGTTATGAAACGTTATAATCCATATCAGCTTTAATGGATTTAAACTCTACAGGGCTCACAGCTTGACACCCTCATTGCTTTAGCTCATAAAGATTTTCAACTCAATAAAAATGGATTACATTTGTGTTTACTCACAGCTTTAATGTCAAATCATAAAGATAAGGTCTGGTTAGTCAATGCATGATATCAAATCCTTTCAACATCTACACAATTCAACACAAAGTAACAATGTGTCATTTCTGAGACTGAAAACTCTAGTAAACTGCACAGCATGCACACATTATGCTCACGAGGTTTTGAGACACTGACAGATTATTGTCAGATTGTGTTTTGTGGATTAAATGCATATTGCCAAAAACAGAGCAATTGTGTCTCATAATAAACTGCAATGCATTTGATTAAATTTTAAAACAAAGATGCCTAAAAACATCAGATCCTGATGCAAACGGCCCTTTATGTAGTGCTGCTCGATTATGGGCAAAATCATAATCATGAATATTTTTGAAAACTCATGTTGCAATTATTTAACACAATCTCTGTGCCTTTGAAAACATGCATTTATTTAAAGGTGCAGTGTGTACATTTTAGCGACATCTAGTGGTGAGGTTGCAAATTGCAACTATTGGCTCAGTTAACTGCTGACCCATCGCATCGCAAGCTACGGTAGCTACCACGAGACAAACATTTCATCTTCGGAGACAGCTTCGTAAAAAAAGTTTGTCCGTTAAGGGCTTCTGTAGAAACATGGCGGCACAAAATGGCGACTTCCATGTTAGGGGACCCTCGGTATGTAGATAATGTCTCATTCTCTAAGGTAATAAAAACATAAGGGTTCATTATGAAAGGTCTTCATACACCCCTGATTATATAGTTGTTTATATTATTTTGCATTTCTGTCAAGAGATCCTTATAAAAATGACACACTGCACCTTTAAGCTTTTTATGAAGTAAGTGTTGCAATAGACTATACGTGTCAAAGCAGTGCTGCCTTACAAACACATCGGTCCAGCAGCACGTAATTTATATTTTAATTGCACAATAATTGTTTAAATCAATAACTTAAAAGCGATTAATTGCACAGCCCTACCTTCATAATGCAGATGCATGAAGTTCACTACACATGTCGCTCCCTCTATCTCTGATCAATTCTGTCTATGTAGGCACACAGCATGTTTGTTAATGTATATGAAACACAACCACATTGGCTTGATTTTCTGATCCTGACAAATGATTGCATTGATCAAATGGATGCAGACTGACTCCAGAACAGCTAGACAGATGCCATACAGACCCAAATAAACAAAGACAAACCCAATCCTGCTTTATTTACTCACTGACAATATGGAGAACAGCTCACATACAGGCGTTTATATGGACATGAATGCAAATAAACCAGCATTACACGTGTGCACGAGCCTCTTGTGTGCATGTAAAAGATTATTTAGACAAACCCAACAATCAGAACCATCACATAACAATCATGCACCCGCCTTATATCCCGATGACTGATGTATCCATATGTCCTAATGCTATATAGATTGATATGTAGGCCTATATATCCATATGACATTAAGATCCATCCGTACATTCTGATGACATACTGGTATGAACAAGATCCAAAGAGCATCGATTCTAAACAAAGACAGATCTGGACCAGGACCAGTATTAATGTCACAATGAAAAAGCTTGGGTTGCATTGCATTGCCATATATAATAATGTATAGAGATGCGGTTTAAAGACGGACCCGACAGAAGCGCTTCGCTGCAGAGATGTCCGGGTCTGAACCAGAACCCTGTCAGACCCGCTGACAGACAGAAGACCACAGACAGACCCGATGCGCCTCTGCGTCAAACGTGTCTCTCCTTACCTGCGTTAAAATGATGAATGTAAACGCTCGTGTCCATTTCCTCGCGGGTCTCCGGTCTGAACGCGCCGAGTCGCTTTATTTAACCCGACTGAAAGTGGCTCGTGTCGTTACATCCGCGTCCACGCCGTTCACTAGAGCTCCTCTCACAGCGGCGTAATAATGCGCGCTCATTCATTTGCTCGAACGCGCCTCCTCCGATAGCCCGCCCGTGGACGCGCGTCGCTCTGACTGATAATTGCTGTGCGGTGACGAGAACGCGCGGAGGAGGGTGGGAGGCGCGTGTATTAATATCACAGTGATGTCGTTCATTAGATCAGTGATTCTCAAACTGAGGGTCGTGAGATGGTGCCAGGAAGGCCCCAGTTTTATGAAAAGTTTCTTATAAAATAAATTTTTAATAATTTCTTTGTAATTAATAAGACTGTAATTAATATATATATATATATATATATATATATATATATATATATATATATATATATATATATATATATATATATATATATATATATATATATATATATATACATATGATGTGTGATAAAACACCATAGAGGAATCCAGAAATGTTGCTTACACTTAAAGGCGGAGTCCACGATGTTTGAAAAACGCGTTGGGAAAGGAGACGGGCCGACTACCAAAACACACTTATAGCCAATCAAATCAAATCAAATGCCCGGTTGCGTATGTGTGGGGCGGGTCTATCAACAGAAGGTCCAGATTCTATTGGGGTAGGGGCGTGTTTGTTTAGGTGATTTCAAATATCAACATTGGCTTTCAAACAGCATGGACTCCGCCTTTAATAAAAAAAACAGTGTAAATACCATGAAAATACCATGATAGGCTACTATATTATGAAATTTATTCAAGGCTGTATATCATTCATAATTAATGTAAACAGGCTGCCATCTGATACCATAATGGTATTGGCACATTGTGTTGACCGATACTGACCAAATGTCTGATAATATAAAAAATTTACTGAGTTTGTTATCTGATAAAATAAATATGTCTGTCTGCCCTTATGAAAATTAAACATGTTTTTTGTGTGGTAAAAGTGTAACCATGTTTTTTTTGTATATTGATTACTATGAGCAAAACCATGCTTTTACTACACTAACCATGGTTTTACTATAGTTTTTAAAACAACATGGTTGTCACAAAATGGCGACTTCCACGTAAGGGGACCCTCTGTGTATGTAGATAAAAACATCTCATTCTAAGGTAATAAAAACATAAGGGTTCATAATAAAAGGTCTTTATACACCCCTGATAATATAGTTTTTTATATTATTTTGCATTTCTGTCAAGAGATCCTTATAAAAATGACACACTGCACCTTTAAGTAACTTAATTTATGACTAACACATGTAAACACAATGTTTATGACACTTATGAAGAAATGATCTGTCCTGATCTAACAGCTCAGAATCTATTTACAAGTCTTCACCAGCTTGACATGAAAATCTCTGTGGGAAATTTCACAGCTAAAACATCTCACAGCTTCAGTCAAGGTGTGAACATGCGTCTGAACTTCAGCTAATCCTTGGAGAATGATGGTCATGTTTTTGTCTCATAGCGATGTCAATCTGATGTATGATGCAACTGACTGTGATCATCTCATCCTGAAACTAACACTGGCTTTCTGAAACAATGGTGTGACCGTGAGACGACACAGGTTTGTAAAATCCAGACAGTGAACAATGAGATCTTCCCATCCCGCTGCTGATCTCTGAATGAGGTTAAACAGGATTTCAAAGACTCACGGGTCATAACGTCAAACATCAACAAAGAGTCCATGTTTCAAAATGAAATGCTTTAAGATAAAATAATCATTTTTAAGGACCAATGTTTGGCAAATACAATGATGAAAATCTTCCACATACTGTTATCATGTATAAATATGTAAGAATCATACTTGATCATTTATTCATATTATAGTGATAAGAATAACATATGTATTGTAATACCTGCGTGTAGTTAACATCTTCAGTTGAGTACTGTGATGAAGATGATGGTAGGGGTTTAAACTCTTCATTTGTTTGCTGAAGGACTTGAACAGCAGATTTTTTTTAATGAATACATACACACAGTACTTTCATCATGATTCTGAATCAAATCACAACACTTCTTCACAAGTCTGTAGTGTAAATGATCTCACTGCCTGAGAGAAGAACAGAAAGATTTATTACCACCCAAAGTCATTCGTCTGGCTCCTGAAACTGTAAAGTTGACAGATTATATGTGCAGCGTGTGTTAGTTTATGACCTAAATCAATACTAAAGCTCATTAAAGACTTACCTGAGACTGATGGTTAAATCAAACTGATATCTCACACAAAACAAATGAAAGGAGAGAGAAGACACAGCTATCATTTCATTCATTTAACCACATGAAAATACAACACAATTAAATCTATTAGCAAACTAAAACAAAAGAGTTTGGTACATAAATATATTTCAACACTTTATGCATGATATGAATCTTATGACCAAGTATTTGAGATTTACATTTAAGTTTTTGGTGCAATAATGATCTTTAAGTTTTACTTCAGAAACTCCTAAATGTTATAGAAACATCCCATAAACTTACATGAAATGAAGCAAAGACATAATATTGAGATTTCATAACATAGCAACACTCACAAAATACTTAAAACACTTAAGTCACTTTTATAAGGAAAACTCTGACATAAGAGTTCAGATTAAGACTAATACTGGAAGACCTCAGATGATCTCATCTGTCTTATTTAACTTACACAGTTTACCAGCTAACGGGTTGTGTTTGACTAGACTCAGAACCCTGCTAAAAAAAACAATAGACACCATCACAGAAATTCTATTGGTTTTATTGGGAATTTTACTGGTTCTAATGGAATAAGGCCCAAAAGACACTACAGTGTAGTGGTTTTAATGGTAAAAGCTAATGGTTCCTATTGGTATTTTAATGGAAACCATTAGAACTTTCTATGACGGTTTTATTGTTTTTTCAGCAGTGAAGTTTAAATCCAAATCAATAAACAGATCAGATATCAGATACAGTATTTGGTATTATTTTGGTATTGGGAGTATTTGTGTCCTTTAAAAGAAAATGTGATTGGTTTCAGGTCAAATGTGCTTAACATGTCTATTCAGTGGTAATTATTACTCCTTGATAATTCAGAAAATACTCACAAAAAGTACCATGGTATTAGTAAGAGTTACTCTGATATTCTTAGACGTCCCACATGTCCACACACACAAAAATGGTTTTTGAACATTTCTGTGTGAAACTCAAGGGATTGCATGTGAAAAACATTAACATTTAATGTGTTTTTCTTTTGGACTAGCATGTAAATACCAGCATAAAAGTATATGAATATGGCATTCACTTAGAATAGATCAAAGTACCACGTTACTGATACCATCACTGTATTATTGTTTGTGAAGGAATGTATTTTACTCTAATAGTTCAGTCTGTATTCTGTATCGGTTGTTAAAGGGGATTTTGTGTGGTGTTTAAATCTCATGATTGGGTCTGTGGGCTGTATTTCAACATTATATGATGGAAAAATGCCCTCACATGTGTACCTGAAGTCCTCTGAGCTGCTCAGTTCAAACCACAAAAGATCCATAAAAGAGTTTTACTGACACAAATGATGCTGTTAATAGAATATACACACAAAGACTATAAAACAATCTCTAATATGTGCAATATATGTGTGCATGAATCTGTATGAAAACTGAGCAGATTTATATTTGGTTAAACTGATCTGTGACTGTGATTCATGATTTACTTTGATTTATAATTATTCATTCACACTGAGATATTTTACCATGTCTGTTCCAGTAGCACAGTAAATACACAGTAAGTGTTACACAAAGAGTAAATGTCTCTGTCAGGAGGAGTGTAGTGTAGGGGCTCACTGTGAGCCTCTGAGGGGTTGTTGGGAACATTCCAGACATAACTCACCTCACAGCTCAGGAACCAGGTGTGTGACACTCCAGGACAGACACACAGAGAGAGAGAGAGAGAGAGAGAGTGAGTGTGAGAGAGAGAGAGAGAGAGAGAGAGAGGCAGACACGCACGCACGCGCACACACACCCTGGTGTATAATTAATATATCATTATTGCAAATGCCCTTTTCCTTTAATTTACATTTCTCATTATTTTCTACAATTTCTCACTGTTCATTTTATTACATTTTTACTCGTTTTATATGTTTGTCTTTTATTCTTCTATTCATACACAATTCCAATGAGAAGAACGAAATTAGACTTTGCTCTATCGCCCTCTACTGGATACATACACGCACGAGTAATAAAGGGGTATGCATTGACGTCACTTTTCCACGTGACCACGCCGGAACTCGCCCTGTTGAGTGGCAAACGTTCAACATTTAAAGCGTAACTAAACCCCTGATCAGAGCCTGACTCCACCCACTGGCAATATTTGAAAAATGCAAGAAAAGTGGGCAGATCCCAACGGAGATAGAGGGGACGAACTAAGCTCATACCAAGATGAGATGGTGAGATCGTAACAAGGGCGTGGTGAGCTTGAAACTGCTTACGTCACGAGTTACTTTTTGGACCCAACATCCAATAGGAAAATTCAACTGCAGTAGCCACCGTTCAACCTGAAGGGGGCAGCACTCAGACGTTTTTACACCATATATTGTAGTATTGAAACACTTTATACCCAAATGTCAAAAAAATTACTAAAATCAATGAACAGCACTAATAAAGCATCATTCTTACAGATCAGTAACTAAAAAAAGTTGGTTAAGGGTTTAGTTACTCTTTAATGGCTGGTTTTCATAGCGGCTGCGGCACTAAAACTGACTATTATCAGCTTAAAGTAAATTTAGTTGGACTTGAAAGCAGAGGTTGACAATACTTAGTTACATTTTCCAAGCAGCTGTGCTCTATTAGGGTGTTGGTTTTTGTTGAAAAATTTTACTTCACTACATTCTAAATCAGTGTTTCTCAAACTTTTTCAGCCCAAGGACCACTTTATCTTTCAATTTTTTTCTGAGGACCACCTAACAGAATCCCATTCTAACACGCCCCCAAAAAACAACAAAATAGGAAGGATAAGCTAAATTTAGGTTTAATATGCACTAACAACTAATTTTTTAAACACAAATGCAATGCTATGTTCAGAAATTGTTTTATGAATTTTATTTCATTTGAAAAAGTAAATGTGAAATGAGTTGCAGCTTAATATGAAAAAAGTCTACTTAAATAAGTGACGATTGTATAAACACCTAGTTTAGGGCATTTTTTGGCGGACCATGGGGGGGTTTGGCGGACCACACTTTAAGAATTACTGTTCTAAATCATATAATCATACTGTGTATTCTTTAATATTGCATATTAAAATTTATTTAATACCTAATTACATTAAAATTGTGTACTTTTACTTGAGTAAAAGTATGTTAATGTACTTAAAAATTGAATGTAACAAACACGTATTATTTATGTAGCCTAATGTAATAGAGTAAAAATTATGATAATATGCTTTGGAATGTATGCTTTCCAAAGAAAAACACTGATAAAATACAAATACTTGAAAAATACTATTAAGTAGAAAGTAAAACCTCTGCTTGATAGTGACCCTAGCAACTTTTTAACCCACCTGTGGACTGTGTGGACGTTGGCATGAACGATCAATTTATTTCTCCTTTCGGTGTTTTTTGTCAGTCTTTAAAACGATAGCTCCGATTTCGTGTTAATCTGTTAGTACAGTCTATCGCACAACAGCTGTTTCTCATTTAGAAGCGTTTTCACCTTGTTTTCGCTGATTTCACACTGTACACTCATTCTGCCACTCTGTCTTTTGCCACTCAGTGGGCGTAACCGCGGGCACTTTCGCCAAAGGTGACGTCACGTGCATACCCTCTATACGTCAGTTATAACAACCCCAGTCTCAGTCATGAGCTCATCTTAAATAATCAGTCATCATCTTTAATAAACCGGTGAATGTGTTTATTAGTTTTCTCTGTCTATAAAACATCTTTATTTTCTACAGTTTGGTCAGATTCATGTGTCGAACAATATTTTCACCTTTACATTCAATCTGTACAAAATATCAACACTACACACTTATCTCTTACATACATCACAACTTAACCAATCATTCTATTACATATTGATTTCTATGCCTGAAATGCAAGCAAATATTTCAAGTACAACCTACAGACGCCAGCTACACTGCATTTTAATACATCACATAATCAACAGTTAATGTTTACGATCACAAGCAATCCATTTCTGAAAACTGTAACATCTCATCTCTGTAACATTTCAAGGTTTTTCAGTCAGATGTCCTGTTAAGTCACTCAAGCAATGTTCAGATGTTTCTCCAAATATTTACTTTACTTTCACCCTTCACTAAAATATATTCATATGTAAGATTATTACTTTAGCCTGAAATTATTTACTGTGAAATGTACATTGGACAGCTGTAAAAACTCAGACATGCAGAATCTGTAAAAATATAAAATAAATTTACTCGTAAAATTGTGGAAACCTTTAGACAAAATCTCATAAATGCTATTCAAGATAAATTCTTTTATGTTATGTCTTGCATAATTTTAATTCTCTAGTAAATTTGTCTTGTTTTAAAGGTGCTGTGTGTAGATTTTAGCGACATCTTATGGTGAGATTGTGTATTGCAACCAACTCCTCATTCCACCGCTCATCCCTCTCTATCGAAACGCATAGAGAAGCTACGGTAGCCACCACAGAACAAACACGTCATCGCCCGAGACAACATAGTGACCAAACGTGCACTACAGATCAGTTTGTAAACACAGCGGTGCAAAATGGCAACTCCGATGTAAGACGACCCGCTGTGTATGGAGATAAAAACATCTCGTTCTATGGATTATGTAAGGTCTTTATACACCACTGATAATATAGTTATGTTTATTATATTGCATTTCTGTCAAGAGATCCTCCTAAAATGTACACACTGCACCTTTAAGGAAGTTTAAAGATATTTGTACAGGAAAACAAGACAAAGATCCAGATGAAGACATTGATTGCAGTGTAGTAAACACTGATATTTCTATCAACAAACACAAAAAGTGTGTTATAATAAAGGTTAAATATCCAGACATCTACAGTCTCTTGATGTTGGAGTTTTGATAACACCAGAAGGTTTCAGAAGCTTGAACAGTCACAACCATAATCTGTCCGACCGTGAGCGCTTTATTCCCGTTTATCCTGAAGGCAGAAGTTTTAGGTAAATGGCTCATATATTCCTGCTGGTTTCTCTGTGCAGGCGGTCAGTCAGAAGTTCAGATGTCTGACACAACGCTGTCATCTTCTGATGATTGAAGAGTTAAATACTACTTCACTACTGCGCTTCTCTTCTGCGACGCCTTTCATATCTGCACTGCTGGCACAGGTTTAAACAGGGGTTACCTAAAGAAAGAGTTCAAAAGTCAAACCCAAAATATGCTGAAAACAGGAGCTGCCAACCATCTGCAGGTGGGATTTTCAGATCTGATTTATGAATTTTTTTGGATGCATAAATAAAACTCGCCAACTGGAAGTGATTTATTTTAGTGTGTTCCAATCAAAACACTGTGTGAAAATTATTAATCCCTTTTTGTTTAACTTTATCAGTAACACTTGGCATAATGCATTTATTGTTTCATTCATTTGCATTTATTTATTTATTAATTTATTAATTCCACTATGGTAAATATTCATAAAATGAGCTTCTCTCAAATGTTGACAAGGATTTACGATTAAACTGCCACTAGGGGGCGAACTCCAACAGCCTTGTCTGAATGTAATAAACCGTGAAAATGTGGTTTATAGCCTTTATTTTTAAAATATTATAAAAGAAAACATGAAATGCAATTTTAGTAATTAGGAGAAGACTGACTATATGTTGTGAAAACTAGAAATATATACATTAATGAGAGTTAAAGGGAAACTTCACCCATTTGCATTAAGCTTTGTACCGTTAGAACCCCAGTCATGTTTTTGAATGGTCGTGCACCATTC